>NC_090296.1:145197290-145500320 GCF_039906515.1 Pseudorca crassidens | reverse complement strand
ATGCACCTTTCCAGTTCAAAAATGTTTAAAAATTAAATTATGTGTATATGTAATTCAGTTTATAAAATGTGATGTGCAGAGAACTACAGCCTTTGTAGAGACCATAGGCTAAAGTGTTGGTCTGTTTCTTAGATCAATGCCTGGAGTTAAGAATATAAGTAAATTAACCTATAAACCATACTCTGGAATTGGAAAGAACTTAAAAATCATTGTGTCAATGTAATTTGATAATCTGACACACACAATTTCTAATAAGCTATTTTTGAGTGTTTCTTAAAAAAAAAAAAAATCAACCAGGGACCTTAGGAGTAAGGGAGAACTCAGGTGGAAAGAGTGAGCCCAGGGGGCAGACACCCTTTGCCCCAACAGGGCCTGCTTTCAATGCAAGATCCTCTATTAAGTAATACGGAATTTCTCTTCAATTACAAACATGTATGATGTTCTAGAAGGGCACATAGAGGCCATTTAGTCCAACCCTCTCATTTTAATAATGAGGAACTGAGACCCACAGAGGTTACATGAACTCACCTATGTCAGTGGCAAAGCCAATTAAATGTTCTTTCCAGTATGCAATATCGATACCAGGTTATTGAACAAATCAATTTTCAGTGACATAAAACACATTAAAAAAAAAAGGGGGGGGGCTTCCCTGGTGGCGCAGTGGTAGAGAGTCCGCCTGCCAATGCAGGGGACGTGGGTTCGTGCCCTGGTCCGGGAGGATCCCACATGCCGCGAAGCGGCTGGGCCCGTGAGCCATGTCTGGAGCCTGTGCTCCGCAACGGGAGAGGCCACAACGGTGAGAGGCCCGCGTACAGCAAAAAAAAAAAAAAAAAAAGGAACCAGGACATAACAGAAGCAACTTCAGCCACTGGAAATGGATAGGATTCTGTTCCTCTCTGCAATTCTCCATCCATAGAATCATACTGTTTCCATGAAGAAGGGAGGGCTGTATGGCCAGCTGGAACCATGAAGAGAAAGGCAGGCTCAAACTGTAAGAGCTGAGTCCCCCCAAGCAGGGTGGGCCAGGCCCACACAGTGCCCTGATTTGGCTTGCCTAGGGGATGGGTATGAGCTGTGTGGAGAGAGTGGCATCTTTACCTGAAATTGACCTTACCGCACTCTCTTGTCACTGTGGTTAGCTAATGACACTCAGGCCCTCACAGAGAAAGGAAATCATAGTCTGGGTGGTAGGAATGAGGCTAACCATCCAAAAGAGATCTCTGAACTAAATTTTTGTTTCTCCCTAACAAAAATGCATACAAACACTTCAAGGAGCAATTCTCGTAGAAAAAAAAAAAAAAAAGATAGATGAGAGACCAGATCCTTCACAGCAAACCTCAATTTTACTTAGGGTCAGTGGGAAATCTGATTTGATCATAATAGTTGCCAGGACCAAGTGCTGCAGAGTGTCCATCCATTTTGGCTCCTGACTTAGACCTCCCTAGTTGAGAATAAATCTGGAAGGAAAGAACTCTGAAATTAGGTAGCCTAGGCACAGGAAGCCTATGTGGGGTTGGGGATGAGGCCTCCTTGGCATTTGGAACATGACAGGGATGAAGATGTAAGACACAGCATTGGGTGTGGAGGCCTGAGAAGCTCAGTGGGGGAAAGACAGGTTTTCTTGTCAGAATGCCTGGGGACTTGCATTCAAACTAGATGAGTAAGCACACCTGTACTGCTGCCCCCTCAACTCCTAATGCCTAAGAATGCTAAACAAAATATGAAACAGGGAAAAGCAAGGGACTTCCCTGGTGGTCCAGTGGTTAAGACTCCGTGCTCCCAATGCAGGAGGCCTGGGTTTGATCCCTGGTTGGGGAACTGGATCCCAATCACATGCCGCAAGTAAGACCCGGAGTGGCCAAAATAAATATATATATATTTTTAATGTAAAAACATGGTCATACTCAAAACAAGAGGAAATCTCCTTTGACTAAGAATGGAGAGAACAGCTATAGCCATGAACAGAAGACGAGGCCATGCAGCTCCAGAGAAATGGAGACCAGTTGAGGACAGATCCTTGGAGTGGCCAGGAATCTCTTTGTTGTCATTCTAATTCTAGGCTGGAAGTAAACCTTTTGATTCCCAGCCCAGCAAAAGCCAAACTAAGCCCCCTATAATCAGAGAGTTAGGGTAGTAAGGTATTAACATTAATTTCCTGATGTTGACGGTTGTAGTTTGGTTTATGCAGGAGAATTTCTTTGTCCAAATACTAAAGTACTTAGGGGTGATAGGCCATCAGGTCAGCAAGTTAATCTCAAATGGTTCAGGTGAAAAAGTTACTTATGTTGTACTTCCAACTTTTCCAAAAGTCTCTGATTATTTTTAAAAATTATTGAATAAAAAAAATCCACTCTATTGGCTCAGATCAAACAGGTTATCTAGGGAGGCCAGACCCATAATCCAGATCCACTAGCCTCTTCAGTCTTGATCTTTACTATGTCCAGCGTGGTTGGAGCTAACCTCAATTGTGGTCATTTTTGTCTGGTTAAAAAGGCCCAGCAGTGTGGCAAAAAGAGGGATTCTGGTCTTGTTGATCATTAACAAGTCTTCTCATCTCCGAGAGCTTCATATTTCATCTCAGTAAAATGAGAACAATCCCTACCCTGCCTATCTCATCTGGTTATTATAAAGAACAGATGAGGTAACACCTGTGAAAAGGTTTTGTAAAACATCAAGCACCTAGTGACCACGAAGTGGCCTTTGACCTAACAACCTCCTCTTCCTCACAGATGTACCCTTTTCAAGTGGGCTAATCGGCCTCAGCTTCTCAGCACCGACCAAAAAACCGATCAGTTGGGGATCCCTTCAGGCGGACACCTTGAAAAGCTCCGCCCCCTCGCCCAGATCCCGCCCACCGCCGGGCTCCAAGGGTGGGTCAGTTCCCGGGCCACTTCCCGAAGCGCCCGGAAGTTCCTGTCGCTTAGCAACCAAAGGAACCCGAGATGTGATGAAGGGGAAACTGGGGGTGGGATGCAAACTTCGGCAAGTTTCCGTTGCAACCCGGGGTTTGAGGGACCCGCGGTCCCCCACCGGCCCTATCGTGTTGCTTCTGGGGACTCTCCCGTGCTCAGCAAGAGCTGCCAGTAAGCAGGTTGGCACTCCTTTCCAATGTATCTGTCAACCCATCCAACTTTCTTAATGAGGAAGCCTACCAATTTTTGAATACCTGTGTGTCAGGCACGTCACATAATCCAGCCCTGATAATTACACAACCTATCTTACTGATAAGCCAGTCTCCGAGGGGTTGAGGCCCTCAACCTGAGGGATCTGTCCCAGGGGCACACAGTTGGAACCCTGCCCTACTGAAGGGCAGGTATCCCCCCCTCCCCCCATCGTTTCCCCAATGGGGAGGCTGGAGAAGGAGCAGCAGCAACTCAAACCTTTATCCAAATGTTTTATTTTGCATAATGACTTTTGAACTAGCGTTTATATATAAGCCCAAGTCCCTGAGGGGCCAGAGATCCCACCATGCAATCAGACCCAAGGCCTGGAGAAGGGCAGTGAATGCATTAGAAATGGGTGGGGCACATCATCCCACAATCTGGGGCTCAGCTTAGTTGGCAGATCTTCAGAGTGAGAAAGGACACGTGTATTTGGTCTCTAATACCTGGGCTGAGTGAACCAGGGAGGAAGCTCGGGAGGCACCGAAAGGCTGAAGTATGAATCTTCTCTGGCCTGGGCAAGGATGGAGTCTGTGCCACTGGATGGCTCCAAATACTGCTCAGAGCGTCAGCCCCCGCTCCTTAAACAGCTGCTTTAGAGCGTCTTCCAGCTGTTGGTTTGTCCCCTGAAGCCCCTTCACCACCTGTGCTGCCCACTCGAAGTATTCCTGGACTCGGTGTTCGGACCATCCTGCATAAGAATGGACAGAAAACTGCTCATGTTGACGTCCAGGAAGGCACTGGATTTTGCCCACTTCCTGGAGGGCTTGGTGCAGGGCTGTGAGATGAGTTCCTGATGGACGGATTTGTTCTGAAAACTTCCCCCTTGCCCAGGTACTGCATTTCTAGTGTATGAAAGAAGATCAGAGTGGTCTACTAAGATTAGTCTAGGGAATTAACAAGAACACCCGGGCTTTTTTTCAGGGGAAGTGACCAAGCTGTGCCTTCAGAAGGTGGATACCCCTCCCCGTCCCCTCAGAGCAGGTGGAGGAGCATACCCTCTGGGGTGCAGCGATTCAGGTCCCTCAGATTGTACAGTTTGTCTGCCAGCTTCACCAGTTTAGCCCCGGGGCTGCTGTGGGGTGCCTGCTCCACCTGCAGCCGCTTTCTCTCCAGCTTGGGCAGAGTCTTGTCATCTGTTACCTCCTCCACCAGACGCCGCACTTGTGCCCCGAAGTGCAGCTCCACCTCATCCAGGGTGGTGTCTGTGTCCTCCACCGTGTCATGGAGCAGGGCTGCCTGGGGACAGGCTCTCATTCAGTCCTCTGACGCCTGCCAAGGGGAACCCAGAGCTGAATGGGGCCCCTGACCCGCACCCCAGCCTCCTAGCAGAGGAGGAAAGTTACCTGTAACACCACAATGTCAGAGATTCCTGCCTCGTGGGTCAGGATACGAGCCACACCTGACGGGGCAAAGCAGGAAGTCAGACAGAAGGGAGTCCCAGGGCGGCGTGTTGTGGGTTTTGTAGAGCCAGATGTGGCCCCTCACTAGCTGGGTGACCTTGGGGAAGTCCTTTGCTCTTCTTTGGATGTTCACTGTACAAAGGGAACAATCATGCCTACCGCCCCAGGTTGTGGTGCGTCACGAACAGTGCCTGGCACAAGGACTGGTACGGACTAGGTGCTCGATGAGGTGCACGCCCTCCGGTTCCCTTCCCGGTCCCCACCCCCTAGATGCTACAGCCGTTGCTCCCCCGGCGGCGCGCCCACCGATAGGGTGATTGATGTAGGGGGTCCCTTCGGGGTCCTTCCGCCGCTGCCATTGGTGCTTCCGAGCCGCGAAGTCAGCCGCCTCCAACAGCTGGGCCGCCTCGGAGCCCATCGCGCGGTTGGGGCCGGCGACCTCGGTCCCAGGATCCCGGGTAGCGTGGACCGAGCTTCCACAGCGTCGCCTAGCGCCGCGGAGGCCTGAGGATTGTGGAGTCTGGCCCAGAAGAGTTTCTCTGGGGTTGACGTGAGGGCCTTGGGTGTGGGAAGCTGCCCTCAATATCGCAGCCCCTGGTTAAGTGGGCTTTGCTGAGGGTGCAAGAAGAATATGGCCTGGCTCTGGGAACCCACATCCTGGCGGAAGGAGGAAAATACACAAGACATAAGACAGCAGCCTCACAGTGTGTCCAGGGCAGGAAGGCACAGGGGACTGGTAACTTGGAGGAAGGGCAATTCACCTAGCCTCTGGACCAGAGACAGCTTCTCCCAGGAGGGTCCTCTCCCGCCATGGCAAAACAATTTTCAAGCTGTCAATGCTCTGAAAATTCTCAAAGCGCTCTAAAAATAGTTCTTGTGCGTCCCTGATGGCCGCAGTGGTTAAGAATCCGCCTGCCAATGCAGGGGACATGGGTTCGAGCCCTGGTCCGGGAAGATCCCACATGCCGCGTAGCAACTAAGCCCATGTGCCACAGCTGCTGAGCCTGCACTCTAGAGTCTGCGAGCCACAACTACTGAGCCTGCGTGCTACAACTACTGAAGCCTGCATTCCTAGAGCCCGTGCTCCGGAACAAGAGAAGCCACCCCAATGAGAAGCCCATGCACCGCAACAAAGAGTAGCCCCCACTCGCTGCAACTAAAGAAAGCCCGCGCGCAGCAACGAAGATCCAACGCAGCCAAAAATAAAATAAAATAAAATAAATAAATTTATAAAAATAGTTCTCCCTGCAAGAATGGCCTGGTTGCTATGGGCATGGGAGCCTCACCTTTGGGGCCAGAAGACCCTAGTGCTTAACCTTCTGGAAATTGGAGCCTGCACTGGGAGCCCTCCCTAACTGTTTCAGACTTAGGCTCCCAGGCAGCCGTGTTGGTTCTGCAGGAACTGTCTTCTTTGCTGTCAGGCGCTGGGAACAAAATCTGCATTTCTTTCTTGTGCCGTGAGGGTTCCTGCTTCAGTTCCCAGGCACTGCTGTGGGCCCCTTATGAGTGTTGTCACTGCTGTTCTGGGAGCATGACGTTGTTAGGCCTCAGTAGACACTGGAACAACACAACACTGCTGGCTGGTGGCCTCTGGCCTTCTCGAGAAATTCCCTGTCTCAGCAGACAGCATCTATGAAGTATGAGGTTTGGTAAGAGAGACCTGGAGACCCTGGAAGAGATTTTCTTGTGAAATGGGGTTGGCTGGTTGCTAAGTATACTCCAGTCAGATTGGTAGATTTTATACTTTGGTTGGTAGCTGGGGTCAATGAGGGCTCAGGGGAAAAGTTAATGAGAGCACTCACGCTTGCTTTTCAGCTAGTCTTGGTGGTTGCCATGACGCAGAAGTTAGAGAGGGAAGCTCCAAACGCTGGAACTGAGGTCTCTGGGGCCTGAAGTGGAACAATCAGAATTCCCATGGCTTCCATGGCAGCCTGAAAGTTTAGAGTGTATAGAGAGAAACATATTTGGTTCTTAATGCTTGTCTGTTCTTCAGGCTAGTGGCTCAACTTCTCTCTCATTCCTCATTTGGTGTTCTAGCCTTCTGAGCCTTTTCCCCTTCAGCTTAGAGAACCTTAGGCAGCTTGGAGCCACAATCCTCCCATTTTCCAATAGAAGATAGAAACTCAGTCACTTTCAGCTCTCTCTAGAGGTCTGCGACAGAGAAGCTTCAGGTTTGTGTTTACGGTGCTTTGGGGCTTTGATTTTACTTCCTTACTGCCTGCAGCCATGGCTTAGAAATAGAGATGTTGGGATTTATAGGACCAGGGCTGAGGTGGAGGTGACCTCTCATGGGCTTCCAGAGGAGGCCAGGCCCTTTGCTGACAGGCCTGTCTGTGGGGCTACTGCTGGTCTTCAGCTGGATGACGCTTGCCCAGCCGACCTCTCTCTCAGGTACAGCACTCTCCTCTGCCCAGCCCCCCCTCCAGTACCCTACTCTTTTAGCAAGGTATAGGCTACTGTGGGGAGCTTGTGGGGAGGAAGGAAGCCTGCCCTTCTGATAATGGTTGATCCCTTTTATTCTCCAAAAGGGGTGGAGTGGGGTGTGGGTAGATCATTCCTGCCTGTCTCCAGCCCTCTTGCCCCTCCTTTCAGCTTTGGCCCACCATCCCCACTTGTGCCAGACCTCCTGGGATGCTGATGGCCGTCGCTACCCCGGTTTCTTCTGTCCTCGGCTCTCTGATACCCCGGAGGAAGCCTACTGCTGCCACCTGCAGGCTGAAGGGGGCTCCTGCTGCACTCGGTCTGAATTTGAGGCCTTGCACCAGGTCAATCTCTCTGCCCTTCCGCCTCCTCCCGTCTTCAGGTGAGAACTCCAGCCCCAGAGCCACTGGCACACTGACGGGGTGTTCCAGTACCTGAGGCTCTGTTCCTAATTTCTGGAGTGGGAGGCTTGTAGCTTACAGACCAGTGGAGGGACAGATCTCAAACATAAAATCGCGTAAATACATGATTACAAACAAATCTGCGAAGGAAAAGTTCAGGGGGCTGTGAAAGCAGGTGACAGGGAGTCATTGTAGGTGTTGTGTGGTGGGTGGGGTGGGACGGGTGTCAATACTGAGAGGATCTTGTATTCTGGATTACACGTGTTATAGTCGGGGTTTTCAATCCTGAATCTGTCCACAGATGGCTTCCGGGTACCTGTGAGCTCCCTGAATTTGTATTTTCAAATTCTACACTTTTCTGGGTAGGGAGTTCTGGGCTTTCTCCTGACTCTCAGGGGCTCTAACCCACAGGCTGCAGTAGCAAGAGCGCGGCTTGGGCCAGCATCCTGATACTCTCCCCTCTCCCATAGGGGCCCGGGCCCGCTTCTAGCATTGGGCCTTTACAGACTGTTGCTCGTGGCCCTGATGACTGCAGACCTCGTGCATTTCTGCCGCGGTCGGGGCCGGGGCCGAGATCTGGGCCGGGACCAGACCTGAGCAGCCACGGGCGCCCCTCTCGCCCTCCGCCGCGCGCCCCCTGCCGGTCTCAGCGGGAACAGACTAAGCGCGCCTGGGCCTTCTCTGCGCCTGCGGACCCGGGCCGAGCGTCCTGCCCCTCTTCCCGGCGTGCTCTCCCCTTGGCCCCGCCCCTTCTCTACCACCGCCTCGACGCAAGACTGGGGCGGGGCAGCTGACAGCGGATTCCTGAGCCTAGACCCACCCCTCTCCGGAGACTGCGCCTGCGCGCGCTCGGGACGTCTGCTGCGCGATGACCGTGAGTGGTCCAGGGACCCCCGAGCCCCGGCCCGCCGACCCCGGGGTGCGTACCCATCTCCCTGCGCCATCACCACTTCGCACCTGCTCTGACCATTCTCGGGCCTCCTTCTCCCTCAATCTTGGCCCTCCATGGGACCCACCCGCGACCCCCAGGCTCCTCTGCCCCTAGCTCCCCGGCTCACCCTGAGCCCACCTCGGACGTTTCCACCCCTTCCCTCCACAGGCCAGCTCAGTGGAACAGTTGAGGAAGGATGGCAACGAGCTGTTCAAATGCGGGGACTACGAAGGCGCCTTGACGGCCTACACCCAAGCCCTGGGTCTGGGCGCAACGCCCCAGGACCAGGCCATTCTGCACCGGAACCGGGCCGCCTGCCACCTCAAGCTGGTGAGCGAGCCGGCTGCTCTTCCCCTAGCCAGCCCGGACCCCTGTTGGCGCACCTCGCCGCTGCTTGAGCCCCGACTGGACATTCGCCTTCTCAGGCCACCCACACTTGTTACACGTCTTTTGGGTCTCTAGGTGGTGGGGGAACCTGGTGACTAAGGAAAACAACTTTGTTGCCCAGTTGTGCCCGAGAAAGGAGATGACCAGCCTCTCAGGCCTGTTCTTCTCTTACAGGAAGATTACGACAAAGCAGAAACCGAGGCATCCAAAGGTAGGGGAATGTGGCCCTTGTGTGGAGCTGTGGGACTTCTGGGGTGGGCAAGGATTCTGGGACCACTGCACCGTCACTTTCTCCTCCTCCTTTCACCCCTGAAACACATCTGCCTTTTTTCTTTCCCACTTCCTGGGGCATTTCCTTTTCCGCAGCTACCCTCACCTTTCCTGAGGCTGAAGTACTGAGCCCCACATCCGTCCCCCCACCTTCCTCTGCCCCTCGAGATCTTTCCCTGCTGCTCTTGCCTGGAGATGGTGGCCTCATGGGTGCTGATAGAGCTCCTGTTTGTGCTCAGCCATTGAAAAGGACGGTGGGGATGTCAAAGCACTTTACCGGCGGAGCCAAGCCCTAGAGAAGCTAGGCCGCCTCGACCAGGCCGTCCTTGACCTGCAGAGATGTGTGAGCCTGGAGCCCAAGAACAAAGTTTTCCAGGAGGCCCTGCGGAACATCGCGGGCCAGATTCAGGAGAAGGTGTGTGAGTAATTGAGAGAGCGAGGCATTGACCAGTGGTAGAGGGGCACTGATAAATGGATCTGGATCACGTGTGTAAACACAGTTCTCTGGAAGGGGGATGCTGATGGCAAATGACCTTATAGAATGATGTTCAGCCTTGCCAGTGGTTACGTAAAAGCAAATTAAAAGAACAGCAAGGTGCTGTTCTTTTTGATGGTCTGTTTGGCAAACATTTAAAGTTTGTACGCATTGCTAGAAGGAGGGAGACACATTTAAGGGGTGAGGTTGCGGGAGGACGTAGGCTCGTTCATGACTGCTGGAGGGGGTATAAATTGGTACAGCTCCTTTGCAGAGTCCTTTAGCATATCTTTGGAGTATAATTGCTTTACAGTGTTGTGTTAGTTTATGCTTTATAACAAAGTGAATCAATTATACATATACATATATTCCCATATCTCTTCCCTCTTGCATCTCCCTAGCATATCTCTTAAAATTTTAAATGAGCATGTCCTGTGATTCAGTATGTTTACTTCTTGCTATCTCCCCTAGAGAAGCCTTGCCTGTGTACACAAGCAGGTGTGTGTTTGTTTGTTTCAGCCTTGTTTGTAGTAATGAAAAATTGGAACTTGCTTAAATGCCCAGCAGTAGGGGAATGGCTAAATAAACTGAGTGACATCCTTACTACAGACTCCTATGCAGTAGTTGCTAAGAATAGGCAGATCAACACATATGGACGTGGAAAGCTGACACTTGTTAAGTGAAAAAAAAGCAAAACATATAATAACGTATAGTATAATACCGTTTATGTTAAAATGATCCCCCCCCCCCACCAAATGCACTCAAAATAATACCATGTTTTTTTCCACGGGTACAGTTGGGTATGTAAACACAAAGAAAAATATTTTAAAAGACGTGCATCAAAATGATGACTGTGACTGCTAGGGAAAGGAATAGGATCGAGAGGGCTTTTCAAAAGAGATTTTGCTTCATTTGGTTGTTTTTTTAAATAGACATTGTGTGATACACATATTTAAAAATTAATTTAGGAGAAAATAATCTAAAGATTGTCATGAACTATTATCAAGCTTGAATTAGCTAGATAATTTGGTGTTAAAATTCTGACCCAGTGGAAGCAAGTAATATGATGGCAAACACCTTATCAAAAGGTTGAGACCTGGGAAAGCAGACTATTTTACTCTCAGTGTCAGCTCTGTCTGATCAGCTGGGGCTGCTTAGAATCCTGTGTTGAGAAAGATTAGGAAGCAGGTTGCCTGGGTCTAGGAGAACGTGTTGTGCCATGCACCACGTCTGCCATGGCTGCAGGAGGGGAAGCGGGGAGCGGCACACATGCTAGGCATGTGCTGCTGTCCATGCCCAGGACCCTAGGGAGGGAGAGGGCCTAGGATGAGCTTGGTCATTCAGATTATTTTTTTAAAAACATCAAAAAGAGAATCCTTGACTTAAAAGGCGTGTTAGCAGCTACCTCGTGACTTGCTGGCTCCCTTGCAGGAGGTATAAATACTGGTTCAGCGCCACGGGCAGTGCACCCAGGCTGCCACAACGTACATGGCCCCCCTGGGAGTGGGTTGCCTCATGGCTAACAGGACGCCACCCCTTCTGAATGGCCCTGCCTTCAACATCAGTGCTGCCCAAGTGGGAAATAGCTCAGAGAAGAAAACAGCTGCGGGGAGTTTGGGAGAAGCTGCCAGGCAAGTCTCTTCCTGCCCAAGGTAGCTTGGTGCGAGGCCTAAGCCCAGGCATCCTTCTGTGCCTCCCGGAGTCAGGAGCCAGGCCCTGGGAGGAGCCGGAGAGAACAAAGAGGGAATGTGTTGTCTCCAGTCAAGAGAGGCAGTTCCTCCCATGCTTTGCTGATTTGTCATAGGTGAGTTACATGTCTTCGACGGATGCCAAAGTGGAGCAGATGTTTCAGATATTATTGGACCCACAAGAAAAAGGCACTGAGAAAAAGCAAAAGGTATGGAACTGTGTGAATGGGAGCTGAACTCCCCTGTGTGCTGATGTTGGCCCTGGGAGCCCCTGCTGGCCTGGCCTGCTGCACGTCGCTCCTTAGATCGGGCAGCTGGGCTCACAGAGCCTGGGTGGGAGCTCAGAGGGCCTGGGGCCTAAGTGTGAGCCAGGGAGAGGGAACCAGTGTTCCCGAAGCACCTTGTTGGTGCTTAGGTCCTGTGCTAGGAGTTGGGTGTACAGGGGTGACTGAGGCACTGTTTCTGCCCTTCAAGCTTTGCCAGGGACTCAGGACTCCATTTATTCTAACCCTCAATGCCAAGAGCAAGCTCTTTGCTCTACTTACAGAAGAGGAAGCTGAAGTTCACAGAGGTTAAGTTTATGGCCAAGGTCACTCAGCTGCTAAGTGGAAGCAGTGAGGTCCAGAGCTCAGGGCGTCTACTCGCCCTGCCCTGTGCCGTGTACAGTGTTCACGTTATGTGCACTTCCTTTGACGCAGGCATCTCAGAACCTGGTGGTGCTGGCCCGGGAGGATGCTGGAGCTGAGAAGATCTTCCGGAGCAACGGGGTTCAGCTTTTGCAGCGCCTGCTGGACACGGGAGAGCCCGACCTGATGCTGGCGGCCCTGCGCACGCTAGTCGGCATTTGCTCTGAACACCAGTCACGGGTGGGTGGGGCGAAGGGTCTAGTTACTGCCTCAGTCAGTCTGTCTGTCCACCCACTCTTCCGCTTCTTATCTTATAAGGTAAAATATAAGGAGATATGTAACGAGAGGCAAAATTAAAATGACACAAAAAGATCACTGACAAAGTTTGGGACAAAGTGCGGCCAGGAAAGAGCGAAAGCAGCCCACTGACACCCTGAGCACTTTTCTTTTCATTTATTTTATTTTTGGCTGCGTTGGGTCTTTGTTGCTGTGCATGAGCTTTCTCAAGGTGCGGCGAGCAGGGGGCTACTCTTCGTTGTGGTGCACGGGCTTCTCATTGCAGTGGCTTCTCTTGTTGCGGAGCACGAGCTCTAGGCGCACGGGCTTCGGTAGTTGTGGCTCGCGGGCTCTAGAGCACAGGCTCAGTAGTTTTGGCACACGGGCTTAACTGCTCTGCGGCATGTGGGATCTTCCTGGACCAGGGAACTCTGCTGCGGCAGATCACAGAGACACCTGGTCATTGATCCCCTCGTTGTCCGTGTGGTAAAAGCAAGCTGCATGCAAAGAGCAGGGCACCTGTCCTTCCCTCACCATCAAGCTGGCATTTCCCTTGGACAGGGGTCCTCACAGTGCTTGATGTGGTCAGTGATGTGACCCACAGCAACTTTACCATCGAGACCAGATATGTAGGGCAGGACCCTGAGATGGTTCTCAGTGTAGACTGTGGGTGTCCTGCACAGACGGTTCAACAAGAACAGCCCTGCCCCAGGCCGGTGTCATAAAGCCCATGCTCTGGTTCTTGCCTGAACTGACTGGACCTAGGGAACAGGGACTTGACCCTTGGTTGCTTTTAGAGGAGCCCACAGTTCCTAGATCAGGGGTGGAAATGTGAAACATTCTATGAACACTTCAGGCCAAGATCGGGCTCTATTTCTGGGTCTCCCAGGACTTGGAACGGTAAAGCCACGTGAATTCCGCCTGCCTCCTCTAGCCTTCCTGCCCATCCCTGTTGTGAATGAGGATGGACCCAAGTAGACCTTCGGGGTTTTTCCAGCTCAGAAATGGGCGTAGAGGCCTTGTGGTTCGTTCCATGTATGTCCACATCCCCAGGATGTAGACAGAACCTCAGGGTTGGTATCAGGGAGGAATGAGGTGTCCCTGGGCCAGGTAGTCAGGTAGCTTTGTCCAGGTTTATGTTTCTCCTTCCTGGGGAGACACGAACCAAAGCAGCTGCCTTCAGAGCCACAGTATTCCTTGTCTTTTCTGATTGGAGCCGAGGAGAGAGAGAGTGGGGGAGTCCCCTGGAATGTTTCTTTAGGAAGCCCTTCCAACAAGATAATCCTGGCATTGCCCCGGCGTCACCCTCAGCAGGCCCACTTTGCTTTCACGGGGAGCTGCTCTTTCACCCACATGTTTTCTCCCCTCTGGCCACCCTCTCTGACCCCCAGTTAGGGATCTCCACGGCTGCCCTTCACCAACTGGAAGCTCTGCCCACTTCTCTCCCACCCAGACAGTGGCGACCCTGAGTGTGCTGGGAACTCGGAGGGTGGTCTCCATCCTGGGCGTGGAAAACCAGGCCGTGTCCCTGGCTGCCTGCCACCTGTTGCAGGTTATGTTTGATGCCCTCAAAGAAGGCGTCAAGAAGGGCTTCCGTGGCAAAGAAGGCGCCATCATCGTGGGTGAGTGGAAGCAAGTCTGTGTCCTGTGGTGTGGCTCTCGTGGAGAGGAAGGGGCTGAGCCAGCCAGGCCAGCTGCAGCCACAGGTTGTTCAGGAATACGGCTTGTTGACAGTATCTTACTTGAGGTTCTAAGTAGCCAGGGCACCTCGGGGAAGGCTGGAAACCAGTGCTCAGGCTGCAGTTCCCCTCTCTCTACCGGGGAAGTTGGGGCTAGGCCACTGGAGAGCCCACTAATGTCTTCTTGTTGCCAGATCCCGCCCGGGAGCTGAAGGTCCTCATCAGTAACCTCTTGGAGCTACTGACTGAGGTGGGGGTCTCAGGCCAAGGCCGAGACAGTGCCCTGACCCTCCTGATTAAAGTGGTGCCCCGGAAGTCTCCTAAGGACCCCAACAACAGCCTCACCCTCTGGGTTATTGACCAAGGTAGGTGATAGAGTCTTAAAAGGAGAGAGAAAGGGCATTCCCTGGTGGTCCAGCAGTTAGGACTCTGCGCTTTCACTGCCGAGGGCCTGCGTTCGATCACTGCTCTGGGAACTAAGATCCTGCAAGCCATTGTGGCATGGCATACAAGTAAATAAATAGGTAGGTAGATAGATAAATAAATACAGAGAGACAGAGAAAGATCAAGTGTGTGTTGCATCTTGCTTGGGTAACTGGGCCTGCTCGTCTCCAGGAGGGATTGCACCCAGCGTGTGTCTGCACTGAAGTGCATGCGGCCTGCACTGTACCCTTAGGGAACATTGGCCCCTTCAGCCGTGTTCGTGTGCACGTGCACGCACGTCGAGCGGGCCCACGAGCAGGTTAACAGGGAGGCCGGGTCAGCTTTCTGTGTCTGAAGTTTTTTCAATGAGTGTATGGTACTTCTATATGCAGGGCGAATATTCTTCAAGTTTAATATATAAAGCCATACTGCTCTTTTCCCTTAAAAGATAAATTAGGAAGGGTTGGCAAAGTCCCAGCCTGAGTCCATCTGTTGGGTACTCGTCTTTTCTTGTTATCCCAATTATCCTGTGAGGCATGGATGTTGTTTTCCCCTTCAGTTTTACAGGTGAGGAACCTCCAAACCCTACAGCATTCACCCCCACGGGCAGCGCCTGCATGCAGACCTTACTTCTGAGGTCCTTGCCTGACCCCACGCCTGCCCCCAGCCCACCGGCTTCTGTGAGCCTGTCTGCACTCTGACCTCGTGCCAGAGTGGTCCTGCCTTTGCATGCATCTCCCAGGAAACCTCTTCCCTTTGCTTATAGGGGTTGGAACTCATGTTCTGCTGTCTAAATAGGGTGTCTTTTCAGGTCTGAAAAAGATTCTGGAGGTGGGGGGCTCCGTGCAGGACCCGCCCGGGGAGCTCACAGTGACAGCAAACAGCCGTATGAGCGCCTCCATTCTCCTCAGCAAGCTCTTCGATGACCTGAAGTGTGATGCCGAGAGGGAGAACTTCCACCGACTCTGTGAAAACTACATCAAGTGAGGGAAGCCTCCTATTGCCAGGGTTCCTGCCAGAGTTCTGACTCTTTGGGGAGGGACAGCAGTGAAAGGTTTCCCACAAGGAGAGCAGCCTTGGGGAAGACTAGCTGGGGCCAGACAGGGTGATCCCAAGGGCCACATCTTGTTCCAGAGCGACCTCCCCAGGGACATTCTTTCTCAAATCAGTTCTCTAGCGCAACAAATGTCCTCAAGCCCATAGTGTTCACTGAGCACTTACTGTGTGTCCGTTCTGACACAGCAGTGCAGCATGACAGTCCTTAAGGAGCTCACAGCTGGGAGAAGACGAGTCAGGAAATAAGCAGCACAAGTTCAGATCTTAGTGAGTACAGGGAAGGAGACAACAGGGTGGTGTGAGTGAGAGTGACCTACATTAGGTGGCGTGTCATCAGGGGAGGCTCGAATGAAAGCCTCGATAAAGAACGCCAGCGACTGCCATCCAGAGGATGTCCTCGTCTTCCCATTGGCAGTTTTTCTTTTCTTCTTCTTCTCTTTTTTTTTTTTTTTTTTTGACTGCTCCACGCAGCTTATGGAATCTTAGTTCCCCAACCAGGGATCAAACCCAGGCCCCCCCGGCAGTGAAAGCCCAGAATCCTAACCACTGGACCACGAGGGAATGCCGGCAGCTTTTCTTGCTGTTGCTGCCCAAGTAGTGCAGATGCCCGGCCAGTGGAGGGGAAGGGAGGGAAGGAGAGTCCCCTTATGCTGGCTTTGATGTGACAGCTGCCACCCTGTACCCCTCAGGAGCTGGTTTGAAGGCCAAGGGCTGGCTGGGAAGCTGCGGGCCCTCCAGACGGTGTCCTGCCTCCTGCAGGGCCCGTGTGATGCCGGCAACCGGGCCCTGGAGCTGAGTGGCGTCATGGAAAGTGTGATCGCTCTATGTGCCTCGGAGCAGGAGGAGGAGCAGCTGGTGGCCGTGGAGGCCCTGATCCACGCGGCCGGCAAGGCCAGGCGGGCCTCGTTTATCACGGCCAACGGCGTCTCGCTGCTGAAGGACCTGTACAGGCGTGGCGAGAAGGACAGCATCCGCATCCGGGCGCTGGTGGTGAGACGGGCGGGCCTGGGCTGGGCAAGCGGGCAGCCAGGCAGGGGCCCCGGGCTGGCTGGTGTCTCAGGGTGCAGCACCAGCACACGCTGGGTGACAGTATGGGACGTGCAGGGCCTTGTCGAGGCCGGAGGCAGGGGCCCTGGCTCCTACTACCACAGGGCTCATGGTCGGGTCAGAGAGATGAGCCTCGTACAGAGAGGACACCTGAGAATGCAGGGCGGCCCGGGCCGCCCCCTGCGGGCAGTGGGAGCGGCTCCAGGAGGAGACGATGGAGGACACACTGGGCAGGCGGGTCAGAGGGCTGTGTGGACAGGCTGGGCCAGCAGGCGGCCCCAGGAGCAGGTGGTGTGGGGACTGCCTGGCCTCCCTGAGCCTGTTGCAGCCCTGCACCTTGAGGAAGCTGGTCCTCCTCCTTGGAGCACTTAGTCCTGGGTTTCTCCATTCCGTGAGGATCCTGGCCTGGGCCAAGGTACCCATCTTCTCCCCACATGGATCTTAGCTCCATCTGTAAAGAGCTTCCTTCTATGACGTGGAAAGAAAGAGCAAATCCCAGTGTGATCGGGTGGGGTTGGGGCCCAGGCCAGCACGGTGGTCAATATGTCAGTCTCTACCAGATGCCATGTCACGTGGCCACCCCAGTAGGTGATTTTGCTGCCCGGTGCTCCAGGTGGTAACCTGGTGGCGGTGTGCATGGCCTCCAGAGAGCCTGACAGAGTGCCCGGGGGGGAGCCCACGCCAGCTGTGGAGGAGCCCTGCTCTGCCTCCGTCCCTCGGCCAACAGCTGGTTCTCACCTCTTCCACCAGGGACTCTGTAAGCTCGGCTCAGCCGGAGGGACGGACTTTAGCATGAAGCAGTTTGCTGAAGGCTCCACGCTCAAACTGGCCAAGCAGTGTCGAAAGTGAGTCATTTAGCACTGTTGTGGCTCCCGACCTGTCAGCCAGACCTCAAAAGAGGAGGGTGGGGCCTCCTCACTGCCCTGTCCTCCCCCAGGCAGACCCTCCTGCGCTGCTGCGTGAACTGCTTCTGTCTGTGGCGGGGATGCCCCAGCCCCTGGCTTTTCCCCCTTGGTCCTGGTGTACCCCTCCTGTCCCCCCACCTTTCTGATGGTCATCTGTGCCCTGCGTGCCCCCAGGTGGCTGTGCAATGACCAGATCGATGCGGGCACTCGGCGCTGGGCGGTGGAGGGTCTGGCCTACCTTACCTTCGATGCCGATGTGAAGGAGGAGTTTGTGGAGGATGAGGCTGCGCTGAAGGCTCTGTTCCAGCTCAGCAAGGTAGCTCCATGGGTTCCTGCAGTCGTCCGGGGACACTGTCTAGGGTTAGAGCTTACGGGGCTTTCTTGGCAGGTCTTGGCCAATGGCTTTTGTGACCCCACAGAGAGGGGGGCTGGTAGCCCGAGTGGCCGCTCTGTGTGGCCTGCGTGTACTGGCCTGCGCCAGCAGGGTCGGAAAGGACGATCTCTTAGGAGGAGTTGGGGTGGTCAAGTGTGTGAGCTCCCAAAGTCTGGGGCCACCCTCGGGCCTTGGCGGTGCCCACGTGGTCCAGCTGAGGGTAGAACTGGGAGCCTGGGCAGCGCTTATCCCGGTGCTGCTCTTCCCCCCGGGATGGCCGCTGATGGCCCCTCTGCCCCCGGCAGTCCGAGGAGAGGTCGGTGCTCTTTGCAGTGGCCTCGGCGCTGGTGAACTGCACCAATAGCTACGACTACGAGGAGCCGGACCCCAAGATGGTGGAGCTGGCCAAGTACGCCAAGCAGCACGTGCCCGAGCAGCACCCCAAGGTGAGGGGGCTGCTAGGAGGGGTTTGGGGGCCTCCGTGTCACTGGGGCCAGTTGACCCGAGACATCCACAGCAGATGAGCCTTCTGTTTAAGCGGGTTTCCTTCCCTTTGTTTTCATGCTCATCAATTTGTGCCGTGAGGAGCGTTCCCCTTTCCCTGCCTAATCGGCCGAGGCCCCTGTGCTCAGCTGCCTCCTCCCCCAGGACAAACCGAGTTTCGTGCGGGCTCGGGTTAAGAAGCTGCTGGCGGCTGGTGTGGTGTCGGCCATGACGTGCATGGTGAAGACCGAGAGCCCTGTGCTGACCAGTTCCTGCAGGGAGCTGCTCTCCAGGTGAGCCTGCCCCAGCTACACCAGACCTGCTGCAGCCCGTCAGCCTCCAGGCTGCTGATGGAACTACAGCGGGAGCAGGTCCTGGTGCCGTGGGCCCCTCAGAGCAGGGGGCCACCCGCATGGCGCCCTTCTTTTGTTGAGCCCAGGAGTGGAGGGTCTGCCTGCCAGAGCCCGGGCCGGCCCGTCCAGCACAGCCTTCTCCCCACAGGGTCTTCCTGGCTTTGGTGGAGGAGTTCGAGGACCGCGGCACCGTGGTTGCTCAGGGAGGGGGCAAGGTAAGCGGGCTTACAGACTCCTTCCCGATGGCATATAAAACATCACTGAGTGGCTGCTACACCAGAGATCAGTGTTGGGTGTGGGACGGAGAAGTATGATTAGCGACCAGCAGGAATGGCTTCCTGCTGAGTGAGAGATGCTGGGGGCCGGGGGTGGGTGGGGTGGGTGGGGCTTTTTAGAGTGCCGGACTTTGTGCCTATTAGGGTCCTGAGCTCTCCTCCTTTCCCTTGTGTCATTGACCTCCATGGCTCTGGTGCCGGGCACAATCCACATCTGTCCCTTAATAGTTGTTTCGGGAAGTGTTTGGGTAGCTTACTGGGAGGCCTCAGAGAGATGAGAGGGTGGGAGTGGGAGTATCATTGTCAAGCCTGGGGAGAGAATGGCGGGGAAAGGTGAGGGCAGCACAGTCAGGGCCTCAGAGCCTCGTGGTTTGGGCCTTATGTTCCCGGGCACATCTTGGACACTGATGGGCTTGTCCCTACAGGCTCTGCTCCCGCTGGCCCTGGAAGGCACTGACGTGGGGCAGACGAAGGCAGCCCAGGCTCTTGCCAAGCTCACCATCACCTCCAACCCAGAGATGACCTTTCCCGGTGAGCGGGTGCGTGTCTTTCTGCCCCAGCGCTGTCCTGTCCTCCACCCCCTCACAGGGCCCTGATGGCCTTTGACCCGAGCTGCGGCTCCTCCTTGGGGAAGTGTCAGCTTTGCTGAGCCCTGGGGGTGGGAAGGGCAGGTTTCTTTTTGGGGCTGGACTCCCTCCCATCTGCAGGGCCGGTGGGGTTGGGGGAGCTGGGGCGCATAGCCCTGACAGGTGGGTGCGTATCGCAGATCTACGAGGTGGTCCGGCCCCTCGTCTCTCTCCTGCACCTCAACTGCTCTGGCCTGCAGAACTTTGAGGCACTCATGGCTCTAACAAACCTGGCAGGGATCAGCGAGAGGCTCCGGTAAGGTCCCTTGGGATGTGGGGCCTGGGCAGGGCATCATGGTTTGGACCATCCCCAGGAGAGCGCTTTACAGCGTGGAAAGCACTCGCCAGTCACTCACTTATTTGCTCCTCATGGTGACTCCTCTGCACCTTACAGCGGAGGAGACAGGCTGAGAGGCATGACTTGTGCAGTGTCCCGTGAGATAGCAAGGGACTGGGCGATGACAGCGCAGGCCCTGGAGTCAGGCTGCCTGGGTTCAAATCCTGGGTTCACTGTTTATTAGTGTATAACCTCACAAGTAACTTAATCCCTCTGTGCCTCAGTTTCCCCCTCTGTGACATAGGGTGGCTAGAGTACCTAGCTCGTGGAGGAGCAGCGAGGAGGACTAAATGAGAAAATACGTGTAAAAGCATTTACTACATAGGTGCCTGGCTCCTGGCAATGTGCCCAAGCAGTACATATTAGCTGTTACTGCTGATTGTGACCTTGGGCCCCTCAGTCTCCTCCTCTGCAAAATAGTAATAATGATAATCACACCTGCACCTTCACTGTAGGGCTGTAGCGAGGATTAAGTAAGGTAGTCCGCGTGCTGGGTCAGGGTGAGGGCTCGAAAGTTAGGTGTTGGCATCGCCATCATCCCACCTGGGTCTCCTAACTCCTGCTTCAGAGCATTTCCCAAGGTCCTGTGCTATTCCCTAGGCCCAGTTAGAAGGCTGGAAACCACTGCCTGGTGGTTTCATCCCTGGTGCAGGAGGGTCTTTGGATATTGCCCAAGGAAATCCTTGGCCCCGGGTTTGATTGTGTGGGGAAACAGGGGTGGGGGTGATGGATGCCAGTGCTCTGGTGATGCCGACCCTCCACCCTTGGCCCCACAGGCAGAAGATCCTGAAGGAAAGGGCTGTGCCCATGATTGAGGGCTACATGTTTGAGGAGCATGAGATGATCCGCCGGGCAGCCACCGAGTGCATGTGTAACTTGGCCATGAGCACGGAGGTGAGGGTTGGTCCAGGAGGCGGTCATGGCAGGCAGGCACACAGAAGTACCTGTCCCTGGCTGGCCTTTGCCCCAGCTAACCTGGTGCACTCCCCGCTTCCGGCCACAGGTGCAGGATCTCTTTGAAGCCACGGGCAGTGACCGGCTGAAGCTGCTGGTGCTGTACAGTGGAGAGGACGACGAGCTGCTACGGCGGGCGGCTGCTGGGGGCCTGGCCATGCTCACCTCCACGCGGCCCTCGCTCTGCAGCCGCATCCCCCAAGTGGTCAGTGCCCCTTCTTGGTGGGGCAGGGGAGGTGGGCCAGGAGCCCCCAGCCAGGGTGTGTGAGTGAGTGCCCTGCCAGGGTTCCCTGATGCTCGGTGGTCACGCTGCCCTGTTTCCTGCAGACCACACACTGGCTGGAGATCCTGCAGGCCCTGCTTCTGAGCCCCAACCAGGAGCTACAGCACCGGGGCGCTGTGGTGGTGTTGAACATGGTGGAGGCCTCGAGTGAGATTGCCAGCACCCTGATGGAGAGCGAGATGCTAGAGATCTTGTCAGTGCTGGCTAAGGGCAAGGAGAGCCCAGTCATGAGGGCTGCCGCCGCTTGTCTGGGGAAAGCAGTGGAATATGGGCTTATCAGACCCAGCCAGGATGGAAAGTGAGGACCTGCCTCACACACGCTACCTATCGCAGCACAGGGAGCGAGGACAGACATGGCCTTGGCTGGTGGGTGCTGGGGTGTCTCCTGCCCAGCTGCCCTTTGATGTCCTCTGTTCTGAGTCAGGGGCCACGTTCACAGCCCTACTCTGCCAGCACTGCCTCCAGCCTCACGCAGCAGGGAACTTTTCCTGTACTACTTAGACAGCTGGGAACGGGGAAGGTGTGTCCTAACTCAGCCTGTGGATTCCCTGCACTGGGAAGGACCCAGCTGTGAGCCTCACCAGCTATGAGCCTCACCTGAGCCTGCTGGCAGGACCACCCCTCATCCTCTAATAAAAAGTGTGTGGAACTCAAATATGTGCCCAGTCAGTGGGCAGGGAGGGCTGGCTATGGGCCAGAGCGTGGAGCAGGAGCTGGGCATGGCTGAGCGTGTGGGCAGCTTTTCAGCAGCACAGCCACCTCTGTGGAAGGAATCCAATGAATTCCCACCCCAGGGCCCGCTGAATTGCTTTTTAATCCTTGTAGAGGGCCAAAGGGTAAATGTAAGCAAATCAATAAAGTATCCAGTCGCATGAAAACACATGCATTAGGCTTTTCAATACTTCTGCCTGTATTTATTTATGGCTGCTTTGGGGTCTTCCTTGGTGTGTAGTCTTTCTCTAGTTGCAGTGAACGGGGGCTAACGGGGGCTACTCTTCGTTGCGGTGCGCGGGCTTCTCATTGCGGTGGCTTTTCTTGTGGCGGAGCACAGGCTTCAGGCACGCGGACTCAGTAGTTGTAACTCGGGGGCTGTAGAGCGCAGGCTCAGTAGTTGTGGCGCACGGGCTTAGTTGCTCCGCCGCATGTGGGATCTTCCTGGACCGGGGCTTGAACCCTTGTCGCCTGCATTGGCAAGTGGATTCTTTAACCACTGTGCCACTATGGAAGCCCACTTCTGCCTTTGTATTGAGAGTTTTCAGTGACCTCCAGTCAGGCAGAGCTCGGGATATGGGGGTGGGAAAGCCCTGAGGGAAGCTCCAGTAGCTGAGCGGGGTTGGAGCTAAGCTTGGACTGCTGCGGGCATCCCCACCTGCCTGGGCGGGTGGTCCCTTGAGAGCCTGCTTCCGCTCTCTGCAGAGCGGACTAAGCCCAGCTTGACTCTCATTGGCTTAACGGAGGTAAGTGACAGATCCCGAGCCAATGGAAGGTAAAAACTGCCCAGCACCCGCCTAATTCGGGTGCTACTTCTAGGGCCACAGGCCCGCGCGTGTCCAGTAGCTAGCTGCCGCCATCCCAGACAGAGAGGACTGACAGGCGGCGCCCGTCACTGGGGTCGCTTGTCGCCAACCCCTTAGTTCTTTCTGATCGTCCCCCAAGTGTTTCTAATACTGACTCCGCGGCCCCGCGCGTGCCTGCGGAGGACGGGACCATCTGGTCCAACGAGCCCACGCCCACCGAAGGTTTCGCCCACTCCCCGCCGGAGGCCGCAGCGGCCTAGCGTAGGCCTTGGGACCGGTTTGATCGAGCTAGGACTGGACAGGCCGCGGCGGAGATCGCCGGAACCGAGGTGAGCTTGTCCCAAGGCTGTCCTCCCCGCGCGGTGACATCACCCCTCTCTCTGGTGATTGGCCCCGGGGAGGCGGCGGCAGCCAATGGGCGCCTCGCTCAGGGCGCGGCTCTTCAAACCTTTCCTTCTTGTGGCTGCCAGCCAGGTCCTGGGCTGGGTGGTGACTCGTTCCTGGGTGGCCGCCCTGCGCCCCGGCCTTTCCTCCTCCCTCAAGACTGCCCATCGGAAGGAGCTGCCTGAGGGGGTGGAGGGCACAGGGTCAAGATTAAGGTCAGAGGCTTACTAGGGCTGGGATTTGACCCGGAAGGGGTAGGAGCTCAGGCCCGGGTCAAGGAGAGATCCAGGACCTGACTTCACAGGCTTGAAAATGCCAGTGAAATTCTGATGAAGCCGAACATGCTGTACGGAAAAAGTGGCCTTACCGTGCCACTCGACTGTGCGTTTGTCTCCCCATTTATGCGTGAGCTCCTTGGAAGTAGACATCGGTCCTTCTCAATGACTTAGCCTAAGGGATCAATAAATGCATGTGGAACGAATAAATGACTAGATAAGGTCCAGTTGAAATTGTGTTTATATAAGTCCCTGAAAATCCAGTGGTCATTTTTATCAATTCTAAGTACTGGACTTAATAAGCTGATACCGTGTGCTTGCCATGGTAGGTGCCAACACTTGAACCCTTTATTTGCATCTGTTCCAAATAATTCTACAAGTACAAACATCACCTCTCCTACTCCCCAGCTTTGTGAAACTGAAGAAATTGAATTGGATTGAGAGAGTTTAAGTAAATTGGCTGAGGACACAGGCACTGGTAGCTGCAGAGGCAAACATGTGAACCCTGGAACTGGTCCTAACCCGTACAGGGCATTGTCTCTCAAATGCTCTGCCTTCCACTGGTGGGAAGAGCACTGTATGTGGAAATGATGAGCCTTGAGTTCAGCCTTCTGCCCCTCTCGGTCCTAAGCTATGTGATTGTGTAAGGGTTACTTTCTCTGGGAGTCTCCGCTGTCAAATGGGGGCAATTCTAGTTCCCAAGATTACATGGGATAATGTGCCTGGCATTGGGAATTTGGAGGGGGAGGGACTCAGATCCTAGTCCAACGCCTAAGAGAGAAGCCATTTAAATACCTCGTGCCCAATCTGTGGGACAGCGAACTTGCTCGAGTCAAAAGGGAAGGCAGGAAAAGTGCCCCACTCTAGACAGCTCAGAATCTTCCTAAATCTGGCAGGACTTTAGCCAAGGCTCCCGCTCAGCGAATGTTGGTGGAACGCACATCGTCTGCCTCTGTGGTTAGGAGGATGGCATTTCCCCCATTTTACAGGTGAGGCAGCTTCAGTGTACTGCAAGGGCTCATCTGGAAGAATCTCCTCGAGTTCTAGCCTTAACCCTCCGTCCCGCCGGCCGCCGCAGCCAGGTCGCAGCCAGCAGAGGGCGCTGCCGGGCATGGCCGAGGAGCGTCGCGGGGCCTGGTTCGGCTTCGGTTTCTGCGGCTTCGGGCAGGCGCTGGGCTCGGGGCGTGGGCGCCAGGTACACAGCCCCGAGCCTCTGAGGGCGCCAGGCGCGGGCCTCGATGTCTGCCGCGTGAGCGCGAGCTGGAGCTACACCGCCTTCGTGACCCGTGAGCACCTCCTTCCGGCCCCATCCCGACCCCGGCCCCGGGTGCGTGTCCCGCCCCCTCCCCAGCCAGCTCTCCGCCCCCCGCAGGTGAAGGAGGCCGGGTGGAGCTGTCTGGCTTCGCGGTCGGAGCGGCGGGCGGCTGCAGGGACGCGTGGGCGTCGGAGGAGCTCCTGGTGGTGCTGCGCGCGGGGCCGGGACCCGGGGCCGGGACGGAGCTGCAGGCCTGGGCGCCCGGTTCGGCGCTGCGCGGGGAGCCCCTCTGGGCCCAGACCGTGCCGGAGGCCGAGCGGGAAGACGGACCGGTCGGCGATGAGACCCAGGCTGGGCCGCTGCCGCTGCTGCCCTGCGCTCGCGCCTACGTGAGCCCCCGGCCGCCCTTCTACCGGCCTCTGGCCCCGACACTGCGGGCGCGCCGGCTGGAGCTGGGCGCTGAGCACGCGTTGCTGCTGGACGCGGCGGGCCAGGTGTTCTCCTGGGGCGGGGGCAGGTGAGGTGGGCCGGCTGGGCTTTTGCGGCGATGACGGGGTGGGGGTGGGGGGGTGCGGGTAAATGTGGCTCGGAGTGGGAGGAGAGCATACAGGGGGCAGGAGAGAGCAATTGGGGAGGGAAGGGGAGGAAAGGGGAAGGAGACTGCTTGGTGTAGTTGACTAGGGTCTCCCTTGCTCAGGCACGGACAGCTGGGCCACGGGACTCTGGAGGCAGAGCCGGAGCCGAGGCTGCTGCAGGCGCTGCAGGGCCTAACCATGGCTGAGGTGGCCGCAGGTGGCTGGCACTCTCTGTGTGTGAGTGGTGAGTGACCTAGTGCTTTTCCAAAACCAGCTCAAGGTCTCGTAGGCTCCAAACCTTTCTCCTTCTCTCGCAAATTGATGGGTGCCCTAGCCGGGCCTCCTCCCAAGCTCCTCCCACATCAGCCAGCCCAGTCATTCATGACTCCCTAACGCCTCTCAGATTCAGCCCCTCTGCTGCCACCATCACCCACTCGCACTCGGACTGTCACAATTGTTTCCTGTCTTCTGTTACTGGTCTCACTACCCCTCCCCTCCGTCTGCCTCCAGCCAGGGCTGTCTTTCTAAAATACTCCCCAAGGGAGAATGAAGGGGTGAGGGGCAACCGAGCTAAGGAGAAAAAAAAGGCAGCAGTTGCCCGGGTGGCCGTGATGTGTGGCACACAGTGGACACTTGGATGCCCACCGGGAGGATGATGATGGTGAGTGTGAGCTCTGGTGGTGCCATGGCTGGTGACCCAGGACCAGAATGAGGAGTTTCACTTTAGATTGTGTTCACCACTCTGGCAGGTGATCCAGGTGTAGCTGATCTCTAGGCTGTTGGGTGCAGCTGGGAGCGAATGATCTTTGCAAGGATCTGCATTTGGGGCTCTGGCCTCCACTTATATCATTACCGACCAGGTCCTGATACGCAGCAAGCTAGACGCTGAGATGCCAGGTTTACAGCCAAGAAACTCTTTGTTCACAAGGCAGCCAAGCGAGGAAATGGGAGAATAATAAGTCTCAGATCTGCCTCCCTGAAGGGAGTTGGGGTATTTATGGGATAAGCAGGGTGGTCTTAGGCGTGGGGAAAGGTGATTGGAGGTAGGGAAGAAGGTGAGGTAATCAGTGTTCTGAGTAGGCATATCTGGGTCACATGCGTCTGCATATTCAAAATGGAGGCACTTTGGGAATTCCCTGGCGGTCCAGTGGTTAGGACTCGGCGCTTTCACTTCAGGGGCCCTGGTTCAGTCCCTGGTTGGGGAACTAAGATCCCACAAGCCGCGCAGTGTAGCCAAAACAAAAAAGTGGAGGCGCTTAGCATGATCTGAGGGTGGAGTTTTCCAGCCCTCTGACATCAAAAGGCCATCCACTGGACATCTGCACAGGCCCAGTTTTAGGGTCAGTGGCCCCAACTAGTCCCCAGCTGGCTTTCATTGGGCAGGAGCTGACTCCAAGTTCCTGTGAAACAACTGAGTTGCATGAAGCTGGGAAGGTATGCAATTAAAGAGAAAAAAAGAAAAATAATGAAAGTGAACTTAATCAATGAAGGCACTTAACAAGCAAAGGGGTTTTAACAGGCTGTTCCGTCATCTGTTGTTCTGTAAGAGAAGTTCAAGAATTTCTATTAGTTATCAGCTTCTGTTAACTCTATGGGGCATGGTTTCATCAGGGGTCTTTAAAAGCTACCTATGCCTGTACTGTCCTGTCCATATTCACATGTAATGGGCCTGGGTCGGCAGCCAGGCTTGAGAATGAGTGGGCTGGAGGGAAGAGAAGAGAGGGCTGGAAGGTGAGCCCAATGGGAAGTCTCGCACTAAGGTCCAAAAGGCATTTGAGGCCTTGGTGTCGCATGGTTGGAGCACAGATGCTTCAGACCAGACCTCCCAGGTTCAAATCATCACCCTGCCCCTCGTGATCTTGGGCAGAGCACCTAACCTCTCTGTGCCTCAAGTTTTCTCTTGAATAAAATGGGGATATTGTGCTTAAAACAGTGGCACAGAATAAGCACTTGATAAAAATTAGCCACTGCTGTTAGTGAATTTTTAGCATAGGGCTGTTGCTCCAATCAACCAACTCCAGTGTTGTGAGAGCTTCCAGAGGCCTCCGGGGGAGGGGAAGGGTGCAATGGGTAAAGGGGGTTGGCTGGATGGTGACAGATGAAAACTAACCTCTTGGTGATAAGCACACTGTAGTGCATACAGAAGTCAAAATATAATGCTGTACACATGAAACTTATATAATGTTATAAACCAATACCATCTCAGTTAAAACAGTTTTTTAAAAGGCCTTCAGTAGGACCGGTGGCAGGTAGGGCTGACGAAAGGGGCCTGGGCTCAGTGGATGTGAAAAAAAGACCACTGGGGAACTTCCAGGGCCACATTTCCAAACTGCACGCGGGGGGAGTAGGGGGTGCAATTTAACAAAAAAGGAAAAAATGAAAGTGGAGAGGAAGAGCCAGCAAGAGACTTCCTTTAAGAATAGGGTGACCTGAAGGCACTTAAGGGGGAAGGGGCCCTGTTGAGACCAGGAAGCTGCTGGGCCCTGAGGAAAGCACTCTGCCTGGAGTGCTGACTTGGGCAGGGCAGGCAGGAGTTGTCTTTAGGGAACTAGTGGGGTGTAGTGGAGTCTGGATGGATGCCCATGCTTAGGAGGTGGAGGGGGCGAACACAGTCTGTTAATGGGGCCCCTTTATCTCTCTTTCAGAGGCTGGGGATATTTATATCTGGGGCTGGAATGAATCAGGGCAGCTGGCCCTGCCCACCAAGAGCCTGGCAGAGGATGGAAAGACAACCGCAGAAGGTGAGAGTCAATTCTTTTTTTTTGATATATTTTATTGAAGTATAGTTCATTTATGTTGTGTTAATTTCTGCTGTATGGGAAAATGATTCAGTTATACATATATGTATACATATTCTTTTCCATTATGGTTTATCACAGCATATTGCATACAGTTCCCTGTGCTACACAGTAGGACCTTGTTTATCCATTTATATATAATAGTTGACATCTGCTAATCCCAAACTCCCAATCCATCCCTTCCCCATCCCCCTCCTCCTTGGCAACCACAAGTCTGTTGGTGAGGGTCAATTCTTGATTTCCACATGTTTCTGTCATTCCTGACTCCTGGCCATATTGTTGGCCTGAGAGCTACAGTGCTCAAAAGGGTACGTGACATCCTTGGGACCCCAGGACACAATGAAGGACTCTGAGCCCCTTATGAGAGGGAGCACGGCAAGGCTGATGCCAGTGTCAGCACTACATGCCCCACAAGCCTGTCAACTCCAGCACTTCCCAGGGAATGTGGGGTTGGGAGCGATGGCTCTGGAGCTAGAGCAAGTGTGTCAGCTGTTGTAGTGAGTGAGTCAGTATATGAATGAGGTTTAGATCAGTGCTGAGTGTTCAGCATCATTATCATCATCCCTCTTATTACTTCTCTGAAGCCTCAGGACTGAATGAAGATGGTTCTGAAGTGAAGACAGTAGCCGGGGGTGAGGATGGAGCCCCCGCCCCCTTCATAGCTGTCCAGCCCTTCCCGGCTTTACTGGACCTCCCCCTGGGCTCAGATGCAGTCAAGGCCAGCTGTGGATCCCGGCACACAGCGGTGGTGACAAGTGAGTGGGGCTGGGTAGGCTGGTTCAGGATGGAGCGGGAGGCCCTCCACCCCGCTCTCTAGCTGGTGGCTGCAGAAAAGGGTGTGGTCACCTAAACAACTACCATTTTAATTAAGCATCTTTGACGTGTACTGAGTAGCTGCCCCACTCAGTACACTCCCACGGGGCTTTAACAGTGGCTCCCCAGCCTGTCAGGCCCCGAAGGTTCTTCCTTCTGGAGGGAGGCTAGTGTTGCCAGCCTTTCATCTGACAGCAGGGCTGTCCTAAACTCAGCAGCTGTCAGTTGCAGGCCAATCAGTCCGCATATAGGGAGGTGAACTTTTTCAGTTTGGATCCTTTATCACCCCAAATGTGACTAGACAGTTGTTAAAGAGAGAGAGGATATGTTTTGCTACGCCAAGTAAGTCTCGTGGTGACCAGAACATGCTGGCAGGCCGAGCTGGACAAATGCCTAGTCAAAGAGCAGTGGTGTCAGCTCCTTACTGTCCTTTTGCTGTCCTTTGGTTACAGGAACGGGGGACCTCTACACCTGGGGCTGGGGTGAGTAAAAGGTTTGCTTTTGTGATGCTTAAACCAAGGGGAGGAAAGACCTGGGAGTAGAGGGCAGGTGACAACAGCCATGCAGAGAAGTGGAAGCAGGGGACTCGGCCTGACCATTGGGACTGAAAAACTGTCTACTCCCTTCTCTGGAACAGATCTAGGCACACTAAGAGGGGCAGAGACCAGACAAGAGAGAAATAGGACAACATGTCAGTATTTCCCATCTACCTTTCTGAAAAGGTATTTGTCTTAAGGGAATATTTAGCCAGCAGTCATGAAACATCTTTTGGTCTGGCACTGGGTAGAGAAAAAGATAAAATAAAAATCTCTGCTCTGAACATCTGAGCTTAGGAGTGGGGAGCCTGGAGGAGCATCTTTCCTCTTGGGGACCTGTGGAATTGCCTGGTCCTGGAGGCTCTGTGGTGCTGGTCTCCTGAATTCACAGAGCAGACACCAGCAGACTGGTGGCTTAAGCCCAGCACTTCAGTCAATGGGCTGTTTTTCCTTCCTGGAGGGGAAAAGCCACAAGGCCCAGTGGAGAGGATGGCAAAGCAGCTCATTTCACTTTAGGTAAATATGGACAGCTTGGCCACAAAGACACGACCAGCTTGGATCGGCCCTGCCGTGTGAAGTACTTTGTAGATAAGCAACTCCAAGTAAGGACCGTGAGCTGTGGGCCCTGGAACACCTATGTGTATGCTGTGGAAAAAGAGAAGAGCTGACATGTATAGATAAGGGCATAAAATGAATGTAGAGTGAAAAATTATGAAGCTAACACCTGTGAAACTCCCCCCAGGTCAAGGAAAACCATTGCCAGCACCCCAGAGGCCCCACATTTGGCCTTCCCTATCACAGCCCTCTTGCTCCACCTTAGAGCAGGCAGCATCCTCAACTTTGTCTTCACATTAGAAACACCTGGAGGGAACTCCCTGGCGGTCCAGTGGTTAGGACTCTGCGCTTTCACTGCCTGGGGCATGGGTTCAATCCCCAGTCTGGGAACTAAGATCACACAAGCCGCGTGGCACAGTGTGGCCCAAAAAAAAAAAAAGGAAAAGAAAGAAACACCTGGAGATTTGAAACTGGATGCCTAAAGCCAGCATCGCAGACACAATGAAATCAGAACTTAGGGGTGTGGAACCTAGATGTGGGTAGATTTTTTAGGCTGCCCCACCCCTGGTGATTTGGAGGTAGTGCTAAGATTGGGAACCACTAGAGGTCATCTTCTTTTGTTATTCATATACCTGTTTTCATTTTGACTCACACCATTCCTTGTATGCATCTTTATACAATATAATTTGTCTGCTTTTGAACTTTAGGTAAATAGAATCATTCTGTGTATGTTCTTTTACGTCTTGTTTTTTCATCAGCACCGTGTGATTCATCTGTGGTGTCGTGCAGTTGATTCATTTTTTATTGTTATATGGTATTCCATTGTATGAATTATACCTCAAGTTATATATTCTCTTACTGATAGTAATTTCTTTTTTCTTATTGAGTTAAAATACACATAACAAAAAATTTACTATCTTAATCATTTTTAAGTGGCATTAAATACGTTCACATTGTTGTGTAGCCATCACCACCATCCATTCCCATCTCTTTTCATCTTGTAAATCTGAAACTCTACAGCTATAAACAATAACTCCCTGTTCTCCCCAGCCCCTGGCAACCATCATTATACCTTGTGTCTGTCCTGTGCTCTTGACTACTCTACGTACCTAATATAAGTGGAATCATACAGTATTTATCTTTTAATAAGATAAATATTGGCTTATTTCACTTAGCATAATGTTCTCAAGATTCATCTATGTTATAGCATATTGCAGAATTTCCTTCCTTTTTAGGTCTGAATAATATTCCATTGTATGTATATACCACATTTTGTTTATCCATTCATTGGTTGATGGACACTTGGGTTGCTTTCCTGTTTTAGCTGTTGTGAATACTGCTCCTATGAACATGGGTTTACAAATATCTCTTTGAGACTGTGCTTTTAATTTTTTTGGATATATACCCTAAAGTGGAATTGCTGGGTCATATGGTAATTCTATTTTTAATTTTTTGAGGAGCCTACATACTGTTTTCCACAGTGGCTTTCCCATTTTACAATCCCACCAATAGTGCACAAGTGTTCCAACTTCTCCACATCCTCACCGAATACTGTTTTCTGTTTTTTTGACAGTAACCATCCTGATAGGTGTGAGGTGGTATCTCATTGTAATTTTGATTTGCGTTTCCCTAATAATTAGTGATGTTAAGCATCTTTTCATGTGCTTATTGGCCATTCACATATCTTTTTTGGAGAAATGTCTATTCAAGTCCTTTGCCCATTTTTGAATCTGATTTTGTGTGTGTGTGTGTGTGTGTGTGTGTGTGTGTGTGTGTGTGTTGTTTTAGGAGTTCTCTATATATTCTAGATACTAATCCCTTATCAAATAAGTGATTTGGAAATATTTTCTCCCATTCTGTTGGTTGCCTTTTTATTTTGTTGATACTGTCTCAATGTAAAAAGTTTAATTTTCATGAAGTCCAATTTGTCTATTTTTTCTTTTGTTGCCTATGCCTTTGTTGTCATATCTGAGAAATCATCACCAAATCCAATATTATGAAGCTTCTGTCCTATGTTTTTCCAAGAATTTTATTGTTTTAGGTTTTATATTTTGGCCCTTGATCCATTTTGAGTTACTTTTGTATATAGTGTTAGGTAAGAGTCCAACTTCATTCTTTTGCATGTGGTTATCCAGTTTTCCCAGCACCATTTGTTGAAAAGGCTGTCCTTTCCTCATTGAATGGCCTTGGCACCCTTCTCAAAAATCATTTGATTGTATATTCGAGGGTTTATTTCTGGGCTCTCTATTCTATTTCATTGATCTATATGTCTGTCTCTTTTTATGTCAATACTGTTGTGATTACTATAGCTTTGTATTAGGTTTTGAAACCAAGAAGTGTGATTCCTCCAGTTTTAGTCTTTTTCAAAATTGTTTTGTCTGTTGGGGTCCCTTGAGATCCCATATGAGTTTTAGTGTTTTTCTATTTCTGTATAAAAGTCCTTGATATTTTAAGAATTGCACTGAATCTATAGATTGCTTTGGGTACTACTAACATTTTAACAATTTTTTTTTAATTTATTTTTTTTGGCCACGTCGGTTGAGGCACATGGGGTCTTCATTGAGGCGTGCGGGATCCTCTGTTGTGGCGCGGGCTCCTCATTGTGGCACTCGGGCTTCTCTCTAGTTGCAGTGTGCGGGTTTTCTCTCTCTAGTTCTGGCATGCAGGCTCCAGAGCGCGTGGGCTCTGTAGTTTGCGGCACGTGGGCTGTCTTGTTGAGGCGCGTGAGCTCCGTGGTTGTGGTACACGGGTTTAGTTTCCCCGCGGCATGTGAGATCTTTGTTCCCCAACCAGGGATCGAACCTCTGTCCCCTGCATTGAAAGGCAGGTTCTTTACCACTGGACCACCAGGGAAGTCCACTTTTAACAACATTAAGTCTTCCAGTCCATGATCGTGGGATGTGTTTCCATTTATTTATGTCTATAATTTCTTTCAGGAGTGTTTTGTAGTTTTCATTGTACATGTCTTTTACCTCCTTGGTTAATTCCTAAGTATTTTATTCTTTTTGATGCTACTATATATGGAATCATTTTTTAAAATTAATTATTTTTGGCTGCGTTGGGTCCTTGCTGCTGCACGCGGGCTTTCTCTAGTTTCAATGAGCCAGGGCTACTCTTTGTTGTGGTGTGCAGGCTTCTCATTGCAGTGGCTTCTCTTGTTGCGGAGCTCTAGGCACGCGGGCTTCAGTAGTTGTGGCTCATAGGCTCTAGAGCGCAGGCTCAGTAGTTGTGGTGCACGGGCTTAGTTGCTCCGCGGCATGTGGGATCTTCCCAGCCCAGGGCTCGAACCCAGCTCCCCTGCAGTGGCAGGTGGATTCTTAACCACTGTGCCACCAGGGAAGCCCTGGAATCATTTTTGTAATTTCCTTTTTGGATTGTTCATTGTGTATAGAAATACAACTGATTTTTGTGTGTTGACTTTGTATCTTGCTACTTTGCTGAAGTCATTTATTAGTTCTAACAGTCATTTCTTAGTTCTAACAGCTTCTAACTTTGCTGAAGTCATTTATTAGTTCTAACAGTCTTTAGGATTTTCTACATATAAGATCATTCATCTGCAGAGATACTTTTACTTCTTCCTTTCTAATTTGGATGCCTTTTATTTCTTTTATAACCTAATGGCTCTGACTAGAACTTCCATTACTATGTTGAATAAAAGTGGTGAAAGTGGGCATCCTTGCCTTGTTCCTGATCTTAGAGGAAAAGCCATTGAGTATTATGTTTGCTGTGGGATTTTCATATACGGATTTTATTGTGTGGAAGTAGTTCCCCTCTTTTCCTATTTTACTGAGTGTTTTTAATCACGAAAGGGTGCAGAATCTTGCTTTTTCTACATCAGTTGAGATGATCATGTGTTTTTTTTCCTTCATTTTGTTGATGTAGCTTGTTACATTGATCATCCTTGTATTCCAGGAATAAATCTCACTTGGTCATGATGTATAATCCTTTTCAAGTGTTGCTGAATTGTTTGCTAGTATTTTGCTGAAGATTTTTTTCATCTATGTTCAAAAGGGATATTGGTCTATCGTTTTCCTGTAGTGTCTTCTGGCTTTGGTATCAAAGTTATGCTGGCCTCACAGAATGAGTTAGGAAGTGTTTCTTCCTCTGAAATATTTTGGAAAAATTTGAGAAGGATTGGTGTTAGTTCTTTAAATATTTGGTAGAATTCACAGTGAAGCCATTAGGTCCAAGGCTTTTCTTTCTTGGGAAATTTTTTTTTTTAATTATTTGTTTATTTTTGGCTGTGTTGGGTCTTCATTGCTGCATGCAGGCTTTGTCTAGTTGCGGTCACCAGGGGCTACTCTTTGTTGCGGTGCACGGGCTTCTCATTGTGGTAGTTTCATCTTGTTGCGGATCACGGGCTCTAGGCACATGGGCTCAGTAGTTGTGGCTTGTGGGCTCTACAATGCCCGCTCAGCAGTTGTGGCGCACGGGCTTAGTTGCTCCGCGGCCTGTGGGATCTTCCCGGACCAGGCCTCAAACCCATGTCCCCTGCATTGGCAGGCGGATTCTTAACCACTGTGCCACCAGGGAAGCCCTTTCCTGGGAAATTGTTGAGTAGTGATTCAATCTCCTTACTAGTTATAGGTCTATTCAGATTGTTTATTTCTTTGTGATTTAGTCTTGATAGGTTTTGTGTTTCTAGGAACATGTCCATTTCACCCAGGTAATCTGATTTGTTGGTGTACAATTAATTGCTCATAGTACTCTTTTAAAAAAAATTTTATTTATTTATTTGGCTGCACCAGGTCTTAGTTGCAGCATGCGGGATCTAGTTTGCTGACCAGGGATTGAACCCAGGCCCCCTGCCCTGGGAGCAAGGAGTCCTAACTGCTGTACTACCAGGGAAGTCCCCATAGTACTCTTTTAAAACCCTTTTTTCTTTCTGTAGAATTAGTAGCAATGTCCCTGCTTTCATTTTTTTAAATATATAAATTTGTTTATTTTTATTTTTGGCTGCGTTGGGTCTTCCGTTGCCACACAGGGGCTTTCTCTATTTGAGGCGAGGAGGCTACTCTTTGTTGTGGTGGTGGGCTTCTCATTGCAGTGGCTTCTCTTGTTGGGGAGTAAAGGCTCTAGGTGTGCAGGCTTAGTTGCTCCATGGCATGTAGGATCTTCCTGGACCAGGGATCGAACCTGGGTCCCCTGCACTGGCAGACAGATTCTTAACCACTGCGGCACCAGGGAAGTCCCCTTGCTTTCATTTCTGATTTTAATGACTTGTGTCTTTTTTCCTTAGTCCATCTAGCTAAAATTTCATTGATCTTTTTAAAGAACAAACTTTTGGTTTCACTGATTTTCTCTATTGTTTTTCTATACTGAATTTTGTATCTTTGCTGTAATCTTTATTTCCTTCCTTCTGCTAGCTTTTGGTTTAGTTTGTTCTTTTTCTAGTTTTTAAGTTGAAAGTTAGATGGCTGACAAGATCTTTCTTGTTTTTTTAACGTGAACATTTACAGCTATAATTTCCCCTTAGCACTGCTTTTGCTGCATCCCATAAGTTTTGGTATGCTTTGTTTTTTTCATTCATTCTAAGTATTTTCTAATTTCCCCTGTGATTTCCTCTTTGGTCCACTGGTTATTTTTAATTAATATTAAATATTAATATTTACATAAAATATAAATATTAATATAAATATTAAGCCCTGGCGAGCGGGGGCTACTCTTCATTGTGGTGTGTGGGCTGCAGTGGCTTCTCTTTGTTGCAGAGCACAGGCTCTAGGCACGTGGGCTTCAGCAGTTGTGGCACACGGGCTCAGTAGTTGTGTATGGGCTGTAGAGCTCAGGCTCAGTAGTTGTGGCGCGCGGGCTTAGCTGCTCTGCGGCATGTGGGATCTTCCCGGACCAGGGCTTGAACCCATGTCCCCTGCATTGGCAGGTGGATTCTTCACCACTGCATCATCAGGGAAGTCCCCAGGACCATCATTTTCAAGTCTTTGTCTAATATAGCTGCCATTAAGTCTTTTTCAGGGACAAGATTCTGGTGATTTATTTTCTTTTGAATAGGCCATACTCTCATGTTTCTTTGCATGTCTTGTGACTTTTTTGTTGAATACTGGACATTTGAATCTGGTAATATGGTAACTCTGGGAATCAGATTCTCCCCCTTCCCCAGGGTTTGCCATTGTTTTGTTTTTCTGAATTGTCGTAGGCTGTCTTTGTACCAAGGATCAGCCTGAGGTGTAAACGTAATATCGTCTTTTCTGAGCCTTTCCTTAGGTATTGTGGTTACTTTCTAATTTTCCCCATATATACAGATACTTTTGAATGTCCTAGTCTTTAACATCTGACTCCCAAAAGGGAAAAAGTGAAAAATGAAGGGGAAACATAAAGGCACTGATCTGTTAAATTTCCTGGAAGTCACCTGGGTGGGTTGCTAGTACCAGAGGGAGGAAAACAGTTCTCACAGAGTGGTGGTTGTGGGTTACTGGCTATCTGGCGGCTCCCTGGAGGACCAGTGCAAGAGCTCACCTTTGTTTTGCCAGACTTAGTGTTCCCAGGGCTGGGCAACTTTTGCTGAAAGTATTTAAAGGCATAAGTATTGCCTGCAATAACCTGGGCAAGGGAAAGATCTGGGAAGAAAGAGCTTGGGAAAGGAGATGATAGGGAGAAAGGCCTTTTAAAAGGTCCCACAGTATACTGGGGAATCAAAGCATAACGCATGCCCAGGGCTGGATATTTGCTCAGAAATGCCTGAGAAAACAATAAGCTTTCATGTCTAGCATTCAGGCTCTACACAAGCAGGACTGAAAGCTAAGGCAGAGTTGTAAACAGCCTGGCTAAGCATTAAAGGCTTGCTCCAACACAAAGCCAATCATCTGTAAAGAGTGTTATTTTTTTTTCTCACTTTTCTTTTAATAAGTGAGTTTTGCAAGGTTGCAGGATACAAGAGCAATATACAAAAATCAACTGCTATATGTAGCCAAGCAACAACCAGAAATTCTAATTTAAAAATACCATTTACAATAGCATCAAGAAACCTGAAATACTTAGGGATAAATCTGACAAAGATGTGAAAGATCTGTAAACATGACCTACAAAATACTGAGAGAAATTAAAGAAAACCTAAATAAATGGAGAGATATGCCTTGTTCAGGGGTTGTCAGTTCTCCCTCAGTTGGTCTACAGATTCAATGCAATGCCAATCAAAATCCTACCAGATTTTGGGTAGAAATTGACAAGCTTTTTTCCTAAAACTCATACAGAAATGCACAGTAACCAGAACAGACAAAATAACGTTTAAAAGCACCAAGCTGGAAAGCTAACATTACCTGATTTCAAGAATTCGTATAAATCCTCAGTAATTAAGACAGGGTGGTACTGTCATTAGGACAAATAGATCAGCGGAACAGAAATGTACAGTGGAGAAGGTTTAGCTTTTCAGCTAATGGTGCTGGACAACTGGCTACCTGTATGCAAAAAGAATGAACTTAAAGCCATACCTGGAGCCATACAGATAGATGACACACACAGAGCCAAAATGAATCAGACGTAAATGTAAAACTGAAAACTTTAAACTTCTAGGAGAAAACCTTTATCATCTGGGGTTAGGTAAAGATTTCTTAGAGCAACAGCAGTACAATCCAAAGAACAAATGGATTTCATCAAAATTAAACCTCTGCTCTTCAGTGACACTGTTAAAAGAATTAAAGCAGCCTGAAATTAATATATGTCAATTATACTTCAAGAAAACAAAAAGAAGCCACAGATGGGGATAAGATCTTTGCAAAACATACACCTGATAAAAGAACTTGTATGCAGGATATATAGAGAGCTCTCAAAACTCAACAATAAGAACATAGCTCTGGAATTCCCTGGCAGTCCAGTGGTTAGGACTCTGCACTTCTACTGCTGAGGGCCTGGGTTCGATCCCTGGTTGAGGATCTAAGATCTCATAAGCCATGTGGGCACAGCCAAAAAAATAAAAAATACAATTCAATTTTTAAAATGGCCAAAAATAGTAAACAGGTACTTCATCAAAGAAGATAAAAATGATGGCAAAAAAGTACACAAAAAGATGTTAAACATCATTAGTCATTAGGGAAGTGAAAATTCCAACCACAATGAGATACCATTTCACAGCCACTAAAATGGCTAAAATTATAAAGACTGACCATACAAAGTGTTGGAAAAGATTGAAGAAATTGGAACCTTCAGGGACTTCCCTGGTGGCACAGTGGTTAAGAATCCACCTGCCAATGCAGGGGACACAGGTTCGATCCCTGGTCTGGGAAGATCCCACATGCCACGAAGCAACTAAGCCTGTGAGCCACAGCTACTGAGCCTGCACTCTAGAGCCCACGAGCCACAACTACTGAGCCCACGTGCTGCAACTACTGAAGCCCGCACACCTACAGCCCACGCTCCACAGCAAGAGAAGCCACCACAATGAGAAGCCCATGCACTGCAATGAAGAGTAGTCCCCACTCACAACTAGAGAAAGCCTGTGTGCAGCAACAAAGACCCAACACAGCCAAAAATAAATGATAAAAAAAAAAAAGAAATTAGAACCCTTATACATTACTGATGAGAATGTAAAATAGTCCAACTGCTTTGGAAAACCGTTTGGCAGTTTTTTAAAAAGTTAAACATACACCTACCATATGTATGATGCAGGCATTCCACTCCTAGGTATTTAGCCAAAAGAAAATATATCTCCATACAAAGACTTGTACATAGCAATGAAACCAGAAGTTTCCTAATAGTACCTCAGCCTCTTTTTTTTTTTTCATTTTAACATCTTTATTGGAGTATAATTGCTTTACAATGGTATGTTAGTTTCAGCTTCACAACAAAATGAATCAGTTATATATACACATATGTTCCCATATCTCTTCCCGCTTGTGTCTCCCTCCCTCCCACCCTCCCTATCGCACCCCTCCAGGCGGTCACAAAGCACCGAGCTGATCTCCCTGTGCTATGCGGCTGCTTCCCACTAGCTATCTACCTTACTACGTTTGTTAGTGTGTATATGTCCATGCCTCTCTCTCGCCCTGTCACAGCTCACCCTTCCCCCTCCCCATAACCTCAAGTCCGTTCTCTAGTAGGTCTGCGTCTTTATTCCTGCCTTACCCCTAGGTTCTTCATGACATTTTTTTCCCCTTAAATTCCATATATATGTGTTAGCATACGGTATTTGTCTTTTTCTTTCTGACTTACTTCACTCTGTATGACAGACTCTAGGTCTATCCACCTCATTACAAATAGCTCAATTTCGTTTCTTTCTATGGCTGAGTAATATTCCATTGTATATATGTGCCACATCTTCTTTATCCATTCATCCGATGATGGGCACTTAGGTTGTTTCCATCTCCGGGCTACTGTAAATAGAGCTGCAATGAACATTTTGGTACATGACTCTTTTTGAATTATGGTTTTCTCAGGGTATATGCCCAGTAGTGGGATTGCTGGGTCATATGGTAGTTCTATTTGTAATTTTTTAAGGAACCTCCATACTGTTCTCCACAGTGGCTGTATCAATTTACATTCCCACCAACAGTGTAAGAGGGTTCCCTTTTCTCCACACCCTCTCCAGCATTTATTGTTTCTAAATTTTTTGATGATGGCCATTCTGACTGGTGTGAGATGATATCTCATTGTAGTTTTGATTTGCATTTCTCTAATGATTAGTGATGTTGAGTATTCTTTCATGTGTTTGTTGGCAGTCTGTATATCTTCTTTGGAGAAATGTCTATTTAGGTCCTCTGCCCATTTTTGGATTGGGTTGTCTGTTTTTTTGTTATTAAGCTGCATGAGCTGCTTATAGATTTTGGAGATTAATCCTTTGTCAGTTGCTTCATTTGCAAATATTTTCTCCCATTCTGAGGGCTGTCTTTTGGTCTTGTTTATGGTTTCCTTTGCTGTGCAAAAGCTTTTAAGTTTCATTAGGTCCCATTTGTTTATTTTTGTTTTTATTTCCATTTCTCTAGGAGGTGGGTCAAAAAGGACCTTGCTGTGATTTATGTCATATAGAGTGTCCTGCCTGTTTTCCTCTAAGAGTTTGATAGTTTCTGGCCTTACATTTAGGTCTTTAATCCATTTTGAGCTTATTTTTGTGTATGGTGTTAGGGAGTGATCTAATCTCATACTTTTACATGTAGCTGTCCAGTTTTCCCAGCACCACTTATTGAAGAGGCTGTCCTTTCTCCACTGTACACTCCTGCCTCCTTTATCAAAGATTAGTTGCCAATAGGTGCGTGGGTTTATCTCTGGGCTTTCTATCCTGTGCCATTGATCTATATTTCTGTTTCTGTGCCAGTACCATACTGTCTTGATTACTGCAGCTTTGTAGTATAGTCTGAAGTCAGGAAGCCTGATTCCTCCAGCTCCGTTTTTCGTTCTCAAGACTGCTTTGGCTATTCGGGGTCTTTTGTGTTTCCATACAAATTGTGAAATTTTTTTGTTCTAGTTCTGTGAAAAATGCCAGTGGTAGTTTGATAGGGATTGCATTGCATCTGTAGATTGCTTTGGGTAGTAGAGTCATTTTCACAATGTTGATTCTCCCAATCCAAGAACATGGTATATCTCTCCATCTATTTGTATCATCTTTAATTTCTCTCATCACTGTCTTATAATTTTCTGCATACAGGTCTTTTGTCTCCTTAGGTAGGTTTATTCCTAGATATTTTATTCTTTTTGTTGCAATGGTAAATGGGAGTGTTTTCTTGATTTCACTTTCAGATTTTTCATCCTTAGTGTATAGGAATGCCAGAGATTTCTGTGCATTAATTTTGTATCCTGCTACTTAACCAAATTCATTGATTAGCTCTAGTAGTTTTCTGGTAGCATCTTTAGGATTCTCTATGTATAGTATCATGTCATCTGCAAATAGTGACAGCTTTACTTCTTCTCTTCCGATTTGGATTCCTTTTATTTCCTTTTCTTCTCTGATTGCTGTGGCTAAAACTTCCAAAACTATGTTGAATAAGAGTGGTGAAAGTGGGCAACCTTGTCTTGTTCCTGATCTTAGTGGAAATGCTTTCAGTTTTTCACCATTGAGGACGATGTTGGCTGTGTGTTTGTCATATATGGCTTTTATTATGTTGAGGAAAGTTCCCTCTATGCCTACTTTCTGCAGGGTTTTTATCATAAATGGGTGTTGAATTTTGTCAAAAACTTTCTCTGCATCTATTGAGATAATCATATGGTTTTTCTCCTTCAATTTGTTAATATGGTGTATCACGTTGATTGATTTGCGTATATTGAAGAATCCTTGCATTCCTGGAATAAACCCCACTTGATCACGGTGTATGATCCGTTTAACGTGCTGTTGGATTCTGTTTGCTAGTATTTTGTTGAGGATTTTTGCATCTATGTTCATCAGTGATATTGGCCTGTAGTTTTCTTTCTTTGTGACATCCTTGTCTGGTTTTGGTATCAGGGTGATGGTGGTCTCGTAGAATGAGTTTGGGAGTGTTCCTCCCTCTGCTATATTTTGGAAGAGTTTGAGAAGGCTAGGTGATAGCTCTTCTCTAAATGTTTGATAGAATTCGCCTGTGAAGCCATCTGGTCCTGGGCTTTTGCTTGTTGGAAGATTTTTAATCACAGTTTCAATTTCAGTGCTTGTGATTGGTCTGTTCATATTTTCTATTTCTTCCTGATTCAGTCGTGGCAGGTTGTGCCTTTCTAAGAATTTGTCCATTTCTTCCAGGTTGTCCATTTTATTGGCATAGAGTTGCTTGTAGTAATCTCTCATGATCTTTTGTATTGCTGCAGTGTCAGTTGTTACTTCTCCTTTTTCATTTCTAATTCTATTGATTTCACTCTTCTCCCTTTTTTTCTTGATGAGTCTGGCTAATGGTTTATCAATTTTGTTTATCCTTTCAAAGAACCAGCTTTTAGTTTTATTGATCTTTGCTATCGTTTCCTTCATTTCTTTTTCATTTATTTCTGATCTGATTTTTATGATTTCTTTCCTTCTGCTAACTTTGGGGTTTTTTTGTTCTTCTTTCTCTAATTGCTTTAGGTGCAAGGTTAGGTTGTTTATTCGAGATGTTTCCTGTTTCTTAACGTAGGATTGTATTGCTATAAACTTCCCTCTTAGAACTGCTTTTGCTGCATCCCATAGATTTTGAGTCGTCGTGTCTCCATTGTCATTTGTTTCTAGGTATTTTTTGATTTCCTCTTTGATTTCTTCAGTGATCACTTCATTATTAAGTATTGTATTGTTTAGCCTCCATGTGTTTGTATTTTTTACAGATCTTTTCCTGTAATTGATATCTAGTCTCATAGCGTTGTGGTCAGAAAAGATACTTGATACAATTTCAATTTTCTTAAATTTACCAAGGCTTGATTTGAGACCCAAGATATGGTCTATCCTGGAGAATGTTCCATGAGCACTTGAGAAAAATGTGTATTCTGTTGTTTTTGGATGGAATGTCCTATAAATATCAATTAAGTCCATCTTGTTTAATGTATCATTTAAAGCTTGTGTTTCCTTATTTATTTTCATTTTGGATGATCAGTCCATTGGTGAAAGTGGGGTATTAAAGTCCCCTACTATGAATGTGTTACTGTCGATTTCCCCTTTTATGGCTGTTAGTATTTGCCTTATGTATTGAGGTGCTCCTATGTTGGGTGCATAAATATTTACAATTGTTATATCTTCTTCTTGGATCGATCCCTTGATCATTATGTAGTGTCCTTCTTTGTCTCTTGTAATAGTCTTTATTTTAAAGTCTATTTTGTCTGATATGAGAATTGCTACTCCAGCTTTCTTTTGGTTTCCATTTGCATGAAATACCTTTTTCCATCCCCTTACTTTCAGTCTGTATGTGTCTCTAGGTCCGAAGTGTGTCTCTTGTAGACAGCAAATATATGGGTCTTGTTTTTGTATCCATTCAGCCAATCTGTGTCTTTTGGTGGGAGCATTTAGTCCATTTACATTTAAGGTAATTATCGATATGTATGTTCCCATTCCCATTTTCTTAATTGTTTTGTGTTCATTATTGTAGGTCTTTTCCTTCTCTTGTGTTTCTTGCCTAGAGAAGTTCCTTTAGCAGTTTTTGTAGAGCTGGTTTGGTGGTGCTGAACTCTCTCAGCTTTTGCTTGTCTGTAAAGGTTTTAATTTCTCCGTCAAATCTGAATGAGATCCTTGCTGGGTAGAGTAATCTTGGTTGCAGGTTTTTCTCCTTCATCACTTTCAATATGTCCTGCCACTCCCTTCTGGCTTGCAGAGTTTCTGCTGAAAGATCAGCTGTTAACCTTATGGGGATTCCCTTGTGTGTTATTTGTTGTTTTTCCCTTGCTGCTTTTAATATGCTTTCTTTGTATTTAATTTTTGACAGTTTGATTAATATGTGTCTTGGCGTATTTCTCCTTGGATTTATCCTGTATGGCACTCTTTGTGCTTCCTGGACTTGATTAACTATTTCCTTTCCCATATTAGGGAAGTTTTCAACTATAATCTCTTCAAATATTTTCTCAGTCCCTTTCTTTTTCTCTTCTTCTTCTGGAACCCCTATAATTCGAATGTTGGTGCATTTAATGTTGTCCCAGAGGTCTCTGAGACTGTCCTCAGTTCTTTTTATTCTTTTTTCTTTATTCTGCTCTGCATTAGTTATTTCCACTATTTTATCGTCCAGATTACTTATCCGTTCTTCTGCCTCAGTTATTCTGCTATTGATCCCATCTAGAGTATTTTTCATTTCATTTATTGTGGTGTTCATCATTGTTTGTTTCATCTTTAGTTCTTCTAGGTCCTTGTTAAATGTTTCTTGCATTTTGTCTTTTCTATTTCCAAGATTTTGGATCATCTTTACTATCATCATTCTGAATTCTTTTTCAGGTAGACTGCCTATTTCCTCTTCATTTGTTAGGTCTGGTGGGTTTTTATCTTGCTCCTTCATCTGCTGTGTGTTTTTCTGTCTTTTCATTTTGCTTACCTTACTGTGTTTGGGGTCTCCTTTTTGCAGGCTGAAGGTTCGTAGTTCCTGTTGTTTTTAGTGTCTGTCCCCAGTGGCTAAGGTTGTTTCAGTGGGTTGTGTAGGCTTCCTGGTGGAGGGGAATAGTGCCTGTGTTCTGGTGGATGAGGCTGGATCTTGTCTTTCTGGTGGGCAGGTCCACGTCTGGTGGTGTGTTTTGGGGTGTCTGTAGACTTATTATGATTTTGGGCAGGCTTTCTGCTAATGGGTGGGGTTGTGTTCTTGTCTTTCTAGTTGTTTGGCATAGGATGTCCAGCACTGTAGCTTGCTGGTCGTTGAGTGAAGCTGGGTCCTGGCCTTGAGATGGAGATCTCTGGGAGATTTTCACTGTTTGCTATTATGTGCAGCTGGGAGGCCTCTTGTGGACCAGTGTCCTGAAGTTGGCTCTCCCACCTCAGAGGCACAGCACTAACTCCTGGCTGCAGCACCAAGAGCCTTTCATCCACACGGCTCCTTAATTTGGGATGATTTGTTGTCTATTCAGGTATTCCACAGATGCAGGGTACATCAAGTTGATTGCTGTTTCTGAGGCTGCTTTCCCTTTCTCTTCTTTGTTCTCACAGCTCCCAGGGGCTCAGCTTTGGATTTGGCCTCCCCTGTGCATGTAGGTCTCCGGAGGGTGTCTGTTCTTTGCTCAGACAGGGCGGGGTTAAAGGAGCCGCTGATTCGGAGGCTCTGGCTCACTCAGGCCAGGGGGTAGGGAGGGTCACGGAGTGCAGGGCGAGCCTGCGGCGGCAGAGGCCAGCATGATGTTGTGCCAGCCTGAGGCGCGCCGTGTATTCTCCCGGGGCAGTTGTCCCTGGATCCCGAGACCCTGGCAGTGGGGGGCTGCACAGACTTCCCGGAATGGGGGTGTGGATAGTGACCTGTGTTCACACACAGGCTTCTTGGTGGCAGCAGCAGCGGCCTTAGCGTTTCATGTCTGTCTCTGGGGTTCGCACTTTTAGCTGCAGCTCGCGCCCATCTCTGGAGCTCCTTTAAGCAGCATTCTTAATCCCCTCTCCTCGCGCACCAGGAAATAAAGAGGGAAGAAAATGTCTCTTGCCTCTTCGGCAGGTCCAGACTTTTCCCCCTGCAGGCTGTGTTCACGCCGCCAACCCCAGTCCTCTCCCGGTGCTCTGACTGAAGCCCGAGCCTCAGCTCCCAGCCCCGCCCGCCCCGGCGGGTGAGCAGACAAGCCTCTCCGCTGGTGAGTGCCGGTCGGCACCGCTCCTCTGTGCGGGAATCTCTCCTCTGTGGGGGAATCTCTCCGCTTTGCCCTCCGCAGCCCTGTTGCTGTGCTCTCCTCTGCAGTACCGAAGCTTCCCCCTCCGCCACCCGCAGTCGCCGCCCGCGAAGGGGCTTCCTAGTGTGTGGACACTTTTCCTCCTTCACAGCTCCCTCCCGCTGGTGCAGGTCCCATCCCTATTCTTTTGTCTCTGTTTATTTTTTTCTTTTGCCCTACCCAGGTACGTGGGGGGTTTCTTGCCTTTTGGGAGGTCTGAGGTCTTCTGCCAGCATTCAGTAGGTGTTCTGTAGTTGTTGTTCCACGTGTAGATGTATTTCTGGTGTATCTGTGGGGAGGAAGGTAATCTCTGCGTCTTACTCTTCCGCCATCTTCCCTGAAGTCCGTGAATTCCCTCAGCCTCTTTATACATCAGGATTTAGGCTTTTTATTCCTCTCAAAAAACCTTTTTTCTCAGAATAAGAAATGTTCTTAATTTAGAAACACTCAAAAGAATGTGAAAATCATACTCCTGACTAAAAATTTCTTGCATGTTCTTTTAGTCTTTTCTGTTTTCCACAGACAAAAACCAACCAAAAAGTGACATGGGGAACAACGAAAACACACACCACAGTATATATCTTTGAAATATAAGTATACACATTTTAATTTATTTTTAAGAATATTTATATTTTAAAATCAATCAGGACATTTATACGTATGCCTAAACAGCATGGCTGACACAGACCAAATCCACACTGGTAAGCTTCCAAGAACCATTTACTGTGCTGACAGTAGTGCTGGTGCAGGCAGATGGAGAATAAATAATAGTGCTTTGGGGAGCACAGTAGTGATTGATTGATACATAGGGTAGGTAAAGAAGGAGCCTCATCGTGGACGCTACAGCATGCAGCTCCCAGTACTGATATGTGCAAAGTTCCAGATCTCCATGACAGAAACGGCCCAACCCATCCAAACAGCCTCCCAACTTGGCTGGCAAGTGCAGAGGGTGGAGGAACTCAGGCACAGGGGGCACAGGGATGGGGAACTGGACCCAGAGAAAAACTGAAGAAGCAGAGTTCAGACAAGTACGTGTGTTCACACACATACCCCCACAGCACTGGCCTATATAACAAAACTGTACACAATTTAACAAAGGTGCTCCCAGCCTCCCTGTCACCTCTTTGGCAGTGAGTCAGGCCATCCCAACTTCTGACACACAGACATCTTCATCAGGAGGAAGGCTGTCCTGTGTGGTGGGGACAGGCCTTTAGGTGAGAGCAAAGCTACTGAAGCTATAGCATTAACTGAATATCCCTAAACAAAAAAAGGTGTTAATTACTAATTATAAGTGTACAAGCCCCAAACTGCTTCATGTCCCATAACCCCAAGCTTGGGCATAGTCAATCATTTAACTACACGATGGTGAAGTAAAACAAGCCCTTGATCGTGCTTTAGCAAGTACAGTTACGGGGTAGGGAAAGAAATTAGGTTCCATATGCTAAAATTTACACTTACTGCTATGAACTATGTTTTAATGTATTTCTTGAGTCAAAATAAAACCAAGTGTTTAAGGACGTACTAAGCTTATGATGGACTCTCATCTGTAACTCATTCACTTCTGTAAGTTAGGCCCATGGTAATGGAACCTGTCCAGGCTTTCAAGCACATCTAAACTGAAGAAACATTAAAGCCACCCCTGTATAATTAGGCACAGGGCATAGGAAACCTCAGCTGGATGACTGATCAGGGCTTCTCAGGACTGGATGTTGGTTGAATTGAGGATTCGAGAAGTAGCATCAGATTTGGAAGCCTTTGAAAGTTCTCGCTGTTGAAAAATAAATAACATCAGTGGCATTACTGTCCCCTCTCATGCATGCCCTGCCCTTGTAAGCACAGGTGAGTGTCAGCATACAGCCCAGCACAGGCTGTGTTAGGAACAAAAGGGGAGGGACTCTGAACACCTTAGTCACAGATTAAGCATGTGCACATATGCCCCTTGATTCCTTTCCTCAGCCAGTCCATTCTATTAAAACCTCACAGAAGAGAAATCCCTTATACTTCACAAAGTACTCTCTGAGTTGTCAAGCTAGGTAGGCAACAAGCTTTGGTCTTTTGAACCCTTTAGGAAACAATGGGCCAGAACATGTATCTACCAATCCCTGGGGCTGAGGGCCTTGTAACCTGCTGGTGATTTGATCTCATGCTGGAGCACATGGTATAGAAGCAGAAGACAGAGCAGGAATGACCACTGAGAAAGGACAGATGTTAGTAGAGGTTAGTCTACTGGCTTCAGTGCTGCCTGGTGGAGTCTACCAGCCATAGCAACCAAAACCAGAAGAATCTCCCTCGGCCTAGCCAGAGAGAAACAGATATTTGTAAGCAGCAAGTGGGTGAAGTGGGCTTGGCTGAGCAAACAAAAGAGAAAGCTGGACTCTGTCCAGCAATCAGCTAGCCAGAGTGACAAATACCCACCTTCTTTCTATAGGTAGAACCACCTCTGTCAAGTAACTTGACAAAAGTAAAAGAATATAAAGCTAGCTTCAGTGCTCAAAATGAACAATAGCCTTGGGCAGCCGTCACATTCTCCATCACTGCAGCAAGAGAGTCGATGCCCTAGGCTTTAACTCAGTATCCCCCACAAAGGTGAGGGGCAGGCTCACCTCTCAACAGCTAGATACTGAGGGAAGACAGAACACATTGTTAAGGAAAGCGCACTGCAGTTAAGTGTTGGTAAATGTGGAGTACGTTACTAGGAGCTGAAGAGCATTGTGGGAAAAAATTACTTTCTTCCAGTGCCTCATATATGCTTTAGCAGCTCAATGTGGTAGAAAATAGGCAAAGGCAAAGAAGTGAGCATTGGCTAGCTCAGAGTAGACAGAAAGGTGGCAGTTCAGCTCTGAGGGGTTAGTAAGACATATACTCCAGGAAGTAATCAGCACGCAGGCCAAGAACCTCATAGGCAGCACACAGCTGGGGCTCCCCTCCCCACGTGGTGGGGCCTCTATTCCTTGCAGCACATTGGAGGCCTTTAATGTCACAACTGGGGAGGGTGAAAGTTTTCTGTTGTGAAATAACATGATAAAAAAACTTTGCCTGACTTTAGATGGGGCTGAGAATCCAATTCAAGTCTGAACAAGTTAATCAGCAGGTTAGTCAGTCTGTTGGGAACTTAAGCCAGATATTTATTATTTCTGAAGTCCGTATTAGGAATTCCTGCTTCCTTTGTTAAAAAAAGGTTTTATGATAGTACAGCTGAGATTATTGGTTAGTGTAGCCCTGTGCCCAGATGGGAATGAAGCCAGCAGATGACAGATCAGTCTGGAAAAGGGACATGGGACATGCAGGGGTTGCCATACAGACCTGAAGCCCAACAGTGGAGCTGTTGGGATGGATCAACAGGGATGGATCCTTTTAAGAACAAAGAATTGAGACAATTACCAAGAACTCCACCAAGAGAGCACCAGGGCAGTGATGAGAAGGTTCACCTCCTGCAGCCAGGGAGTGGTATTTCTTAAGCAGAAGGATCCAGGTTAAATGTCTGCTTGCTGCTGCCATCTTTCTTCCTATACACCACCCTTAAACCACCCCACCTCATGCCATGGTCAAGTCAGGAAAGGGATTCTCAGCCTCCAAAGAACTGTCCTAACTAATAGCCTGGGTGCCCTTGGGAAGATACCCACTCTGCCCCAACTGTGTGCTCCCCAGGGACTGGTAGATATTAGAAAAGGTGAATTACCGCAAACTCAGAATAGGTGCTGGCAACAGAATTAATGCTGAAGTTGCGCCGTGGGGGGGCCGAGGCAGGGTACCCACCGCTGAGGATGCTGCCATTGAGCTCCAGGTTCTCCTTGTTGGCTCCACGCTTGAGGCCACGGGGTGTTTTTTTCCCCGAACAGGTGGAAGTGGTGACTGGCTGCAGAGAAGAGAAAGATCGACCAATGTATCATCCTTATAATGACCACATACACAAATTATCAAAGGCTGATACCATCTTTATATTATTCGTGTGTCTGTAATCCTATACTTCTGGCCGTTTTTTTTTTTTTGCGGTATGCGGGCCTCTCACTGTTGTGGCCTCTCCCGTTGCGGAGCACAGGCTCTGGACGCGCAGGCTCAGCGGCCATGGCTCACGGGCCCAGCCGCTCCGCAGCATGTGGGATCTTCCCGGACCAGGGCACGAACCCGTGTCCCCTGCATCGGCAGGCGCACTCTCCACCACTGCGCCACCAGGGAAGCCCTGGCTTATTTTATTTTTAAAATTTTTATCTTTTGGCCACGCCGTGCGGCATGTGGGATCTTATTCCCCAGCCAGGGATCAAACCCACGCCCCCTGCATTGGAAGCATGGCGTCCCAACCACTGGACCACCAGGGAAGTCCCTACTTTTGGTTTAAAAACATACAAATTCTTAATGATCTGCAGAACCCTTATCTTGAGCATAGTCTGTAAAATACCTGAAAGACTGAACACATTTTAGCACGCACTCCTCACTCCCTCCTTGGGTGAGAGTACCTATCTGCATCTAGTTGTCCAGTGTCACTGGGCTGGAACCCACATGCAAGGACCTCGCTCAGTAGCAACTGAAGACCAGGCTTTGAACTGAGCCTATGGAGACTCTTCAGTTTCCCAGTCACATCCCAGTGCTTCCCGTGATACCGGACTGAGCTCAAAATGACCATTCTCTTCTCTCATTTAGTTTTTGACAGATTAGCTAGCTTACATCTGTCAACTTTCAGCATCTCAATGATAACCGAATCCAGGGATCTTAGAAACTGGAACAAGTTAGGTGGGGCCCTGTATGGCTGAACCATACTGAGTCCTTTTTGTCAGCTCCATCTTAGGCCTACAGTCCCACCCCCTCCCCTTCCTGCATGACTGAGCTTCAGCTTACAAGGAATGAGGCCAAGCCAGACAAGTTCCCTATCAACTTTGACCCTTGCCTTCATCTGATAAAAAAAACTGGAAGAACGCCTTTTGCTGATGTAGATGATTAATGGTCTTGAGACCCTGGCAGGAGGAAAACCACCCAGTTCCTGTCACTACAGATGTGCTTCTCCCTAGTAGTCAGATTCTATTTTTAGCTTTGGCCCCCTTAAATCCCCCCCGTATCTCTTTCGCGCTTGAGTGCAGCTGCAAATGCCTCTGGGTCACTGTCTGCCCGATCCTGCCTGTATGCAAGTTACCCACAATAAACTTCATAATTGCACTTTATGAAGCTGCCTGCTTTGTTTTTAGGCCTCAAAGTTCCTTCTCAGTCCAGAGGACAGTATTCAATCTCTCCACCTCCCAGCAGTCCCCGGAGTACATAGGTTGGGGCAGTGTCGGGGATGTGCTTGTACACAGAGCATACTAAATACTAACCTTGCTGCCAGAAGGTGGAAGGCGAGACACAGGGGAGCGGCAGACTGTCCCCGAAAAGACAGGCCGAATGCTGCTGTTGGCCGTAGCATTGGACACAGTGGTAGTGTTCAGCTAAGGAGAAGAACACAGATTATTATTATTTTTTTTTTTTTTGCGGTACACGGGCCTCTCACTGTTATGGCCTCTCCCGTTGCAGACAGAGCACAGGCTCTGGACGCGCAGGCTCAGCGGCCATGGCTCACGGGCCCAGCCGCTCCGCAGCATGTGGGATCTTCCCGGACCGGGGTTTGAACCCGTGTCCCTTGCATCGGCAGGTGGACTCTCAACCACTGTGCCACCAGGGAAGCCCGAACACAGATTATTGATGTGAGATGACGTGCTTAGCAGCCCATCCCTACACTACAGAGAGTGAGGGTGGGAAGCAGTCTAAGACAGTTTTTACGGTGAAGAGCTTTGAGGACACCTGTGAAAAGCGTTCAGTGTTCCATAAAATGGGACAACCATTTTGTTTCCAAAAGTTAAACAGACAACTATCATAAGATCCAGCCATATCATTCTTGGGTATTTACCCAAGAGAAATGAAAGCATATATCCATACAAAGACTTACATATAAATATTTATAGCAGCTAGATAACTAGAATTAAGCCAAATATCCATCAACACAGGCAACTAGATAAGCAAACTGTGGTATATACGTCCAATGGAATACTGTTTAACAATAAAAAGGGGTAACCTACTGATACATGCAACAACAGATGAAAAAAGTCAGACACAGAAGTATACATACTGTATGATTCTATTTATATAAAATGTTAGAAAATGCAAACTAATCAACAGTAACAGATCAAAGCTGCAGTTGCCAGGAGCTAGTGGGAAGTGGGTGGAGGGAGGGAAATGGGTGGTAAGGGAAGCAAAGAGAAAATAAAGGGGCAAAAGGAAACTTTGGGTATGATGGGTATGTTCATTATCTTGATTGTGGTGAGGGTTTCACGGTGCATACATATATTACAGCTTATTAACGGGTACACTTTAAATATTATGTGTCTACTTTATTCAATAAAGCTGTAAGCTTTTTCTTTAATTGGAAAAACTCTAGGTGGATTAAAAACCTTAAATGGGATAGCAAGACTATTCAAATACAAGACACAAACTAGGAAATACAACACAGGAAAATATCTGTGTGCCTCAGGTCCTGGGTAGGTTATTTGCAACTACAAGCCATTAAGAAAACAGGTTGAAAACACTTTTACTATATTGATATTAATAACTTTTTGTTCATCAACAAAACACCATAAAGAGTAAAAAGACAAGCTACAGGGACTTCCCTGGTGGCGCAGTGGTTAAGACTCTGAGCTACCAATGCAGGGGGCCTGGGTTTGATCCCTGGTTAGGGAACTAGATCCCACATGCATGCCGCAACTAAGAGTTCGCATGCCACAACTAAGGAGCCCACCTGCCATAACTAAGACCCAGCACAACCAAAAAAAAAAAAGATAAGCTACAGAAGACACACACAAATGCTGGGAAAAGCTATTGTAACACAACTGACAAGGAAACAGCATCCAGAACATACAAAGAATTCCTATAAAATTTGCAAGAAAGAAACAAAATGTTCCAACAGAAAAACTGTCAAAAACTTCTCAGAATAGGAAATCCAGAAGGCTAATGAACATGGCAAAAGGTTCAACTTCATTAGTAATTAGGAAAATGCAAACTAAAAATATGAGACATTACTTCACACCCATCAGATGGGCAAAAATTGTAAAGTCTGAAAATATCACATGTTGGCAAAGATTGGAGCCAGCGTAGCACTTAGGCACTACCACTGGAAGCGTAAATTGTTATAACTGCTTTGGTATCACAGACTGAATGATCAGTGCAGCCAGCACTTGAGAAATGTTTGAATGCAGCACTCTTGAGATCATGGGCCATATCACTTAATCTTTGTGTTCTCAGCATCTAATAGAGAGAGTCTCAAACTTTTAATGAAAACAAACATTTTGGACTTCCCTGATGGCACAGTGGTTAAGGATCTGCCTGCCAATGCAGGGGACATGGGTTCAATCCCTGGTCCGCGAAGATCCCACATGCCACAGACCAACTAAGCCCGTGTGCCACAACTACTGAGCCCATGTGCCGCAGCTACTGAAGCCTGCACGCCTAGAGCCCATGCTCTGCAACAAGAGAAGCCACCACAATGAGAAGCCCGCACACTGCAATGAAGAGTAGCCCCTGCTCACCGCAACTAGAGAAAGCCCACACACAGCAACAAAGACCCAACAGAGCCAAAAAAAAAACCCAAACCTTTTTTTTCCCAACCCTTTCTAGAATTTTATAACACATATTTTTAAAATTTCGTCACATTATTTTCCTAATAAAAAATTAACTACCTAATATCAAACAATAGGGAACTAGTTTAGTAAATGACACTATGTCAAAAGAATAGAATATATAGCTAAGAATGAGCATGTTATTTGAAGAAAGTTTGATGCTATGAAAAAAAATCACACCAATACCGACTAGGGAAAAAGCAGAAAAATTATATGTGATCTCTATTTTGTGAAAATACACTATTTTAAAAAGCTTTTTACAGAAGCAGGAAAAACACCAAATAGTCTCATTGGTTCTCCTGGAGTTACATTACAGGTGATTTTTGAAACATTTTATGTGTTATAAAATAATGAGTTGCAAGGGAAAAGGAAAATAATGCTCCACTTCATTTATTAAAGAAACGGTTTTAAAAAAACAAAGGAAGAAAGAAAGAAGGAAGGAAGAACTCCCTGATTTCCTGCTCTAGAGATTAAGGAGTATTAGGTATCCCCCTTGCCAAGCATGAAAGTCTTCTTTCACATAGTGCCATGGTCACTTGTTGGAATTACAGAATGAACCTCTGAAGGTTCTCATCATTACAAAATGTTGGCAGCTGCTGGCTCCCGAGTTTAATCTGGGACTCATCAAAGCTGGCCACTCCTTGACTGTCACTGTCAAGTCCCTACTCAGGATTGAACTGCAGAATTGCATTCACACTGTCAAATGGACTCAACCTGGAAGGCTAGAAAAATTCTTTCCCATCTCTGCAGGACAGAAGGCAAGAGATGGACAGAGCCCTAGCCTCAAAAATGCCTCAGACATGGCAGTTCATGCAGCCTCGTGTTTATTACCTTGCGCACTTTGCCCGGCGTGCCAGGTGTCAGTCCTCGCCGCTTGTTGGGTGTTCGCGGAGTACTACCATAGAGCATCTCTGTCTCAGTTTGCTTCTTGTTCTTTAGTTGCTACGTGAAAGTCAGAAGCAAGAGTGACAAATCCCAGAAGGAGAACAGGTCTGGGATGGGGGCAGAGGCAGGGCCAGAAATCTAGCGCAAGTCTCTGCACCCAGAGCTAAAAAGAGCTGCCATGAACTACTCCTTATTCAACCAACCTAGAGCCCTGGCAGAGACTCTGGGCTACTCACTCATGCTGTCTTCTCCTCCTCCCAAACTGGGTTCACTTACTCGTTCCTGCTTGGCTCTCTCTTTCTCCAGTCGGTGCATCTCCCACTGTTCTGTTACATACTCCATGAACTTCTGCCCATTCACCACAAATGCCTTTGAATGCTCCTGTTCCCACATTTCAATCCTTGCTTTCAACTCCTCTTCCAACTGAGACCAGAAACAAGGACATGTTAATTACTTCAAATTTTTGGTGTGAAGCCCAAAAGAAATGATTCTCCCGAAGAATGCCTCCTCCCTCCCCAAAGTATCATTAGCCTGACTTTAGGTAGCTGGACCCACGTGGGAACAGGTTGGAGCGGCCAGAAATCAGTCTTGGGATGGTTCATTCATAATACACATGAAGGTGGGAAAAGGCGAGAACCCAGAGCCTGACCACTACAGTTTTGGCGCCCGAAGTTGGAGGCAGCACTGGGGTAGACCAGCAACGTTAAATACGCAGTGTACGCTAGAGCGGCACTATCTGGTCCAATCTGGAATCTACCTCTTACTGGCTGTGAACAGGTAGGCAAGTTACTTAAGTTGTCAGTGCCTCAGTTTCCTCATCTGTAAAAATGGAATTAATAATACCAACCTCTTAAGGATGTTGTGACAATTAATAAATGGAAAGTACTTTGAAACAGTATATGGCACTTAATTCAATAAGTGTTAACTATTATTATTAAAATAGAGAATAGTAATGAAGTCCAAAGCACTTTCTCAAAAGGTTACGGGCTGAATTATCCCCTGACAAATTCATATGCTGAAGTCTTAATCCCCAGTACCTCAGAATGTGGCTTTACTGGGACACAGAGGTAATTAAGTTAAAATGAGGTCATCAGGGTGGGTCCTAATGCAACATGACTGGTAGCCGAATAAGAAAATGTGGACACGGACACACACAGAAGGAAGGCCACGTGCAGACACAGGGAGAAGACTACTATCTGGAGCCAGGACAGAGGCCTCGGAAGAAAGCAGCCCTGCTGACACCCGGGTCTCAGACTTCGAGCCTCCAGAATTGTGAGAAAGTGAATTTCTGTTGTTTAAACCACCCAGTCTCTGATACTTTGTTATGGCAGCCCTAAAAAGCTAATAAAACTTGATATTCAGTTGCTTGTACTAGGTAGGCCCAGTATATACTTATTATCCTTTACCTAAGGAAAAACAATTCAAAGCAAGAGATATACAAAAAGTGAGGTTTTTGTAGCCAAGCACCAAAAACTCTTTCAGTAACAATATTACCTTAGGGAGTGTCTTTTGGAGCTTGGCTCGCTGCTTTTCTTCTTTTAGAAGATTTCCTCCACGATTTGTAAATCGACTTGGATCTGAAGCCTTTCTCTGTGAAAAATACATTTTAATTAGAATGAACCCCGGACAGTCAGACCAGTCACTTCTGCTAAGAATCCTCACTCTCATAAACAGATACATATTTTTAGGGAGACTTCAGAGTTTTGCATTCCCATCCACTTTTAGCAGTGAGAAATCGTGGCTTTCTAAGGCAGGGAGTGGGGTGTGAACACTCTGAGGCATATGCAAGATCATACACTGGGGTACAGGAAAACTAGTGTTTCCTTTTTAGTCTAAAAAGTAAGACAGGCTTTAATATTTAATGCATTTAATTTAAAGCTCCCTTCCTGGGTTCAGATGTCACCAACAGGAAATCGGGTATGTGGAAGGACAAGGGGGAGGTCTACACTCAGAGGGTTTGGTGGTGGTACCCCTACTTGCCCACTCACTTCCAGCATATTGAGACAATGCAGCTTAAATGTGCTCAGTTAAGGGGTTTATAGATAATCTGGTTTTTATTGAATTAACCCTCACAAAATGGACAAAAAATGTAAAATGTTAGGGTTCTTATTCTTTTTAACATTTCTGTTTTTTGTTATTCTACAGTGTATACACTATATCAGAACAGTAATATAAGTGTATAATTTGTAAATGTAAATTAGGTGAATACACTAAAAAACGGGACAGATAATCAGAAAAGTTTAGAAACAATCTTGACAATTTGGGGGCCAAACTGATAAATTCTATTTCCTTTCCAGACTGCTTGATTATAAGCAATAACTAAAAGGAATGGTAATTAGTTTCTTATTTTTTCTTAAATACTAGCATGTAAACAAGGGTCGCTTATTTGGCTCTTTACTGCCTTTATGTGTGTGTGTGTGTGTGTGTGTGTGTGTGTGCGCACACATGTTTTTTTTTTACACTGAAGTATAGTTGATTTCCAGTAAAAGTCTCAGGTGTACAACACAGTGATTCACAATTTTTGAAGTTTATACTCCATTTATAGTTATTATAAAATATTAGCTACATTCCATGCTGTACAATATATCCTCGTAGCTTATTTATTTTATACATAATAGTATGTACTTCTTAAACCCCTACCCCTTTATTGCCCCCCCTTCCCCCTCCCCTCTGGTAACCATTAGTCTGTTCTCTGTATCTGTGAGTCTGTTTCTTTTTTGTTATATTCACTAGTTTGTTTTATTTTCTAGATTCCACATATAAGTGGTATCATACAATATTTGCCTTTCTCTGAGTTATTTCACTAAGCATAATACCCTATAGATCCATCCATGTTGTTGCAAAAGGCAAAATTTAATTCTTGTTTATGGCTGAGCTCTTCACTGACTTTTATTACTCCTTGCTTTCAACCAGAAGTAAGAGGTAACTGAGGACTAGAACACTTGCTCTTAAACAGCTGTGAGCTCTCACAGTTTTTTCCACTTCTGAGTCCTAGTTTCTTGCCTGGAAACTTGAAGGAGTTAAACTCTGGATTCTCTAAAGGCCTGTTCAAGCTCTAATAGGACCAGTATGAACCTGACAGTGAGTCTCCTTGAACTTCGTGCCCAAGGTGCCTCACTTGCCTCGTCCTAGTCCCAGTTCTGAGCTCTAAAATGCTCTAAGGGAAATCGACTCGTGCTAAGTCTATCAAAACAAAAGGAATTCAGAGTACACAAATGTGCCCCAAATACCCAGGCAATTTTCTAATAACAAAAGTTGGAAGAGTACAGAATGTTAGTTGCCTGCCTCAACATCCATTTTTCTCTCCTTCCTTAGTAATAGAGCCTGAATTTATCTGCGATAGTGATTCTCCCAGCCTCGCCAGTAGTTGGTGTGGCATTTAAGCAGAAGTGCTGTGAAAAGAGCCTGGGAAAACCTCTTAGAGGGGGTGGAGGGGCAATGCCTTCTGTGTTCCCTCCTCCACCACACTGCCTGAAACGCTATGGTGGGAGCTCTAGAACCACCCTGGACCGGAAGATAAGATCCACCCCTTAGTGGTAAAGGAGCTATGAGCTGGAGAAGCCTGGGACCCCCTGACTGTGGAATAGCCATACCTGCCTTGCACTGCCTACCTTTAGACTTCCTTTATGCAAGAAACTTCAACCTTATTGAAGGCATTAATTTTGGGGTTTTCTCTTACATGTTTCTGCATATAAGCTTGACAAATACAGATGGGTTAGCAGTAGTTTATAGACTTAATGATAAAGATGGTATTAGAAACCTGGTCAAGAGCAAAGGAAACAGGCCTCTGACTCTATACAGGGGACGCTTTCTTAACACTTCACTGTAATCTAAGGAAAACAGACAAAAACTAAGGCAGTACCTCGAACTCTAAGAAAAGCTTCCAGCTTTCTTCCCACTTCTGGACACCTTCAAAGAGTTCTTTGTGAACCTCATAGTAGTTTCTTAACTGCACAATCTCGGCATCATGGAGCTGAAGCAGATTTTCTGTATAGTCCTCTGCAAGATATAGGCCCAGTAGTTTTAAAAAATCCCTCTAGTGTTTAGTATCCCAATTTACTAATCCTTCATCCCCCTAAAATGGAAACAGAATTTTCTTCCTTACAGTAAAAATGACACACGAGTAAGTGTATGTTGTGGATAATAAAAGCCAGGTTTGTCCCAATCAGGCTGGTGGGACTAGAGACTAAGGGACTAGGGTGTGGACTAAAAGGACTAAGATTCTCAAAACTCTGTCATCTCTTGCCTTGTCTTAGGTTTCTTTCATATTCTTCCTTTCCACCCTGCCCAACAGAGGGCTGAGTCACAGAAAATGTCCAAAAATGTTGAATTTAGTAAAGACGGCTTCATCTTTATATTCAGTTCAGGTCAGACTAGAATTCCATTGGGCCCTGGGGTCATACCTCGTGGGCTCAAATGTGGGCTCTGCCATTTACCTATTGTGTGTCTCTGGGTTAAGTTGTTCAACATTTATGTGCCTCAGTGTCCTCATCTCTTGACATGAGAATTAAGTCAGATAATCCTGTTAAGAGTCTGACATTGCGCCTGGCACAGAGTAAGCTCCTGCTAAACTTGAGCTTCACAACTACATGCTACAGAGATATTCTGCTTCAGAAACCAAGAGATCCCTTATTTCCCAATAGCATTTGCAAATGCTTATTTGAACAGGAATGGCAGTTTATGCTGAATGGCCTGGAAAGGTAGCAATGTCTGTTCAGTAGAGGAAATACTTCCCAGTGAATGTCTGCACTTGTAAAAGACAAGTGAGCAGGCCACATGAAGAGCGACACTTCTGTACGAACCAGAATAGTAAGGGGCAAAAGCTTGTCTCTGCTCCTGGCTATAAAAACACTGGTCCCAGTACTGAGCCAGCTCCAGTCGTATTGCCTCAATCACTTTCTTCATGTTTTGCATTTTCAGTTCTTCCAACCGATCCACTTCTAATTGCAGCTGAAACAAAGAGACCTGTTAAAAGTGCTTGTCATACTTATATATTCACATAGGTTTGCAAAATATTTTCCCCCTTTTTAATAAAATTACAATACAAAACCACAGAGGTAAGTCAACACTCTTTATAACGATGATATCATAGGAGCCAGAAATCTAAGAAACATACGCGAAAGATAAAAGATGAGCAGGCTACTGCCACTCTTTTCTGACGCTTGTCTTAAAAACAGGCTCACTCAAGGCAGAAGCTGGTAAAGACATCAGACTTGACACCAAAATGCTGACCCAGCGCCCTTTGGGTTTCTTACCGCTTTCCGGACCTTGGCCTTTGACCCAGTCATAACTGTGGCCACAGCTTCTCTCTCTTCTGCAGGTATTTGCAACCTATCCCAGAGTTCTCGTATCTGAGCACGCAGCCCCTCACACACTGCTTCGTTTTGTGATTTTCGCATTTCCAGCTGTAGCAAGGAAAGCCAGTGGTTATAGCAAAGACAGCAGCACAGAGAAAACTGGCCCTCTGGCCTCCTACAGAGACACATCTGTACCCACATGGAGAAGAAGCACTTTTACAAGACTGTGAAGAGGTGTGTTTTCATGACTTCTGAAAACAAACTGTAAGGCTGTCATTATGGTAGGATCTCAGACCCCAAGAATTAGGATTCAAATTTTTAATTAAAAATTTTGGGGGGGCTTCCCTGGTGGCACAGTGGTTGAGAGTCCGCCTGCCGATGCAGGGGACATGAGTTCGTGCCCCGGTCCAGGAAGATCCCACATGCCGCGGAGCGGCTAGGCCCGTGAGCCATGGCCGCTGAGCCTGCATGTCCGGAGCCTGTGCTCCACAACGGGAGAGGCCACAACAGTGAGAGGCCCACAGCAAAAAAAAAAAAAAAAAAAAAAAAAAAAAATTTCAATTAAACACTAAGCTAATTCAAATGACTATTATTATTTCATCCAAAAACCTCAATTTCAGGGGATTTCCCTCATGGTCCAGTGGGTAAGACTCCCTGCTCCCAATGTAGGGGGCCAGGGTTCGATCCCTGGTCAGGAAACTAGATCCCGCATGCATGCCGCAACTAAGAGTCCACATGCTGCAACTAAGGAATCCACAGGCCGCAACTAAAAAAGATCCTGCGTGCCACAACAAAGACCCAGCGCAGCCTAAATGAATGAATGAATAAATAAACATTTTAAAAAAAACTCAATTTCACATTCTCAGAGCTATATATAAATTAAGGTTTTTGTTTAAAAAAAATCAAGGTTGTGTTTCAAATAATACTATTGTCTTTTTTTATTTGGCTGCATTGGGTCTTCATTGCTGCATGCAGGCTTTCTCTAGTTGCGGCTAGAGGGAGCTACTCTTCGTTGCAGTGAGGGCTTCTCATTGTGGTGGCTTCTCTTGTTGTGGAGCACAGTCTCTAGGCGCACAGGCTCAGTATTTGTGGCTGGCAGGCTCTAGAGCGCAGGCTCAGTACTTGTGGCGCATGGGCTCAGTTGCTCCGCGGTACGTAGGATCTTCCCGGACCAGGGATCGAACCCGTGTCCCCAGCACTGGCAGGTGGATTCCTAACCACTGGGCCACCAGGGAAGCCCTATCTCATTATCTTAAAGGAAAAAGCTGCAGTTTTCTCAGATTGCTGGATACTATGGAGATCCCAGGCCATAATTTGAGTAGACATTACCTGCTGTAGCAACTTCTGTAGTGTTGCAATATTTTCCAAAGATAAACAAAAGGCATCTTCATCTTCACAGACCACATCTCTTTCAAAGCTTGTGTCTGGTGTGTGTTCTAATTCTTCCATACACAGTATGATCTGTCTCTTTATGTTGACGAACTCCTCATGCCTAGATGCCTATTAAAAAAAAAAAAAAGATTACAAGATACCTAGAGGAAAGTCAAATGACTTTTAGGAACTATGAATGTAAGCACACCTTTGTTTCCCTCAGAGTTGCCACGTGTTGTCTAAACTGGCTCAGCTCTTCTAAGCTGGGAACTGAGGTGCTGTCAATGTCATAGTGGGGCGTGCAAAGAATTTCACACAGTTCTTGATCTTGTTCTTGAAGTAGTTTCAGTTCTTGTTTTCTCTCCTTTTTCTGTTTTCTCATCAGTTCTACCTGAGTGCGCAAATCCTTTTCTAGCTGCAAGATGGTCGTCTCTCCTTCTTCCTATATGAGACAATGTACTATTGTGTTAAGGTTCCAAGCGGATTTCTTCAAAGGAAGAGAAGACAACGAAAGAGGACTAGAATGACAGACTTTTAGTTAAACTTACAAATAAATCAACTTACAGCTAACAGAATATGGCACAAAGAGGGTCCCCTAACAAAGGTCCCCAGTAAGGAAAGGTACCAGGGCACTTTTACAAGAGGTAAAAATTGGTTGAAAAGCTTATTTTGAATTAGCTACAGGGTAGTATATTTAGCTCCTAACTAAATGTTTACCCCAATAATCCTAAACATCACTCAACCAATAAAAATCAATTTAGTACTCCTTGCTCTATTCCTAACTGATAAGCAGGAGAAAAAACAAGTGGCAGTTATGTCCTATAAATTTTATTCAACATTGGTGAACTAAGAACTGTCATATAATTTAAGGGAGATGTACCACTGTATATCTAACTTCTCACCCAATTTCATATTGAAAATTTAAAAAAAAAGACTAAAGAAACTATTTGTCCAAAATCAATGATATTTATGCCATTTGTGTTGATTTCAGGAAGCTCTACTGATGTCACAGTCTGCCTGACTGTTCTTGGCTACCAGAAATGAATTAGCCTTAACCCTTTAGACAGTCTCCTCCTCCTAGGCTGACTCCACTGAGATACCCAGGCAGTTCTTTCTGTAACAGGGAGAGGGACCTGAGACCTTATTGGTACCACGTTAGCCACTGTGTGCTGTCCTTGCACCCACATCTATTCTAATTACCTTCCCAATCTCCACGTTTGTCTTCATTTTTATGATCCCAACACTGTTTTTACCAGTTCTAACCAGGGATATGTTTTGGGGTCCCTCTGTCATTCATGTCATGCTTGCTGGTGTCCTCATTTAAGTCCGATTTGTGCTGGACCACAGGACAGCAACCTCTCAGCAAGGTACACAGATAAACATGGCATGCCCTGAATTTGACTACGCTCTCTTGATATTCCAGCTGTGGAGACATCTCTTCTCAAGTGGCCATTCTGGCTAGTTCAGTGATGTGTAGCTTTCGGGTATGAAAAAATCCACAGAGGCAGGTTTTTTGGGTTTTTCCTTATATCACTAGTCACTTTTGTATCCTAAGTAGTTCTCTTCATTTTCTTTCAAAGAAAGAATGGAATGATATCATCTATGCCTAGCTCAGAGTTCAAAAAAGTTTTTGTGTCCTACAAATTGATAGTTAGAGGCTTGTTTTTGATTAAAACATTTCAACACTTAGCTGCTTCACCTCTCAACAGGGCAACTCTTCACGTAAGTGAAAACTGCTTTGCTGGAACCAAGTAACTAGGCAGCACATTTTTCCCATTTCTCATGTCCAGTATCAGCCCTACAAGGAAGCTTTCCACCTGTAGCCCCAAATCAAAGTTCTTCCCTAAATCTCAGACCCAGGCAGGATCGATCCCCTGACACCCTGCCATGTACCTGAAATGGCTCGACATGTAGCTCACTGCACAGAGTGTTCAGCTCTTTTTGGCAGATGGCTATGCTTTTGATGAGCCTTTCCTTCAGGCTTTCCTCTTCAGCAATCATCATATCCAGGAGGTCCTACGAGAGATGAAACAGTCCCATAAAAGTTTCGGGTGTTTTCCCCATTGGCCTCAAACAACAAACAACACCAAAACCCTCATAATTTCAAATTTTAAAGGAAGGACTTAAACAAAACCAGGACTTCCCTGGCGGTCCAGTGGTTAAGATTCTGTGCTCCCAATGCAGGGGGCACAGGTTCAATCCCTGGTTGGGGAACTAGGATCCTATATGCTGCACGGCGCGGCCAAAACAAACAAACAAAAAACAAGGAGGAGCCTGTGACATCCTAGTGTCACTTCTATATGCTATCTTAGATGAGACACCAACATCCTTACCCCTGTCCCACTACAAAGAGATCAGTATTACTCAACTCACCTTGATATGCTTCTTTACGACCTCAGTTCTTTGTAACCGCTGGTCCTCTGGAATCCCAATCAATTCCCATATTTCCCGAAGGTGATTCAGGGCTTTCTGTAGACATACTATGGACTCCTCTGCCAGCACCTCACTAAAAAGCAAAAGAGAACCAGCTACATGAGCCACTGCCTCCAGACTAAAAGCAGTATTTACAGAAACTAAACAAACTAGTTTCGCAGTGGGCTCAAGGCTAAAACAAGCATTCAGCTTAACTCATCTTGAACACTCCCCTATCCTTCTGCCTCCAAACACCAAAACACTGGCAAAGCAAAATCCAGTATCATATTATCAATTCAGTGTGGAAATTCAATCTTCTGAATAATACTCAGAATCTGGACTTTGATCAATGATTCTACCTATGGCAGTACAATACAGAATTTTAAATGCTTTTATTAAAGAAAAAACAAACAAAAATGTCAGGTCCTATAAAATAGCTGGCAATTTAGTTACTCATTTTTTTCCCTTCCTGTTTTTCTAAGCTATAATTGACATATATAGCACTGTATAAGTTTAAGGTGTACAGCATAGTGATTTGATTTACATACATCATGAAGTAATTATCACAATAAGTTTAGTAAACATCCATCATCTCATATAGGTACAAAATTAAAGAAATAGAAAAAAAATTTTTTTGCCTGTGATGAGAACTCACAGGGTTTACTCTCTTAACAACTTTCATAAATAACATACAGTGGTGCTGGGACTTCCCTGGTGGTCCAGTGGATAAGGCTCGGCGCTCCCAGTGCAGGGGGCCCAGGTCAGGGAACTAGATCCCAAGTGCATGCCGCAGCTAGGAGTCCACATGCTGCAACTAAAGATCCTGCATGCCTCAAGAAGACCCGGCGCAGCCATCCATAAATAAATAAAATAAATAAGTATTTTTAAAAATACAGTGGTGCTAATTATATTTATCATGTTCTATATTACATCCCTAGTACTTATTTATCTTAAAACTGATTCCTTATAACCTTTTGACTGCCCTCATCCAGTTCCCCACCCCCAGCCTCTACCTAAGACTCTAATCTCTTTTTCTATGAGTTTGTTTGTTTTTGAAATATAACTGACCTATAACACTATGTTAGTTCCTGTTACAGAACACAGTGATTTGATATTTCTATACATTTCAAACTGATCACAATAAGTCTAGCTATGATATGGCACCATACAAAGATATTACATAGTTATTGACTATATTCCCCACACTGTACATTTCATACCTGTGATGCATTTATTTTGTAACTGGAAGTTTGTATTTCTTAATCTGCCTCACCTATTTCTTTCCTCCCCCTACCCCCCGACCCCTCTTGGCAAATTCCTGTTTGTTCTCTGTATCTATAACTGTGTTTACATTTTATTATGTTTGTTCATTTGTTTATCTTTTTAAATTCCACATATAAGTGAAATTACATGGTATTTGTCTATCTCTCTCTGACTTATTTCACTTAGCATAATGTCCTGTAAGTCCATCCATGTTGTCACAAATGGCAAGAATTCATTCTTTTTTTATGGCTGAGTAATATTCCAGTGTGTGTGCATGCAGACACACATACATACATACACACACAAACATACACACATATTCTTTATCCATTCATCTACTGATGGGCACTTAGGTTGCTTCCATATCTTGGATGCTGCAATGAACATAGAGGGGCACATATCTTTTCGAATTAAGTGTTTTGTTTTCTTTGGATAAATACTCAGGAGTGGAATTGATAGATCATATGGTAGTTCTATTTCTAATTTTTTTTTTTTTTTTTTGCGGTATGCAGGCCTCTCACTGTTGTGGTCTCTCCCGTTGCGGAGCATAGGCTCCGGACGCGCAGGCTCAGTGGCCATGGCTCATGGGCCCAGCCGCTCCGCGGCATGTGGGATCTTCCCAGACTGGGGCACGAACCCATGTCCCCTGCATCAGCAGGCGGACTCTCAGCCACCGCGCCACCAGGGAAGCCCCTATTTCTAATTTTTTGAGGAATCTCCATACTGTTTTCCATAGTGGCTACTCCAATTTATATCCCCACCAACAGTGCACAAGCGTTCCCTTTTCTCCACATCCTCACCAATACGCGTTATCTGTTGTCTTTAATAATAGTCATTCTGACAGTTGTGAGGTGATTATCTCATCGTCGTTTTGATTTGCATTTCCATTTTGATTAGTGATGTTAAGCATCTTTTCATGTGCCTGTTGACTGTCTGTATGTCTTCCTTGGAAAAATGTCTATTCAGATCCTCTGCCCATTTTTTAATCAGGTTGCTTGTTCTTCTCAATGTTGAGTTGTGTAAGTTCTCTGTATATTTTGGAATATTAACCCCTTCTCAGGTATTTTCAAATATCTTCTCCCATTCAGTAGGTGGCCTTGTTGTTGTTCTTAAATTACAACTATTAATTTATAGAATGACTAAAAGTTAAAAAATAATCAGGTGTTGGTGAGTATACAGAAAAGCCAGAACTTTCGTATACTACTGCTTGGAGTGTGAACTGGTACAACCACTTTGAAAACTGTTGGCAGTATCTGCTAAAGCTGAACCCAGCAGTTCCATGTCTACATATGTAGAAATGCACACATATGTACCAAAGGTGTGTACCAGAATGATCAAAGCAGCACTACTCATAATATCATAAAGGTAGAAACAACCTAGATGTCCATCAACAGAATAGAGAAACAGTACATTCCTACCATGGAATAATACAGCAATGAATAAAAAAACATGGGTGAATCTCAGAAACATCATGTTGACCTATGCTAAATGAAAGAGGTCAAATGCAAAAAGACTACATACTATATGATTCTACCTTATGAAATTTTAGAAAAGGCAAAACTATAACGAAAGAAAGCAAATGAACTGCCTGGAATCGGGGCAGGGGATCAACTGCAAAGGGGCATACAGCAGCTATTTTTAGGGTGACAGAATGGTTCTAGATCTTAATGGTGATGGTGATTACATAACTATACACAGTGACCAAAATTCAAACTGTACACGTAAAATGAGTCAATTTTACTGTATGTAAATTATACCTCAAATCTTAAAGAAAAAAAAAAAAAGGGAGGTAAAAGAAACAACTAAGATGGAAAAACAGAACAAAAAGTTGAGGAAGAAGAGGAAAAACAGCCAGATAAGCAAGCATCTATCACTACGTGATTCCAATTATACAAAGTCAAAAACAGGCAGAACTAAGCTTTGCTTTGAGAAGTCAGGATAGTGGTTGTCATTGTCCTGGGAAGTGGTGACTTTTGGAGGGCACAGGAGGGGTGGTTACACAGCGTGTGCTGACTTTATGAAAATTCATCAAGTTTGCACTTGATCTGTGTGCATTTCTGAATATATGTTATACTTCAATTACAAAAAGTTTATTTAAAAATTATTCACTGTTTATCTGAAGCACAAATTTAACTGTGTACCTTGTATTTTATCTTTCAAAAAAAACTTTAGTTTTCTTTTTTTTTTTGGCCTCACCGCACAACTTGTGAGATCTTAGCTCCCCGACCAGGGATGGAACCTGCGCCCTCAGCAATGAAAGCGCAGTCTTAACCACTGCCCGCCAGGGAATTCTCAAAAAACCTTTACTTAAAAAAGTTTGCTTAGTCTGCTTCACACAGCATTTAAATAAGAGATTTTCTCTCCTTTCTTGGTACACCTGGATAACAGAGACCACTCTGGCACCAGAGAGACTAAACTCTGGATGTGCTTTTCTATCAGTCAGCCAGGAGGCCTCCAACAAGTCACTGAAGCTCTTTGTGTGCAAATGATGAGGATAGAGGCTCTCACTGGCCCCCTCTCTGTCGCAGCATATTCAGGGGTTCTGAATCACCAGCCTAGATCTCCAAGAACATCAGTTTCTCCATAGGCTTTTTTTTTTCTTTTCTGCTCACTTCTTCCTTCCTTCCTTCCTTCCTTCCTTCCTTCTCTCTCTCCCTCTCCCTCTCTCCCTCCCTCCCTCTCTCTCTCTATTTATGTTATTTTTGGCTGCATTGGGTCTTCATTGCTGCACTGGCTTTCTCTAGTTGCGGCGAGCGGGGGCTACTCTTCGTTGTGATGTGCAGGCTTCTCATTGCAGTGGCTTCTCTTGTTGTGGAGCACAGGCTCTAAGGCGCACGGATTTCAGTAGTTGTGGCACGTGGACTCAGTAGTTGTGGCACGTGGACTCAGTAGTTGTGGTGCATGGGCTTAGTTGCTCCACAGCATGTGGGATCCTCCTGGACTAGGGCTCGAACCCATGTCCGCTGCATTGGCAGGCGGATTCCCAACCTTGCACCACCAGGGAAGTCCTCCTTAGGTTTTAATATATTCACATCCAAGACATTTCTCTAGCCAAGAAATCCCAATTCAAAGGTTGCCTGTCCTAGTTCAATAAAAGCTTCTGCACAAATACCAGCTGCCTATACCAGATGGCCAATTATCAATACCCACATAATGAAGAGTGTTTAAAAGAATTTACAGGGACTTCCCTGGTGGTCCAGTGGGTAAGACTTGGCACTCCCAGTGCAGGGGGCCCGGGTTTGATTCCTGGTCAGGGAACTAGATCCCACGTGCATGCCGCAAATAAGACCCCGGTGCAGCCAAAAATAATTATTAAAAAAAAAAAAAAAGAATTTACTGTACTCCATTTTAGAAATGTTAACAGGTATCAAGGTATTTAATATAATCTCAATGAACTCAAGTTTAACTAAAGTGCTTCCTCAGACAAATAATCCCTTTGCACTTCACTTTTAAGACAAAAGAACCCACAAGTCAAAATCCTAATTTTAGCATTTTATGTAAAATAACCTATACAAGAGGGACTTCCCTGGTGGCGCAGTGGTTAAGACTCTGTGCTCCCAATGCAGGGGGCCCAGGTTGAATCCCTGGTCAGGGAACTAGATCCCACATGCATGCCACAACTAAGAGTTCACATGCCACAACTAAGGAGCCCACCTGCTGCAACTAAGGAGCCAGTGAGCCACAACTAAGAAGCCAGCAAGCCACAACTAAGGAGCCCGTGTGCCACAACTAAGACCCAGTGCAACCAAATAAATATTTTTTTAAAAATTAAAAAATAAAATAAAATAAAATAACCTACAAGAGGACTTCCCTGGCAGTCCAGTGGTTAAGACTCCATGCTCCCAAAGCAGGGGGCCCAGGTTGAATCCCTGGTCAGGGAACTAGATCCCACATGCATGCCACAACTAAGAGTTCTCATGCTACAACTAAGAAGCCCACCTGCTGCAACTAAGGAGCCAGCAAGCTGCAACTAAGGAGCCCGTATGCCACAACTAAGACAGTGTAAACAACCCAAATGGCCATCAACTAATGAACAGGTAAATATATACCTATACAATGGAATAATATTTGACAATAAACCTTGAAAACATGCCAAGTGAAAGAAGCCAGTCACAAAAGAGAACATATCATGATTCCATTTATGTGAAATATCCAGAATAGGCAAATCTACAGAGAAAGAAGTGGATTAGCAGTTGCCTAGGGCTGGGATTCAGGGGAGGGAGGTGGGTGGGAAAAGGGGACTGAACGCTTTTAAACGGATGATAAAAATGTTAACTGACTGCAGTGATAGTTGCACAACTCTGAATATACTAAAAATATTAAATTGTGACATGTTAAATAGATGAATTGTATAGTATGAGGATTATATCTCAATAAAGCTGTTATTTTAAAAAATCTGGCACATAATAGGAAGTTGTGAAATTTGTGACTTACTTGAAAAACAGATATGATTGCTAATTCATTTAGTCAAATTACTTCTACAAAATAAAATGACATGAAATTGGGATAAAATTCATAGATCTCAAATTCAATTAAAACCAAAACAAACACCTATACAGCAGATGGACTGCTAAACTCCAGCAGATGGGCCTAAACACAATTTGTAACAATGAAAAAGTTAACCCTCCCTTGGAGCTGATTACTTTAACAAGTGTTTGGAATTACCAAGTATTCTAGAAGCAGTTCTCATGACAATATAATTTTCTCTTTTTTTTGAATTTTATTTATTTTTTATACAGCAGTTATTAGTTATCTATCTTACTAGTTATCTGTTTGATACATATTAGTGTATACATGTCAATCCCAATCTCCCAATTCATCCCACCACCCTACCCCACCCCTGCCGCTTTCCCCCCTTGGTGTCCATACGTTTGTTCTCTACATCTGTGTCTCTATTTCTGCCCTGCAAACCGGTTCATCTGTACCATTTTTCTAGGTTCCATATATATGCATTAATATATGATATTTGTTTTTCTCTTTCTGACTTACTTCACTCTGTATGACAGTCTCTAGATACATCCACGTCTCTACAAATGACCCAATTTCGTTCCTTTTTATGGCTGAGTAATATTCCATTGTATATATGTACCACATCTTCTTTATCCATTCGTCTGTCGATGGGCATTTAGGTTGCTTCCATGACCTGGCTATTTTAAATAGTACTGCAATGAACATTGGGGTGCATGTTTCTTTCTGAATTATGGTTTTCTCTGGGTGTATGCCCAGTAGTGGGATTGCTGGGTCATATGGTAATTCTATTTTTAGTTTTTTAAGGAACCTCGATACTATTCTCCATAGTGGCTGCATCAATTTACATTCCCACCAACAGTGCAAGAGAGTTCCCTTTTCTCCACACCCTCTCCAGCATTTGCTGTTTGTAGATTTTCTGATGATGCCCATTCTAACTGGTGTGAGGTGATACCTCATTGTAGTTTTGATTTGTATTTCTGTAATAATTAGTGATGTTGAGCAGCTTTTTTTTTTTTTTTTTGCAGTACGCAGGCCTCTCACCATTGTGGAGCACAGGCTCCGTACGCGCAGGCTCAGCGGCCATGGCTTACGGGTCCAGCCGCTCCGCGGCACGTGGGATCTTCCCGGACTGGGGCACGAACCTGTGTCCCCTGCATCGGCAGGCGGACTCTCAACCACTGCGCCACCAGGGAAGCCCTGTTGAGCAGCTTTTCATGTGCCTCTTGGCCATCTGTATGTCTTCTTTGGAGAAATGTCTATTTAGGTCTTCTGCCCATTTTTTGATTGGGTTGTTTTTTTAATATTGAGCTGCATGAGCTGTTTATATATTTTGGAAGACAGTAAAATTTTCAAAGAATTAAAAAACTCTTCACAACATTCCAATTATACGAGTTTAATTCTTATATCATTCTGACACCTCTTTCTTACATCCCTGCCATTACCCTTACTTTCAAAAGACTTCCCTGGTGGTCCAGTGAGTAAGACTCCACGCTCCCAGTGCAGAGGGGCTGGGTTCGATCCCTGGTCAGGGATCTAGATCCCACACGCATGCTGCAACTAAGAGTTCGCGTGTCGCAACTAAAGATCCCGTGTGCCGCAATTAAGATCTGGTGCGGCCTAAATAAATATTAAGGGGAAGGAAAAAAAAAAGAGCCAGAATCTCACCCCTCCCCACTTCTGCCTTTACCTCCCTGGTCCAGGTCACCACTATCATCTCTTCATCTGTACCACTACCCTGGTCTTTTAACTGGTCTCCCTGCTTCTGCCTTGGCCTCCTTACACTTATTGTGTGCCCAGAAGCCACAAGCCTCCATGCCCTCAAAATCCTCCAGTGATTCCTTATCTTAGAGGAAAAGCTTCTTCCTTTATAAAGGCCTCCAGAGCCCTTTAATCTACTCCAGTCACACTGGACTCCTTGCTCTTTCGGGAACCCACCGGGCACTATCCTACCTCAGGCACTGGCATTTGCTATTCCCTCAACCTAGACTGTCTTCCCCTAGGTGTCCCATGGCTTGCCCCTTGCCGCCTTTAGATCTTTTCTCAAAGATCACCTTCTCAGGGAGGCCTTTCCTGACCAATCTCTTTAACACTGCAACTCCCCTTTCCCACACCTTCAGTACTTATCCCCTTTCTCTGCTTGATTTCTCTCCATAGCACTTATTACCATTTAATGTAAAATTTGCTTATTACCTTTTTATTTTGTTATTAAAATGTAACCTCTAAAGGGCAAGGATGTCAGTTGTGTTCACTGCTGAATCCCCAACACTTAGAATGGTGTCTTATATATAATAAACATTCAAGAAGAATTTTTGAATAAAGATGTTTCAAAAAAGCTGTATGATCTTACAACACCTGAGTGCAGTCACTGTGAATAATAATTATCATGGTATACTACTCAATCTACAGATCTAATGTGATCCCTATCAAATTATCCAGGACATTTTTCACAGAAATAGAACAAATAATCCTAAAATTTATGTGGAACCATAAAAGACCCAGAATTGCCAAAGCAATCCTGAGGAAAAAGAACAAAGCAGGAGGCATAACCCTCCCAGACTTCAGACAATACTACAAAGCTACAGTAATCAAAACAGCATGGTACTGGCAAAAAAACAGACATTTGGATAAATGGAACAGAATACAGTGCCCAGAGATAAACCCATACACCTATGGACAATTAATCTTTGACAAAGGAGGCAAGAATACACAATGGGGAAAAGACAGTCTCTTCAGCAAGCAGTGTTAGGAAAGCTGGACAGCTGCATGTAAATCAATGAAGTTAGAACACACCATCACACCACACACAAAAATAAACTCAAAATGGCTTAAAGACTTAAATATAAGTCATGATACCATAAAACTCCTAGATGAGAACATAAGCAAAACATTCTCCTACATAAATCGTACCATTGTTTTCTTAGGTCAGTCTCCCAAGGCAATAGAAATAAAAACAAAAATAAACAAATGGGACCTAATCAAACCTACAGGCTGTTGCACAGCAAAGGAAACCATAAAAAATGAAAAGACAACCTACAGAATGGGAGAAAACATTTGCAAACGATGCGACAGGTAAGGGCTTCATCTCCAAAATATACCAACAGCTCATACAATTCAACAACAAAAAAACCAAACAACACAATCGAAAACTGGGCAGAAGATCTTAATAGACATTTCTCCAAAGAAGACATACAGATGGCCAGCAGGCACGTGAAAAGATGCTCAACATCACTAATTATTAGAGAAATGCAAATCAAAACTACAGTGAGGTACCACCTCACATTGGTCAGAATGGCCATCATAAAAAGTCTACAAATAACAAATGCTGGAGAGGGTGTGGAGAAAAGGGAAACCTCCTACACTATTGGTGGGAATGTAAGTTGGTGCAGCCACTATGGAAAACAGTGTGGAGGTTCCTCAAAAAACTAAAAACAGAGTTGCCATATGATCCAGCAATTCCACTCCTGGGGCATACACCCAGACTAACTATAATTTGAAAAAATACACGCACCCCTATGTTCACAGCAGCACTACTTACAATAGCCAAGACATGGAAACAACCTAAATGTCCATTGACAGATGAATGGAAAAAGAAGATGTGGGGCTTCCCTGGTGGTGCAGTGGTTAAGAATCCGCCTGCCAATGCAGGGGACACGGGTTCGATCCCTGGTCTGGGAAGATCCCACATGCCACAGAGCAACTAAGCCGGTACGCCACAACTACTGAGCCTGCGCTCTAAAGCCCGTGAGCCGCAACTACTGAAGCCTGTGGGCCTGCAGCCGTGCTCCACAACGAGAAGACACCACCATGAGAAGCCCACGCACCACAATAAAAGAGTAGCCCCCGCTCGCCACAACTAGAGAAAGCCCACGCGAAGCAACGAGGACCCAACACAGCCAAAAATAAATGAATAAATAAAATTTAAAAATAATAATAAATAAATAAAATAGTGTTTAAAAAAAAGAATAGGGGTTTTCCCTGGTGGTGCAGTGGTTGAGAGTCTGCCTGCCGATGCAGGGGACACGGGTTCGTGCCCCGGTCTGGTAAGATCCCACATGCCGCGGAGCAGCTGGGCCCGTGAGCCATGGCCGCTGAGCCTGCACATCCGGAGCCTGTGCTCCCTGACGGGAGAGGCCACGGCAGTAGGAGGCCCGCATACCACACAAAAAAAGAATATATATGTGTATAACTGAATCACTTTGCTGTACAGCATACATTAAACACAACAGTGTAAATTTCAATAAGACTTTAAAAATAAAAGCATAAAAAATGTTACAAAAATAATCATCATGGTACAATTATGTAGTGCTTTTCTAAACGGTTTCAGGTAATCCCCTAAAAGGTGCAAACTTGAGACTTTTTTCTTAATACATCACTGAAAAACTGAGGGTGCTTACAAGAATACCACCCAAGAATACAGAGGTTGAAAAGGGGGCCAATTTTTCCAGTCTCTTGAACTTAAGTCACTAGACTGGAAGATATCCCAAATGACCCTCTAAATGATTTCCTACCTTCTGGCAGCATTCTACTGATACACTGTCCTATTTTTTCCTAAATAGCCCTCCAGAGAAGCTTTGTTAAGCTCCTCTGTACAACCTGCTTCAGAAATCGATAGCCAATAGTCAATTCAGTGACCATTCTGGTAATCATGTTCCTCAGGCATACTTCTCACAGTCCTATTTATTTATTTTTATTTTTATTTTTTTGCGGTACGCCGGCCTCTCACTGCTGCGGCCTCTCCCGCTGCGGAGCACAGGCTCCGGACGCGCAGGCCCAGCGGCCATGGCCCACGGGCCCAGCCGCTCCGCGGCACGCGGGATCCTCCCGAACCGGGGCACGAACCCGCGTCCCCTGCATCGGCAGGCGGACTCCCAACCACTGCGCCACCAGGGAAGCCCCACAGTCCTCTCTAAATATGAATACCTGAAATCCAGATTACCTGAAAGTCTAGTTTTGTTAGTAGAGTAATTCCAGTTGCTCTTTTAAAGCCTAATTATATCTGTCAGCCTGGAACCAAAGTTAATTGATAACTTTTCCTCCCTCTTCATTTACTTTCTTGAAAGCAGTAGATGCCTGAACAATCCAAAAACTGTTAATGGACTTGGAGTAAGAGTTTCCTGTAAAATGTCATTTAAAATTTTACTAGTCCTCAAAATGTGTCATTAGCTGAAACGCACAGCAGCTTAAATGTGCTGTCTTTTATATAAGATATTTGTAATCCACAACCTTACACCTGAGATCTGTTTTTCCAATGGTACCAGTGATTTGTACTACATTCCCATTCTCACGAGGGCAAGCATTTGAAAAAGAACGGTCGGAATTAGTAATCATGGAAAGAGGAAACTTACAAAGCCATACATCAATCAGTTTGACTAATAACTATAAATTATTTAATAATGAATCATCACAATGCTTCACCCACTACTTATAGAAAATAAGGTTAACATCTGCATCGCTTTTAACACAAAAGTCCTATGCACGAGCATTATTTTTATTTTAGAGATGAGCAAACTGACATTCAACATTTTTGCCCAAAGTCATAGGCTGGTAGGTGGCAGTGTGGTGCGTCTGGTCCCAATTTCAATTCGGACACTCCTTTCCCAGCACTGCCTGAGAAGTTGTTAAAACGACGGGAAAAAGATTCCTTTATCGGAGTTTTTCAACTTGCAAGAAAACCAAGCTATCTTTCCAATTCAAGTAAAGTGTTAACACTGCAACCCAGATACATAGAAAAGCAACGATAAACTAAAAACTGCACGTCTTTATTTAAAGAAAAACTAGAAACACTGACCATAAAAGACTCAGGACTTAGAACAAGCCGTCGGTGCCAAGCAGCAGCACCTGAGACGCTTTGCTGGCGGAGAGGGTGGGGCTCGCGGACGCCAGCTCTGACCGCCCCGCACCGGGTGCGCCGCGGGCCCGCCTGGCCTCCCGCCGCTTCTCCCGGGCACCTGCGCTCGGCCCGCACCCGGGCGTCGGGGCCTTTGGGAGCCCGCGGCCCCGGGGAAGGCGCGCGTCAGGTCTGGCCTCCACCCCGCCAAGGGCCCGCGGCCCGTGCACCGGCTCGCCACTTCCCAACCGTGGCTGGCTTCTTCCAGCCTCACTCGGGCGCCGGTTAACGAGACACCCCGGCCCACGGCCTAAGGCGGCCTTTCGGACTCCGCCCAGCCCCGCCACCGCCCCGCACCCGGGACCGGCACCGGCACCGATCCCTCCCACGCCCCCTCGACTCCCCCACAACCCGCACCTTCTCCTCATGGTGGACGCTCCAAGCGAGCGGGCGTCGAGGCCCCGACCCTCTCCACGCGGGCCCGAGCGCAGCAACCACCCGCAAGCACCGGCGGTCTCACTCCCGGTAGCCGTTCCGCGAGCCGTTAGGCCTGCGCAGAATTTCAAACCGAACCCTGAGGCGGAGGAGCGCCGCGATTGGTGCTGCGTCCCGTGGCTCCTCGCGAAGCCCCGCCTCGCCCCCCCCCCCTGGCGCGCCGTGGCTAGGGGCGGGGACTCGCGCACTGGGCGTGGGAAGCGCTCGCGCGCCGGCGGGAGACCGGATCGCTGTGTGCGCGTGCGCGCGGCTCTCTTGCCTCGCTTTGCTGTAGCCGGGAGGGGACGTCCAAACCTTGCGAGACGGCAACCTGCTCGGAGTTCCGCCCCGCCCCGGCGCGGTTTTGATTCGAAGTGCACGTCGCCGCCCAGAGACCGCCCGGTGTCCGGATCTCCCCGGCGTGGCGCGTAAACGGCCTTGCCGCCCTCAGCCGGAGAGGTGACATGAGAGGGATTAACAGAAAAGCCTGGCGCCGTAATTTGTTTCCCTTGCTCATTCAGGCAGCAAGGCTGGGGACCGAGCAGTTTCCCCAGATGTAGGAAACCATGACCTAAAGGGAAAGGGAAGGGACGGACCCTGAACCCTGCTCACCGGCCTGGTACCTTTCTAGACGAGTGATCCCATTTAATCTCCCCAACCATCCCGCTAGGTATTATCGCCATTCTACAAAGGGAACTGTCTCAAAAAGGTCTGAGTGACTTGCCCAAGTAACGACTGGTAAATGAATGGAAATTACCTGGATCGTGGTTTTCTTTCAAATTACCTGGATTTATATAATTGTTATATAAAAATTGAAAAACTCAAAATCGACAAAGTACTTTTGTATCCTTGCTACATGCCTTAATGCTTATATATCACTTTTTCCTTTTTTCATGGTTGTGTAATATATTGGTGTGTAGATTCATAATTCAACTACTTTGCTATCGATGGATATTTAGGTTGTACTTTGTACAAATAAATGTCTTCATACCTAAAACTTGGCATTTTGCATTGTTTTCTTAGGGTTGGTTCCTAGAAGTGTAATTACTTTATGCTCCCTCTCCAGACAGGCTGTATTTATTAATTTGCCCTCACCACCAAGGAAGAGTACCCTCCTCACCCTCAGCAGTATGGAGTACTACTGTCCTTTAAAACCACTTTGCTAGGCAAAGTGGCATTTCCTTGTTTGATTCATACTTGCTTGATTATAGCTGAAATTGCACATTTTCCCCATGTGTATTGGTCAACTGTAACTTCTGTGAATTCTCTTCATTTGTCTTTTCCATGAAGGAAAAGTAAAGGATGCCTGTTTGCTTCACATTCCGGACCGTGTTTTTCTCACTTTCGGAAAAACTTCATTGGTGCTTTCAACATCCTTTAACTCATGAGCAGTGCGTGCCAAACATCTGCACCACTAGTATGTGGCCTGCAGGCACCACTTTTTAAATTTACTTGCGCTCTTTGTTGATTAACCTGAGAGTTTTCCAGAAAGCTTCAAAAACTTGTGATCTTCAGACAGGTTTCCAGGGCCACGGTTGTAAGTATCCAGACATAAGACGATTTTGCTATAATGTGCTTTACACTGTAATTCTGAAGCTAACAAAGATCCCGTGGTCAACGATCATAGAACCGTTGGAAGATAACAATTCAGAGCATATACTCAGCATGTAAAACACTCTGTAATGTGTATTAAAAAGGACCATTTTATATTTCTAGTGAACAGCACTGTTCTAGAATGCACTGCCACTGTTTATTCATTTGGGCATAGAACTTTTTCTGACTGCCAAATATTCTTTCTACAAACTAACAGCCCTGTCAGCAGTGTCTTTGATCTTGCACACTAGCTTGACGTAGCACTGTCAAGATTCTAGCTAGATACTTGAGGTACTGCATTTTCCTTGGAATTTGCACTCACAGCATTATCATTCTCCTATGGAAAGAATACTTTTGATGATCCAGCACCACAGGTTTGGATCTTTATTTTAAGAAGTGGCATGCAAGGCAGAAATAGAGACACAGATGTAGAGAAAAAACGTATGAACACCGAGGGTGGGATGAATTCAGAGATCGGGACTGACATATATACACTAATATGTATAAAATAGGCAACTAATGAGAACCTGATGTATAGCACAGGGAACTCCGCTGTACAGTAGAAACTAAGACAACATTGTAAAACAACTATACCCCAATTAAAAAAAAAAAAGACGTGGCAGCACTGTGGATTGGGCAACAGATAGGAGGCAGAGCTTGGGAGGGACAGTTTTGCAAAAGCCCAAGCCAAAAACAAGTACCTCTGCCATGGGGATGGTGAGAAGATGAACCAGAAGCATTTAGAAATAATGGGTAAGGGGACCAGCTGAATGTGGGGGATAAAAAGAAAAAAATCTGAGGTCAAAGATATAATTTCTTTTTTTTCTTTTAATTTTTAAAATTTTGTTTATTTATTTGGCTGCACTGGGTCTTAGTAGCAGCACGTGGGATCTTTGTTGCTGCATGTGGGATCTTTAGTTGTGGCATTCGAACTCTCAGTTGTGGCATGCATGTGGGATCCAGTTCCCTGACCAGGGATTGAACTCGGGTCCCCTGCATTGGGAGCACGGAGTCTTAACCACTGGACCACCAGGGAAGTCCCAAGGATATAATTTCTTGCATGAACAAAACTTGGGTAGATGATGAGGATGTCAATTAAGGAAACAGAGGAAGAGGAGCAGATTTAGGGATCCCAAGTGGGGACACGAGGTTCAGTGTGAGAGTTTATTTTAGACATGCTGAGTGTGAACTGCCCATGGAACGACCAGGTTGTAAATAATCGCGTGAATCTCAGCAGTGAGACAAAAGTTTGGGATGGATAACAATAAAGGACAGAGACAGGAGATGCAACAAAGGAGGATACACAGAGAGAGGAACCAAAGGAGATGGAAGTGCAGCCTAGGAGAATGCAGGAGGACAAAGAAGTGTGTCATGGAAGCTAAATATGAGAATTACAAGAAGGTAAAGGGGATCATCAGTGAGATCAACTTAGAAGACGACCACTAATAGATGTGGTTAGTGTTCACAATTTTTAAAGGGTAAAGGGAAAGAAAGGTCACTAGAATCAGCACTTAGGAGGGCACTGGTAACCTTTATAGGAGCACAGTTTGCCAATGCCTGAAATTGCTCTAACAAGGGACATAATCTTTCATTCTGCAATAAGAAACAAAAGGCTTAAAATTCAAGCGACTCCTTAAGTTAAAACCATAGCAAGCTCATTTTTTCTAAAGTGTAATGACTCACAGAATTTTAGAATTGGAAGGGTGCAATCATCTAACTGGTACTGATCATCTAACTAATCCTCATTTTATGGTTGAGGAAAGTCCAGTACAGTGCAAGTTTCAAGGAAGAACCAGACCAGGCCCAGAGCTACTACCCAGTCCAGGCCGTAGGATACACGAAGTCCCTATGTAAAGCCCCCTCTGCTTAACCAGTAAACATGGAAGTGCCTGTCTAGAACTAAACATAATATTGATACATTGAGAGTAGAGGGTTTATTTACAATGATACTCAAACAGAATTTAGCAAAAGATCCTCTTCCTCCTTATCTCATCAGCATGGGCTGTACTTCATAAACAAAAAAGAAATATCCTGGGGGCAGGAAGTGAACTCTCTCCTCAGATATGTTCTCTAAATTCAAATAAGTTCCCTGCTCCCCAGCTGTTAGGAGCATAGTTGGTAGACATTTTATTAGCAGCTGGGTTCAAACTCCTGCTTCCCACTGCGGAACATGTCCAGGGAGACATCAACACTGGCCGGGAAAAGTTCAGGCTTTCACCTCACTCATGGCCTCCATAAGGCGAACGCTGTTGGTGACTGCTGTCGTCAGAAAAATGAACCTGTACCCTAAGGAGTCAAAAGCAACACCATACATGACTGAGGGCAGATTTAAGCCCCTAACACCAGCCATGTAAAGCCCCTCCAGTTCCACGGCCCTGGGTGGGTCAGAGCACCAGTTTATAGTCATAGATGCGTCCGTGCCATGCTCCGGGGCACAGCAACTTGCCATGCTTGGTGGAACTGGGCTTCCTGCTATTCAGCCCACAGCAAGATGGCAGCAAGTAGTACCCAGAGGCCAGTAAAGAAGCCTTCCTGAGGGCTGCCCTTTGTTCCCCAGATCCCACGGAAGCCTGATCTCACCTTTCTCTCTGCCCAGGAACCGGAGGGCTGAGATCTCAGAGAATGTGCAACCACCCAAGAACACCACCAAGATGAGGCGCAGGGACTCACTGGAAGCCTTGTCTTCCTTGGTCATGTCTGCAAAGACCAGACCAGACTCAGCTCTTCACCGGCACTACTGGATGATGCATCCGGCCCTCCTCTCGTTTCACCCCGCCCCCACTGGGCAAGCCACGCACCTGTGAATGCCAGCTCACTGCAGTTGAGAAGCCGCACGACTTCATCCAGGCCCTGCCAGCTTTGCCGCTCCAGCACCTGGGAAGGCACAAGCGCTAGTTTCAAGTCTAGCAGCAGCCAGACTGTCACATTTCTTGCTAGTCACTCAGGTAGTTAAAAGTTGGGCCAGGCCAGGGACTAAGAGAAAGCAGAGAGCATGAAATATGAACAGGAGCGAGCCACTCGTTCTCACCTGCTCGATGATTCGGCAGCTGAGGGGCACGTAAGCACCACTGAACACATACGCCATGTCACGTGGCACTTTCAGATCATACTCGCCATCCACACGTGGGATCTAGAGGGCAAAGGGGACTGTATGAGGCAAGTGACCACTGAGCCCTCCAGTCCTTTACAGGGTCAGAGAAAAGTGGCATACCCCTAAGAACAGTTCTTACTTCAACTAAAGTAAGAACCAGCAATAGCCTTGGAGGAAAAAAAAAAAAGAATCCATAACCAAAGATGAAAGCTGTTCAGTGCCTGCTGATTCTCTTGAATGAGTTTCCATGCTCGCTGGAAAGAGGGACCCCTTCTGACCCTTCAGCGACATGGGACATGTCTGTCACTGAAGCGGCACTTAGTGTATTCTCTGACATTGGTAGGTGTGAGTTACGTGTTCATTAAATGAATGAACCTTTGTGTCTTGTCTCATTATTAAGCTCATGCTATAATGCTACCACACAAAAGGATCTTTATAAAAACAAAATGACAGAGAGGTTTTTGTGGGTTCAAAGTACTTCACAAAGGACTGACCCCACTGCCTCCCTTGTCCACCCCTGTTCTACATACCAAATTCAGCTTCTTGCTGATGGCGCGGAAATTGCTCCTCTTGGCCAGAGAACTGAAGGCATCAGTAATCTTTCCTGGGAAAGAAATCTGTGCTGGTTTCATCTAAGGTTTATGGATTAATGATGCTGCCACAGGTGATACCACTCAGGAAATGACAGGACCCCCTCTTCTCAAATAGCAGGACCTATCACATCTGAAGATCCCCTTCAAAGCCGTTCACCTACAGTTCCCTGGAACTGATTAAGACAATCACCACCCTTCTCCCACCCGCAGTCTTCCTCCTCCTACAGGGTACCAGCCCTCTACTAAATGCAATCTACAGGGTGATCCTAGTTTACTGGTTAAGTGTACGGCCTTTGGAGTTAAATCTGACTTACTAAGGGGCCCTGAAGAAGTCACTTAACCTCCCTAAGCCTCGGTTTCCTCATGTGTAAAATGGAGATAATAAAACTTACCACACGGAAACTTTGCGAGGATTAAATGAGAAAGTGTATCTAAAAGGCTTAGCACGTCAGTGTTCAATAACTGGAAGCTGCTCTTACAAGCAGAAGTAGTGGCAGTAAGGACAGTAACAGTAAGGAATCACTTTCTCCTTCCCCAGCTCATTCTCTCCCCACCAGGGTGCTCTGCCTATTGAGAGAACAGGCAACAACAGCCGAGGAGGGTGAAAGGGGTTACCTGTACTCCCTGCTCACCTGCAGCCTTGTCCGTCACCAGCTTGCTCACTTTACTCTCCACAGCTGTGAGGGTGTCCCCCGGGGCCTGCTCCGTTAGGAGCCCAGCTCGCCGCAGATTGGAGAAGGTTAGCAGGTGCTCGGGGCCATAGCTCTGAAGAAAATGCAATTCAGCTCTCTACCGAGCGTTCACCAAGGGCCTAGCACTGTTAGGTGATATAGAGGTGGGGGAGAGGATTATGTGCTCTGTGTCCTGAGCAGCGCACACTTGTTTGTGGGGAAGATTTTCATATCAGAAATCACCAAATGCCAAACAAAGAATAAAAGCAGCACGGAACAATTAAAGAGCACAGAAAGCTGTCGATGTAAGGAGGTGGGGAAGGCTTCACAGAGGAGGTAGGACTTGAGAAGGACCTGGAAGGAAAGGTGTATTGACGCCTCGCAAGGTGCTAAATAAAGGGAGAATCCAGGAGTAAGAACTCACCACTGGGTCCAACAGCTGAATTGTTCAAATTCCCCCCGCATTGGCCACATAAGAGGGGAGGAGAGTGAAACAAGGGTAGTGGGAAGGGTCTCTGCGTGCTGAAAGGTGACCATCCCCACAACCTCTGAGAGGGAGGCTGCATGGGAACAGGAGGGTGATGGGGACAGGAAAGGGACCATTTCTTCTTTTGCCTCTTTCGAAAATGTCCAATGACCTCCCTCCACCAAGTTCCCTCAAGAACACAGTCTCCTGGCCTTACCTGCAGATACTGGGTTTTCAGGGATCGGTAATCCTTGGGGATCAAACCTGAGGGTAAGGAAGATAAAGGTTCATGAGCCAGTTGAGGTGCCCTAAAGTGTACAAACCAACAAACCAACCCTCGTCCCCCCACCAAAAAAAAACCCTAGTCAGAAGGAAGGAGTCAGTACATAACGTTAACCTTGCATCCTATGCAGTTGATTCTAAATTGACTCCTAAATTTAAGCTTGCTTTTTGAAAGATATAGCCTGGATCTGAGAGTTCCAAGGAAGAGCCCCGAGGAAGGGACACCAAAACAAAAGCTAATCTAATCCGTAGTGGGGGGTGGGATGCGCCAGGAGGGAGGACAAGGGCCTTCCCGTGCATTTCTCTCTGGCTATGGGCCAGTTTTCTGGGGAACTGCTCAACAGCTAGTGGGGAATAGGAAAAGTGTTCAAATGAGTTCCCAAAGTGCAGCCTTAGATGTTTTTCTCTACAGAGGTAAGAAGAAATGGACTTCCAACTACAATAAAGGGGATTTAGAATAAGCAAATAACGTCTTTGGGTAGAAAGCAACCTTAAAGAATATTTGCCAACTGGAAGACTTCAACATTCAAAACAAGTTGCCATGAAAGGTTGCAGAATCTGAGCTTTTAAAATGTTTATGAAATTGGTTTTTCCTGGACTGTATCTTGATTATGAAATCTTGTTGCGGGTAGGAGGCCAGATGGAATGATGAGAGAAATGCCGTTCGGCTCTACCCCTTTGCAATCCTACGATGGGACAGGCCGTGTGCCGGGGGCGTTGGGGAGGGTGGATGTGGTCCTGTTTAGGGCCGGAACAATAAATTACCTTATGACCTGGGGATGTTCCACCCAAAACAAAAGCTGCTTTATTTTACAGGGGAAAGAATCCACGAGATTACAGGGAACTATCCTTAAGGTACAGCTTTTCAATCTGGCGTCTCTGGTCCCTGGGGCTCACCGTTCTCAGTGATGGACAAAAGGCACATGAGGCGAAGGCTTTCTATGGGTGACACCTGCACAGGAAGAAAGAGTCAAGGAGAATTCAAGTTTCATAACACACGCTCTCTTCTCTTGCTCCCGCTTGAGCCCCACCTCTAAACGCTGTTCCCAATATCTCCCCCCTTCCCGCCTCACCTGCCGGTCTATGTGCTCTTCAATGTAGTTGGTGCTCTCACGGATGCTGAAGCCCTCCAGCAGCGCTGCAAATAATCAGAGGAGAGCCTGTTACTGGGGGAGCTGCTCAGCTGTTGCCATCTATGCTAATGGGCGTCTTGTCTCCCCATCTCTTTCTTCATCCTTCGGGTGGGTTAAGGGGCCCCCAGGGCTTCTAGCAGGAACCAACATTCCACACAGCCAGCGTCAGCTGGAAAGAGCCAGAGAGCATCTTTTCAGGGCGGGCTGGGACTGGGAGCCACGGAAGCAGAAGCAGGAGAAGTAGCCAAGTCACCATGCTCAGTCTTGATGAGCTCCTGGAAGTCCTGCTTGGTTTTCTTCTTCATGATGGATTCACAGGCCCCGATATCTGCAGACAGGACAAAAGGGGAGCTGACATATTCCTGGTTCTGGAAGAATGCCTCTTTATTGTCCAGAAGAATAAGGACCTCTTAAGGCAAAGTGCAGGAGCACTTCTTCACACTTTAGACCAAAGAAGAGCACTATTTTCCAAATGAACAGGGATCTCCTCCCAGATCTCCTCTGCAGGGTTCCCCTTGCCCTACCCTCAAGCTGAAACCTACGGAGACTCAGCAGGCGGTGCTCCTGCTTCAGTCCCTTGAGCTCCTGGGACACGAAGTTCTTCATCTGCTTTATGTCCATGCCTCTTCGGCGCTGTGGGGACATTCCCATGAGGTCAGTCCCTCTGCCCTCAGATGTGAGCAAACACTACCCTCCCTCAGTTCCCACCCACTGTAGCATCAGAAGGGGAGCCAAAGGGCAGCAGCCTGGGGAGCCACTGGGGAAACAGACAGAGGACCCGGGCTGGGAGCCTCACGTCATACTGGGCCTGCAGGTTCCGGGCCTTCTGGCTCAAGAAGCCAAAGACATTGGAGAAGTGCTCGTTACGAATCTCATTAAACACCTGCAAGGAGAATGAGACCGGAACAAATTACTATACAGACGCATACCTCGTTCCTTCCTGTCTCATCAGGGTAACAACGGCACAGGGAGGGTGCTTAGCTATTCTAGCAGAAGTACAAAGAAAGCTGAGCTGGTATCAGTAAGGACATGTCAAATCCCTGCTATGTGCTCTGGGTTGTGCTCTTAACTGGCTGGGTGCCCCTCTGTCCTGGGGACTCGGCCTCTCCTCCCAGTGCTGGGGCCCACAGCCTCATGGTGGCAGTGGCCCTGGGGAAATCCTCTGCCGGCACCCATGTGCTCACCTTGTCCTCGGCGTTGAGCAGCACCTTCAGACTCTTGTCAGAGGATGTGACTTCTGGGCCAAAGTCGACACTCCCTTTGAGAGCAGAGGAAACAGCTATGAGGATCTCTGATGAGTCCTTCCTTCCCCTTTCTTTCCGGAACTGCCATTAAAGGTCCCCCAGGGACTTCCCTAGTGGTCCAGTGGTTAGGACTCTGAGCTTCCAATGCCAGGGGCCCAGGTTCCATCCCTGGTCAGGGAACTAAGATCCCCCACGGAGTATCGCCCAAAAAAAAGAAATAAAGATTTAAACATTCCCCCAAACTATTTGGAAGGCAGCAGTTCACTCCAAGCCTGGGTCTCTCCCACAAGTCCTGCACCCGCACCGTGGGAAGCTCCAGGAGCTGAGGACCCCTCCGTCTCGCTAAGATGCCACTTACCACACTTGACGCGGAAGGTGTCATCCACCAGACCCTCGTAAACCACCTGGGAGCAAAGTGCCGTCACAAAGTCCACGTCTGAAACCGAGATCCCCGACCGTGAGGGTCTTCCCCGATGCAGCCTCCCACCCAGTTTGCTCAGTATCCGCTCAAGTGCCTTCCATGGGGCCCAAGTGCCCACGCCCCCAGTCAACGCTGGCATTCACAGCCTCAGTTTGAGGATCCCAGCTGTGCCACCATGTTTCCCATATTCCCGTATCTTCTAGGGTCGACAGGTGAGAGGAGTGCTGAGCATACTTCACCTCTGTCCAGGAGAAAGACATGTCCAATTTCTGGCCTTCGGCCCTTGGTTTCACCATCCTCCTCCTCTTCCAGTTTCCTCCACAATTCATGTGACATCTGTCAGGGCCCAAGACATTCGCAATCTTATGTCCAGGTCCCTTGTGCAGCCCCACACCTACAGAACCCAACCCCTTTCCATGTGATCCTTCTCCTTGACCCCAAGAGAGGAGCTAATTATTAACGATATTACCTCTGCTACTCCCACCTGTTCCTACTCCTCCCCATCCTGCCCCACACCAGTGAAGGAGTCTCTCCGCCCCCAAAGATTTAGGGATGCTACCTAGAGGTCCTGGGCCCTTGCCATTCTCTTAGCCACACAAGTTCTCCCCTCTGGGGACCTACTCTGGAGCAATGAAAGCAAGGTAAAGAATATACCTCACATCCCAGATGCCCATGAACAATCCTTGGTGGTTAGAAAACAAGTGAATAGCGGCTATCAGGACACAGAACTGCTCACCTTAGCACATCTGCCAATTCCATAGCAGTTAGGGAAGGGTCCATAGAGCGTGCTGAGGAGGTGCAAGGCCTGTGCCACAGTGTTGATCCAACATTGATCTCCTTCCTGCAGGGACCACATGGACCACAAAGATATGGATCAACCCAACAGATCCATCTGGAAAGTGGATAGGCCTAGAAGCCCTGAGCAGAAAGGCAGGGTCTGGGCAACACTTGCGAAAGTCCATTTTCATTGGCCCCAATGGAAGCCCCATGAACCTCAAGCAGTGGTATTCCGTCTCCAAATTACTATCACTCATGATAAATTATGAGTTGGATGAAGGTTGAATCCATATTTCTAGCCCACAGAACCCCATGTCTGTCCCGACTCCTTGATGCCAAGACCCAAGGGCCCTGCATTTACCAGGAAGTAGTCCCTGAAAAATTCTGGTAGTTCCATGCTCAACAGATCCACATCAAGAGGCAACAAAGAGAAGGCCCATTCGTCACAGCTCACATCTGTGGGTACAGACAGCATCAGCCTCCCTGCCGAAGGCACGTGGCTCCACATTAAGAGGGAAGCTCCACTACAGCCGTGCAAAAACTCCTGAGTGCCTGCCACACGCCAGGCATTGCACTGAGCACGGGATGCTCAGAGGTGAATAAGATACAATCTCTGCCCGGAAGGGGCTCACAGGCTGATAAGGAAAGGAGACATGTACGTAACAGCCTGTAATACAGTGGGAACTCAGTGGTGTGTTTTCATTAGAGTGTGGACCAAAAGTGCTGATGAAACACTCCTTCATTTATGCATTATTGGACAAATACTGACGGAGAGCCACATATGTATGGTGCTAGGCTAAATACTGGGGACATGGTGGTAAACAGAATGGACATGCTCCTGACTTCTGGAGCTGACAAGGTAGTGAGAGAGTACACACCAGACAAATCTAACTACAGTTATATGCTCCAAAGGAGTAAAACAGCAACCTATGAGCACAAATATTTCAGGGATCTAACCCCAACTACAGGCACAGGAAAGACTTCCCTGAAGAAGAGACATTTGGCTTAGAATTTGAGTATGATTTGGGTAGGCAAAAAGCTGTAGGGTGAGGAACATTCTAGGCAACAAGAACTGGTGTGTGAAGTCCCCATGGCTGGAGGGTAGTGAGTCAGGAGAGAGGAGTGGCACGTGAGGAGGCTAAAGGGCCAGGAAGGGGCCAGACTGTAGAGGCACAGGAGGCCATGCTGAGGATCCTGGGCTTTATTCTGAGCCACTGCAGGATTTCCAGTAGGGAGGAAGGCGGCCGGGTTTGTGTTGCACGGAGGATGGAGTGAGGAATGCACACAGGAGGGAAGGCACGAGTTTTGCTTGTGGGAGTCTTGGGAGGTAAGAAGACAGCATCGGTGATTTTCAACTATAGCCCCACTAGTATTCTAATTTGGGGTCTTCCTTCCCATTCTCAGTACCCTCTCCTCCTGCCAGGCCAACAGGAATAAGGCAGGGAAAAGGAGGAGATGGGTACGGGGAACAACCATCACGGCCTTCTTCCACACGTCCTCCCCCTCTCCACTCTTATCCGTCTCCTCTCACCTCCATAGATGCCCTCTTCCTCAAGCACCATCTCACACGCATAAAACTGAAAGAGAAAGGGAAGCTGATTAGTAACCCCCTTCTCCATTCTTTCCATTTCTCTGGAGTTCCTCTGTGGTCACTGATGAGGACCACACTTATTCTTTTTTTTTTTTTTTTTTGCGGTACGCGGTCCTCCCACTGTCGTGGCCTGTTCCGTTGCGGAGCACAGGCTCCGGACGCGCAGGCTCAACGGCCATGGCTCACAGGCCCAGCCGCTCTGCGGCATGTGGGATTCTCCCGGACCGGGGCACAAACCCGTGTCCCCTGCATCGGCAGGTGGACTCCCAACCACTGCTCCACCAGGGAAGCCCAAGGACCACACTTATTGAACCCAGTGAAAAAGACAAAAGAACCCAGACTCTTAGATCTAGAAAGGACCACTGGAATCACTGGCCCAACACTTTGTTTCCTTTTCAGCCATTTCATTCACTTATTAAGTCAACTGCTTTTTTTCTCCCTGATTGACTAGAAAAGCTTTACAAAGGAGAAAGTATTCAGCTGTCAGGGAAGGGTGGGTCCTGCCAGCAGCGACGGGAAGCAGGGCATGACAGTGCTATAGAAACAGAGGAGGAGGAGCAGGTGTAGGTAAAAAGCAATGGTGTGGAGAGAGCAGGGATGGAGTTCTGGTTAGGACATGTCCATGGGACCTCTGCAGACACCGAGGGAGGTCTGGACAGACAGTCTTGGGGGCTAAAGGCACATACACTGCACTTAAAGTGGATAGCTTGTCCAAAAGAACATACAGAGAGAAGAGAGCTTAGGACAGGACTCTAGGGAACCAAAATTAAAAGGGTGCACAGTCCAAGACCGGGCAGAGAAGACCGAGAAAGAATACATAGAGAGGTGAGACTAGGAGAAAACAGCACCCCTAAATAGCACCTCTAAAGGCAGAGTTTCAATGAAGAATGGGCAACAGTCTCAAATGCCAGAGAAGTTAAGTAGGAAGAGCATGACATAGACATCACTGGATTTGACAATGGAGATCTTAGGCGACTAGATTAAAAGGTGAAGGTGGGGGCTTCCCTGGTGGCACAGTGGTTGAGAGTCCGCCTGCTGAGGCAGGGGACATGGGTTCGTGCCCCGGTCCAGGAAGATCCCACATGCCGCGGAGCGGCTGGGCCCATGAGCCATGGCTGTTGAGCCTGCGCGTCCGGAGCCTGTGCTCCGCAACGGGAGAGGCCACAACAGTGAGAGGCCCGTGTACAGCAAAAAAAAAAAGTGACAGCAGATAATTCTTCAGTCTGGCCACACATTAAGGGAGAGTCGCTGTCAGGGACAAGAGATGAGGAAAGAGAACTGTTTAGAAGGGATAAATATGGTTGAAGATATAAGAGTCTACTTGATGAAGCAAGAGAGTGGAGAAAGCAGGCAGGGATGGGGCCAAGAACACAGGTGAGCCTCCGCTCTTAGATGGGGAAAGGCCAGTGACTTGTCCTCCTTTTTCATTTTTTGTAAATTATTTTCTATTTTTTATTTTATGTTTTTTTGGCCATGCTGCGTGGCTCATGGGGATCTTAGTTCCCCAACCAGGGATCGAACCTGCATTCCCTGCAGGGGAAGCAAGGAGTCTTAACCACTGGACCACCAGGGAAGTCCCTATGGACCTACTTTTAATGCTAACTAATTGAATTCCATAGCCCAGTTTGAAAACTGCCAATCTTCATAGTTAACAAAGGGAGTCTCAGGACGAGAGACAGATTTCCTCTTCCCTACAGCTACTAAGGAAGACATCATCCTATGATGGAAAATTAGGTCAAAGGACTTGATCAGATAGGGTGTTAGAAAGAAAAAATTCATGAAAATATCAATTTTCTTTTTCTGTGTGATATACAGGCTTGTAGCATTATTTGAAACTGTTACCAACTTGTTCTATTCCCTATTTAAACAAGTCTGTCCTTGGAAGTATAATTTGAAAAAAAAGGTTCTTGTAAGACTCCAAAAACTAGAAATTACTGCTATAGCTCTTTTAATAATATTCAAAAGTATCCTGTAATTTTGATTGGTTATTTTACACAATAATTTTCTTGCCCTAGTAATAATGTTATACTTGATGTATTTGTATTCCTAAACAGGATAAATAGCTGTAAGACTGTGCCATCGGGACTCCCCTGGCGGTCCAGTGGTTGAGACTCTGTGCTCCCAATGCAGGGGGCCCGAGTTCAAGCCCTGGTCGGGGAACTGGATCCTACATGCATGCCCCAACTAAGACCCCACAGCCCGCAACTAAAGATCCTGCATGCTGCAACTAAGACCCGGAGCAGCCAACTAAATAAATAAACATTTTTTTTAAAGAGGGACTTCCCTGGTGGTGCAGTGGTTAAGAATCCGCCTGCCAATGCAAGGGACCCGGGTTCAATCCCTGGTCCAAGAAGATCCCACATGCCGTGGAGCAACTAAGCCTGTGTGCCACAACTACTGAGCCTGTGCTCTAGAGCCCGAGAGCCACAACTACTGAACCTGTGTGCCACAACTACTGAAGCCTGCACGCCTAGAGCCTATGCTCCGCAACTAGAAGCCACCACAATGAGAAGCCCGAGCGCTGAAATGAAGAGTAGCCCCCGCTTGCCGTAAGTAGAGAAAGCCAGCATGGAGCAATGAAGACCCAACGCAGTCAAAAAAAAAAAAAAAAATTGAAAAGTAAATAAATAAAAAATAAAAGCATTACCTGTCTTGATCCTCATAATTCTATGAGGTGTGGAAGATTAATGCTATGTGCTCCTTATTTTATGGTTACACAGAAGAGTCCTATTCATCCCTCATTCACTTATGTCAGTAAAACTGAAATCCTACAGGGCTACTTTTTTTTTTTAATTTTTTTAAAATTAATTAATTAATTTTATTAATTTATTTTTGGCTGTGTTGGGTCTTCGTTGCTGTGCGCAGGCTTTCTCTAGTTGTGGAGAGCAGTGGCTACTCTTCATTGCGGTGCGCAGGATTCTCATTGCGGTGGCTTCTCTTGTTGTGGAGCATGGGCTCTAGGCGCCTGGGCTTCAGTAGCTGTATCACGCGGGCTTCAGTAGTTTTGGCTCACGGGCTGTAGAATGCAGGCTCTGTAGTTGTGGTGCACGGGCTTAGCTGCTCCACAGCATGTGGGATCTTCCCGAACCAGGACTCGAACCCGTGTCCCCTGCATTGGCAGGTGGATTCTTAACCACTGCGCTACCAGGGAAGTCCCTACAGGGCTACTTTTAATGCTAACTAATGGAACTCCATAGCCCAGTTTGAAAACTGCCAATCTTCATAATTAACAAAGGGAGTCTCAGGAAGAGAGAGAAAATTCCTCTTCCCTACAGCAACTAAGGAAGACACTGTCCTGTAATGGAAAATTAGGTCAAAAAATTTGATTAGATAGGGTGTTAGAAAGAAAAAAATTCATAAAAATATCAATTTTCTTTTTTCTGTGTGATATGGAGGCTTGTAGCATTATTTGAAACTGTTACCAATTTGTTCTATTCCCTGTTTAAACAAATCTGTCCTTGGAAGTATAATTTGAAAAACAGGGTTTTGTAAGACTCCAAAAACTAGAGATTACTGCTATAGCTCCTTTAATAACATTCAAAAGTAACCTCTAATTCTGATCGGTTATTTTACTCAATAATTTTCTTGCCCTGGTAATAATGCTACACTTGATATATTTGTATTCCTAAACAGGATTAATAGCTGTAAGACTGTGCTATCAATCTTCAAATGATCTTCAAAGGAAGATCATTGGTTCTTTCCTCTTATTCCTTTTAAATGATGAGAAAACAATATAAGCCTATGATTCCTCTAGACTTCTTAATAGAAACTGAAAGTCACCTCATTTAAAAGAGATAAGTACTATTATCAACTCCATTTTATAGATGAGAAAACTGAGACACAGAGCAGTTAAGTAACTTATCCAAGATCACACAGGTAATAGGTGCTAAAGCATGGATTCACAGCCAGACAGTTTGGCTTCAGTGTCTTTAGTCTTACCTACTGCTTCTATTTTCTTTAGAATTTTCTTGGGAAAATTGCAAAGGAATAAATCCCTGTCCTTTCAACTTTAATTTCTACCTGCTCTAAGTGTGGCATGCACTACTTGGTATAACTGTATAGTCCTACGACGGGCAATGTATAGACCTGGTACATCATTCCTCCCAATCAATCAGGTTGAGGATGTACCTACAATGCACCCCGTTGATGTGAGGATGACAGGGGAGCTTGATGGAATTGAGAAACGGAGATACTATGACAGATCACCTAACACTTACTGCAATTATTGAGGTAAAGATGGAAGAAACCTAGCCTGGCTATGTTAATTCACTATGTGACTGTGGGCTTCAGTTCCCTCAGCTGCTCCAAGCTTAGAGACCATTTTACTGCACGCTATGTAAGAAAAACCTCTTCCAAAGTACACTGGTATGGTTCTGATAACCCAAGGGCAGCCCAGCCACATGCCTTCGATGAGCATGGGGCGGTGGGGGGTGAAGATTTATTGTGTTTGTTATTAAAGGGATATAGGGAGAAAGTCATTGAAAAGCCATAACATTGTGCACCATTACTATATAGGAATTGGTGTTAGAAGGGATACATAGCAGGTTCTACTTCAAAAATGTCAATCTTTTCACTTAAAGAAATCTACGTAGAGGACATCTCTCACAACTGTACAATCTATATTCGGGGCAATTTGATGACAGACTCTCTGCTACCTTAATAAAAAGACGGTGACAGGTATTTTGCTCAGTCACCTATAATTTGCTTTGAGGGAGATACAGCTATATAGTGTTGGCCCCTTACCCCTTCCTAGTCCCCAATCCTGTTCTACCCGATGTCATTTCCACCAGGGTCCAAACTCACCTTCTGAGGACTGAAGATCACTTTGTATTTTCGAGTTCGGCCAGCCATTTTGTCAGCATTGACAAGATCTACAGACAGAAAGGATGCAACTCAAAAGCCATGGACCTTTGTTAGACTAGAAGCAAGGAAGCAGAGAGCCTCTACGAGGAGTATGGCCTACCCAAACAATTCTTTTCTTATTAAAGGGTTCTTATGGTCAGGGTCCTTAGACCTTCCCACCCTTTCCCAGGTCTTAGTTATAATGAACACCATGGCACACTCACTGGCAATGTACCGCATATTCTTGATGCGAGGTCTGACCAAGAAGCATAATCTATGGGAGAGAAGGGGGAAAAAACCTCAGTGAAGAAAAATCATGAAGTTGGTGATAGCAGCTTAGAAGAAACTTAAACAATGCCAACCCTTTCACCATTTGCTACAGTTCTCACCCCAGCCAAAGCCCTGCCAGCTCTTTTGGCTCACCACATACCAAACACACAGGACCCAGGACTTCCCTGGTGGTGCAGTGGATAAGACTCTGCGCTCCCAATGCAGGGGGCCCAGGTTCAATCCCTGGTCAGGGAACTAGATCCCACATGCATGCTACAACTAAGAGTTAGCATGCCACAACTAAGGAGCCGGCAAGCCAAAACTAAGGAGCCCTGGAGCCGCAGCTAAGGAGCCCGCCTGCTGCAACTAAGAAGCCCACCTCCCGCAACTAAGACCTGGTGCAACCAAATAAATAAATAAATTTTTTTAAAAAAAATGAGTATATAATTAAGAGTTTAAACACACACACACACACACACACACACACACACACACACACACAAGACTCCCCTCGATAAAACAGGTATATCGTGGTGGGTTGGGGGCACTTATTGGCCTTATGGTGGACCCAGGAGTTCCTGCTCTCAAATAATTTACAGTCTATTGGGCAAAATAAGATGCACATATGTATGGAGTACATTAACAATCAAGTGTTAAAAAACAATACAAGAAAGTATATAAAATAGTGTTCTTCAAACTGGGGTTCATGGATGTATTCTCCATGTATCTAGGAGAATTATTTCCTCTAAGGGAGGGTGTACATTACTTAAGTTGAGAAGTATTAAAAATAAAAACAAACACCAGACAACAGGCAGGATGTGACTGTGTACCAGGTGAACAGGACAAACACTGAACCCCATGCAAATCTAGAGGAGGAGAAAATCACCCTGGAATGGCAACTGAGAGCTGCGTGGAGGAGGTGGGGCTGGATTCTGAAGGCTGGATATTTGTCGCAAGAACAGTGAGGAGAGGAGAGAATTTCAGGCAGAGTGGGTGGAGTGGCCAAAAACACGGAGGTACGTGTGCAGAGCCTGGAAGCACGCAAAAGTGCGAGCTGAATAGTGGGGACATGAAAGAGACCAGGCTGGAAAGGGGGTGAGAGGCCTCCCTGGAGGCGGCCTTGGAATCTATGACGAACAATGAGGACCTCACTCGGTAAGTAAGGGAAGCCTTGAAGGTTCTTCAGGAGAGCCCAATGAAAATATTTTTGAAGATTAATCAATCTGGTTAGAGATGGTAGATTGGGTTAAAGAGAGATGAGGACAAGGGAGGGAGAAACCGCAGAAAGGGAGACCAATTAAGAGGCTAAAGCATAACCTAAGGATGAATTTGTAAAAGAGGAGGGAAGCGAACCATGTCACAAACATCATGGTGCTAGATCTCGGCCAAGGACCAATCAAAGGCCAATGTGTAGGGACCTCCTCCAGCTTGGAGCCAAGACAGAGTCTCCCAGACACTCACTGTTCACTGGAGCTGAAGGCTGGCTTGTTCTCCACTTTGTACAGCTTGTCTACTTCATGTTGCTACAGAGAGAATCCAACAAAACAATGGATATAAGTGTGCTTGGAAACCCAAAGCCCGATACAATGACAGGGGTCTTCTGGAAGGCTCCCTCCTATTTATACTAATTCTAGCAGTCAAAGTACCTCCCTGACAACCATCCCACTGAACCTTCCTCAAACTGTCAATAGAAAACCCCAAAATAAAACAATTCAAAAACAATACAAAGAGTATCAATCCCCCCTTGTCACCGTAACTCTGCCATCCCCTATTTACTGTAACTCTGCCATCCCCTATTTACCCTATAAGGGTAGTCACTCTTCAGTAATATATACTGTTCATCAAAAGAAAAACTGCTTAATAGGAAAGAAGGGCCTGATCCACGTGGGGAAAGAGGCAGGTACCTTTAGGATGGAGACATTGGCGATTCGATCCAACGGGCTCATGAGATCTGCCTCAATGAACAAGTCCTTTTTTCCTGGAAGCTGAAGGAGACACAGTATCTTGGGTTACTCTCAGGTCACACAAGCTCCCTCGGCTGACAGCTCATCCAGCCATCCATTTAATAGAAGCACAGTCTCTGAGTTGGAAGGGCACTAGACCTCATCTACCCCAGCACCTTATTTATTGCCTATATCCACAGCTGACATTTCTCTACATATTCACCTATTTTGTCTTCTCATTTTCTGTACCAGTGGAAAGATATTTCACCTTCTTTCTAAGGTTAAGTCCTTGTCACTCAACCCTCCTGCTCGCCTGTGACCTTGTTCTACATCATTGCTCCTCTACTCCACCACCTCTTCCACTGTCTCCTGATAACCCAATCGATTTCCTGCTGAACGAAGCCAAACAAAACAAAACCACACCGTGTATCCTCCAGCCCCTCAACTAACTGCCAAATATCTCTTTAAATGGCATTTTTCTTCTAATTACAAAAATAACCTATGTTCAAGGCAGAAAACTTAACCCAGGGCAGTCCTCACCCTCACACCCACTCTCTCACGCCAAATCCCTGTCTTCTGGTTCCCGCTTCATCACTCCTGATGCTGCCCTTTCATCTGTCCAGAGGAAGGAGAGGTCACACTGAGCAGAAGAGAGGGGGAAGTCGTTGAAAGCTTCCTCTCAACTAGGCTTTGACAAATGGGTAGGATGTTGGCAGTGATAGATTGAGATGGCAATCTAGCAAAGGCCAGGAAAAGAGAACAGGCTGAATGGTAAGGGCAGAACAAGCAATTCAGTTTGCCTGATAGGTAAGGCAGTGGTCCTCAACCAGGGCTGATTTTGCCCCCCAGGGGACATTTGGTAAAGTCTGGAGACATTTTGGATTGTCCACCTTGGGGCAGGGGGTGTTACGGGCATCTAGTGGGTAGAGGTTAGGGATGCTGCTAAATATCCTACAATGCACAGGACAGTCCCACCACAAAGAATCAAGCAGCCCAAAATGTCCATAGCACCAAGGTCGAGAAATCTTGACGTAGGGGAATGGTGTGAAACAAGACTGAAATCTTTGACAGGAATTAGAGCATGAAGGGTCCCAAATGCCAAGTTAGGGAGTTTGGTGTTGATCCTCTATGGAACAAGGAAAAATAGAAAGCTTTTGTACACTGAAGCATCCAATCAGCTGGGAATTTTCATTAGGTAAATCTGGGAACTGTGGGTAAAATGGATTGGAGACATGAGAAACTAGAGATAAGGACTACACTTATGTGGTTAATGCAACAGTCCAAGCAGCCCAAGGACTTCCCTGGCGGTCCAGTGGTTAAGACTCTGCGCTTCCACTGCAGGGGGTGAGGGTTCGATCCCTGGTCGGGGATGCACGGCATGCCGCGGGGTTTGGCAAGAAAACAAAAGACAAACAAGCAGCCCAAGCCTGTGGTAATGAATGAGGACCTGATTTAGGCTGGTGGTGATGTGAACAAAAATAGGTTTATTAAGAGATACTGGAACGTGTAATCGAATTTTTAAAAATACTTGAAAAAAATTAACAGTGTTAACACTGCTTGTATGTGATAGTAGGGTTGTAAGTGATTTTTTTTTCTTTACACTTTATCTTCTGCATTTTCTAGAATTTGTTAGTGTTATTTTATAATCACCATTTAAAAAGTCAGGTGTAGGGCTTCCCTGGTGGCGCAGTGGTTGAGAGTCCGCCTGCCGATGCAGGGGACACGGGTTCGTGCCCCGGTCCGGGAAGATCCCACATGCCGCGGAGCGGCTGGGCCCGTGAGCCATGGCCGCTGAGCCTGCGCATCCGGAGCCTGTGCTCCGCAACGGGAGAGGCCACAACAGTGAGAGGCCCGCGTACCGCAAAAAAAAAAAAAAAAGTCAGGTGTAAGGAAATAAATATCCACAGGACTCAGCAACTGGTTTAGTTAAGTGTGAGGAGGGAAGAAAAGTCAAAGATGATTCTGAGGTTTCAAGCCTGAATAGCAGTGCCCATTAATAAGAATTAAGTCAGAGGAAGTTAGTTTGAAGAGGACATTACTGCACAGAAATCCACTCTGGCCACGTTAAGTCATCCTTGTGGGCAGCTTTTCCTCAGGTCATTCTATTTACAAGTTTCTATCCTTGGTCTCATTTACTCTCTTTCATGGGGATCTCACCAGAACTAGTGGTTCTAACTAGCATCTCTTTTCAATTCCTCAGACATCTGTTGGGTGTCTTTCATGTGCCAATCATTGTGCTACCACTACAGGACATATTACAGAGAAATAAAATATGGTCCCACATCCCCTGAGGTTCTCCCAAGTCTCCATCTTTACTCTAGCTGCAATTCTACCTTTCTATCTTCTGATGTTACAAGGAGTATTTCCTCCTAGCATCTTAACTTCATCCTATCCAAATCCAAACAATTCAACTTCCCCCACCAAAACTGTTCCTCTTTCTAATTCTTTTTCTCATTTCTATTCAATGTTCATGCAACAAATATTTATTAAGCACATGCTAAGTGCCTGACTCTAAGCTAGGTACTCACTAGGTATACATGTGGAACAAAATAGGTATGTCCCTGTCCTCAAGGACCTTCAAATCTAGTGGAGAATATGAACGTTAAACAAAAGACTATATATGTAATCCATTAAAATTACAGTAATAGCATTATTTTCTTATTAGCTCAAGTTAAAAATGTCAAACTCAGCTTTGCTTCTCCCTTAACCTTTACGACCAATCAATGTCTTTGACTCAAAAAAAACCCCATCAATTCCTTTTATTTCCACTGCCACTAATTTTGTGTGGGCCTTTATTACTTCAGTCTGATCTATGGTCTCCTCACTGGCCTTCTTGTTTTGCCCATTTATCCAACTTCACAATGGCTGTTAGAATCATCTTCAAGTATTGTTTCATGTCACATATTGGGGAAAATTTTTCAGTAGCTGCCTAATGCCTATTGTGTAACTTCTCATCTCTCTCTTCTCTGTATTACATGCCTGTCCTTCCCTGGTTCCTCAACTTTGCTCCTACCAGTCCATCTGCACGGAACATCCTCTCCCATCTCCAAGGAAAATATGCTCATCTTCACACTCCAGCCCCTTGAAACTCCTAGATCACTCCAGCTACAAATGATTGTTTCAGGCACCCTAGCTATCACTCGTTCACCACATGATACCCTGTGTGTGGTAATTTGTGTTTCATACTGCTCCCACTGGAACGTAAGAACCCTAAGGACAAAGTTGTCTTAACCATCTTTCCATCCCCAGTGATGCTTGGCACTAGTGGTGTCTCCCTTGTCTGTATGAAAAAAGGGGGGGGGGGAGGGGGGATTTCCATTAACTCTCTGGCCAGATCGTCCCAAGTTTCCCTCCCTGAGTGCTTCATTTTGGACCTGCCACTGAAGCTCCAAGGACAATACCAAGGGCCAAGAGCAAGACCAAGGGAGCTCGGTAAGAAAGAACTATGCATCCAGTGAGTGCTGCTCATACAGTAAGGCCCCCAGCGTGGCAGGCACTGACCTGCTCCAGCAGATAGATGAGCTGGTCTCGGGCCAGCCTCTTGAGCATGGAGAAGTCAGGCAGCTCTGGGGCATCCGGACGATGGGGAAAAGCCATGGCAGCGGTCACCTGGGCCGCAGGGTGGAAGAAGGGGGACGCCCTCCGCTCTGAGAAGGCCGGCAGCACCCCAGGTTAAGCGCAGGATGGCTCTCCTTCAGGTAAAGGCACGGACTTCGAAAGAGCCCCCGAAGGGGCCCTCGCTCCTCAGCCACAATGGAGGAATGAATGGCCACCTCCTGGCCGGACAGCCGCAGCCTCGGGGGACCTCGCCTCAGGCTTGCAGCCACTTTGTCCCACCCCACCCCTCCCGGTCCACTCTGCCGGTCCGCAGGACCTGGATCTACACCTGCAGAGGTACCCGCCTCCTGCCAAAGAGAGGGACGACTTCCTAGACCTCCCGGAAGTCCCGTGCACTCTACCAGCGCTCAGCGTACCCGGAAAAGGACGGCGTCCTGGAAGGGACATTTGAAAACGAGCGGCAACGCGTCAAGGTTCAGTTTCATTCCTGACCGGAGGCGAGTGTTCCTGTGATAAAAGAATTATACCTTAAACTAACTTTGAAGGGTACACCCAATTCTCCTAGCTCACCCAAGCAAGCGATGGGCACTTGCTCGATTTTCAGAACTTGGTGAAATCGGCGAAACCAACTCGGATTCCGGAGGGCATTGATCACTGAGGATCTGGGCTGTCAATCAAATCTACTCCACAAATTTAGCTGCAGGCTGGGAGCTCTCTCGCTTCCGAACTGCGGGAGGCCAGACGCGTGGAGATGCGGGGCGGGTGTGAGGGGAGAGAAGAGGAACGCGTTAGTAGCCAATGGAAGCCAAGTCTCGCCAGCTGTGACCTTTCAATACGGAGTTTTGGCTCATTAATGCACTTCGTGGGAAAATGGGGAAATAAACTGTGGCATATTCATACAATAAAAATAACTGAATAAATGAAAGAAGCCAGACACGAGAGTGGCATCTGTATGCCATTTATATCAGGTTCTCGAACAGGAAAAACTATAGTGAAAAATTTCAGAAAAGTGATTGACTTTGGGGATGAAAATTGGGAAGAAAATTAGGGAATTTTCAGGGGTGATGGTAAAGATCTATATTTACCTTGTTAAAAAAAAAAGCTTATGAGAGACATTATAATGGACAGATCCGGCTGACAATACCTGAACTCACTAATCAATCGTGACATCACATCATCATCTCCTGGTGAGATGCATGGGAAGCACATGTTAAACCTGATCAAGCCTCAGGATCTAATTACCAGTTCATAGGAAATACAGAGGGTAGTGGAAACACGATAAAAGACATCACAAGGATAAAATCAACCATGTGTAAAAAGCAGAAAATTATATGGGTCAAATAACCTGTCAAATGACAATGAGAAGAAAGTGGAAGGGGAAACTACTTTAGAATAAAAGACTTCTGGGACATAACAACACAATGCAATATTGCAATGTATGGACTTTGTTTGGATCCTAATTCAAAGAAATCAACCAGAATATTATTAGGATATTAGCTGATAATAAAGAATTCCTAAAACTTTCAAGGTATAGTAATGGCTTATATGTCTATGTTAAAAAGGAGCCCCTATCTCTTTGAGACACAGACTGAAGTACTTACAGATGAAATAATATGATGTCTGGGATTTGCTTTAAAATAAGCCAAAGGGAGCTATGGGGCAATGAAGAAAGATTGGCCATTTGTTAAATGTTGAAGCTGGGTGATGGGTACACAGGGGTTCATTGCACTACAATATTCTACTTTCGAATGTTTGAAAACTTCTATAATAGAAGATTAAGCAAAAAAAAAAACCCAAAACTTTTATGCTCACACTGGGCTTCAAGAGCTTGTTTAATATTTTTTACTGAGCTTCCTCTCACCCCCTCCCCTTAGATCAAATCTCAGCTGCACAGAAAGGTAGAAGCTGCCCTTCACAGATGAGTGATATATACACCCTCCAGTTTGCAGGGATTTAAGTCCCTTCTGTCGTACAGTTTGCCAGCCTCTTGAGTTTGGCCCCAAGTTGCTGTGAGGTGCCCATTTCACCCACAGTTGCTTTTATTCCAGCTTGAACAGTCTTGTTATCTGTTGCCTCCTCCACCAGATGCTACACCTGCCCCCCCAAATCTCCACCTCATCCAGTGTGATGTCAAAGTCCTTTGTTGTGTCATGAAACAGGACTGCCTGGGGATAGGGCACCATGGAGTCCTATGACCCCCACCCAATGGAACACAGGCTGAGTCCCCATTCGCCTGTCCAGCCTCCCTGCTTGGGATGGGGCAGTGGGGGGCCGGGGAGAAGGGACAATTTTCCCAAACACCTCAATGACAGTGGGTTAGGATCTGAGACACACAGTCAGCATAGAGCAGGAACAGGTCAACCTGCAGGAAGTTTAGGCCTTCTTGGCTGAGATCTGGATGCACAGGCTGGCAAAGGTAAAAGGCCGGGCTTTCTGCCATTGTGGATTGGCTGATTGGTGTAAGGTTTCCCAGTCATTTCTTCATTCACTCAACCAATATTGAAATCTATGTTGGGGGAATTCCCTGGCAGTACAGTGGTTAAGAGTCTGCACTTCCACTACAGGGGACACAGGTTCGATCCCTGGTCGGGAAACTAAGATCCCGCCTGCTGCGTGGCACAGCCGAAAAAGAAAAGGGAGGAAGAAATAAATCTATGTTGGGAGTGGAACTACAGCAATGAACACATACACGTCTCCTACCCTTATGGGATCTACCTTCTAATGGGGCAAGGTGGGTGATGACAAATAATGCATTAGTAATACATTTCAAATACTAGGGAAAATTAAACAGGGTGTGGTGATAGAACATGAAGGGAGCTGTTTTAAACTAGGGTGAAAAGGCCTGTGAAAGTAACATTTGACCTGAGGCCTGAATGGCAAGGACCCAGCCAAGTGAAAATCTGGGGACAAAGAACTAGTAAGTGCAAAAGCCTTAGATTAGCATTTACAAGAATGGAAACAAAAGATTTAAGCTAGCGAGCATTAGGATGGTGGTGGATGAGGTAAATGGAAAACATATCCAAGCTAGCAATAAAAGCTTCTAATATTTCATAGTCCCCTGGGGAAAGGACACAAATGATTTACAGGAGTTAGAAATGCATATTTAAGCAGTCAAATAGCATCTTGCTCCTCTAAGTTATTTTTTTTAAATGAATTTATTTATTTTTGGCTGCATTGGGTCTTCGTTGCTGCACGCAGGCTTTCTTTAGTTGCAGTGAGCGCGGGCTACTCTGCATTGCGGTGCGCAGGCTTCTCATTGCAGTGGGTTCTCTCGTTGCGGAGCACGGGCTCTAGGCACGTGGGCTCAGTAGCTGCGATGCGTGGGCTCAGTCGTTGTGCTGCATGGGCTTAGTTGCTCTGCGGCTTGTGTGGGATCTTCCAGGACCAGGGATCAAACCCGTGGCCCCTGCATTGGCAGGCAGATTCTTAACCACTGCACCACCAGGGAAGTCCCTCCCCTAAGGTTCTAATGGCAAATTACCCTTTTAAAAATCATAATTATATTGACGTTTTTATTATAAGTTACATGATAGTGACAAAGCAGTGAGAACAAGGGCCTTATCTGTCCACTGCTCTATTACCAGAAGCTGGATTCCCTAACTTTGACTGGCATGTGATAGGGCCTTGCCCATTTCTACTGAACAGATGCTCAAGTTAGCAGTAATCAGTGATATAATTGCCACGAATGACATTTGCAATAGCAACAAGACACATGACCAGGCTGTCAGTGACGGTTGGAATATCAATGTTTTCATTAGAAAAACATCCTGCATGTATTTAAATTCTGAGTAGCCAATTTTTGCTGGTAAATTGTTAAAATGAGACATTGTTGAGAACTGTCATTGGACTCTATGTTGCTTGAATATGTCTCCATTTGTCTTTTGATAATCACTTTCTGATATTAATAAAGTATTCTAAAAGAATCAGTGAATTAACAGAAATTATGCCAGGCAGTGATAGATTCCTGGAATTTTAGAAACCTTGAATTAGGAATCAGACCTGGGTTCAAGTCCCACTGCTGTCACTCACTTGCAGCTATGTGACCTTGGGCATATCCAAAAACCTTTGACACCATATTTGGGTTTTTTTTCATGTATTTATTTACTTTCATTTATTTATTTGGTTTGCACCGGGTCTTAGTTGTGGCTCGTCGGCTCCTTAGTTGCGGCATGCATGTGGGATCTAGTTCCCTGACCAGGGATGGAACCCCTGGCCCCCTGCATTGGGAGCGCAGAGTCTTAACCACTGCGCCACCAGGGAAGTCCCAAGACCATATTTGTAAAAGGGATCTATTATCTATTCTTGCCTAAATCACAACACCCTTGTAAAAATCTGATTAAAGCTGTAAAATAAGATACTACTTAAGCTTTTGGAAGTGGCTGGAGGTAACGTTGAAAGCCTGTAAAGCCTTTGCCTGCTTTGCATTTTTTGTTTGGTCAAATCCCCACAGCCCCATTTTGTTTTAGAGCCCTAGCAACTAAAAGAGGAGCTGCTTTAGACTGGGTGTTTAGGGAAGGCCTAACGTCCAGTTTTTGGCTGTCGAAGTCCATCACTGAGCAGGGCTGACAGGCACAGAGCCCTTTATTAGGGATTCCTCTGGCCCCATCTCTCTCCCAATATTTAGACAAGGGACCCTTTGCCTCTTCCCTTCCCTTCACAGGTAAACCCTCCCAATCCCAGAGAGCATCAATCAACACAGACTGCTACATTTTACTTTATTTTGCACATAATGAAGATAACTGACTAAGCAGTTCCAGAACTGTTAGTATTCATTAATCAAGAAGTAAATGAGGTGAGAAGACAAACTTTTAATTTCCTCCCAAACATACTGGAAGTATCACAGAAACTTGTAACAACACATGCAATACAGGCTGGTTTCAACATACAGAGAGCCCAAGCAAGAAGGCTGAGTCCTGAAGATCCACGTGGGTCACAGGAGGAGCAGTGCTCCAGGAGGCTGGAATCTACCCAGTCACTCACCCCGCTCCCACACAGAACTACCCTGTGAGGTTCTCTGCCCTCTGTCAGGTTCAAATCCAAGAAGCTCTTTCATCCCACATTCCAGGCTCATCACTACCCTCCATTCCAAGGTGGTTAATCCACACACAGAAATCCAGGCAGAACCAAATACACTTGCCCAGCTGTGTTTCATGTGGCATTTCCACAAGCCAGGCTCCAGCTCAAATTCTGTACAGGAAGTTCCCATTGCTGTCAAAGAACTCTCGTCCCCTCTGCACGACTTTGTTGCTAAAGTTCTGGTCACCTGGCTCCCCTGCCTTCAACTCTGCCAGCTTCTTGTCACTTGGCAATCCATCACTGTCAGTTCCTCTGGTGCCTCCACAGTCACTGGTGAACTTCTGCAGCTCTCTCGGATGACCTGGGGCTGCAGCAACAGGCACAAAGCTCTTCTCCTCCTCCAGGCCCTGGATTCCTTTATTCCTTTCCTTCTGTCTCCTTGGTGTATTTGTTCTGTGAGTGTTCAATTCTGTCACTTTCAAAGCTGTGCTGTGACCATGGCCTTTGGATGAGGCTTCATCCCCGGGCATCGGCAAAGAGCCTGATACAGAATGGCTTGCAGAAAGCGGTGCTGAGGTATCCCCAGAGCCTGGGAGCTGCTGGAGTGAGCGGGTAAGCCCAATTTTCTTAAGGACTTTTTGATCCTGCTTCAGTTTCTGCTCCAATGTGGGCACAAACTTGCTTTTTAAAACCCTTCGGATCACATCAGTGCTGACATCAAAGCCTTCAGCCAATCTGGGAACTGACCAGGACTCTGCAAATTCCCTGTGTAAATACCTATGAAAAAAAGAAGCAGGTTTTCAATCTGTGAAGAAGTCTCCTATCAGAACAGTTAACTGATAATACTAGTGCTAAATACATAACAGGAAGAGGGCTTGGAAAAACTGCAAATGCAGTGTTTATCTTCTGCTACTAAATGGCTGCGGTCCAGTCCTGTGTGCTAACAGCGACACCCAACTACTCTTAGTCATTTCATTTCATATCAACTGAATTCCTCTCTCACTGCACGGCAGGCCCCAGTTAGATCCTGGGGATGCATGATGACTGTCTTTCCCTTCAAAGAACATACAGTCTGGTGATGGAGACAGATACAGTAACATACAAAAACACTATGAGAAATATCCCAGCAGAGGATGCTGTGAGAGCACCGAGGAGGGAGAGGCAGGGACAGGCTATCACCACATTTGCGGGGTGGCCCAGGAATGGCTTCAGGAAGTCCATGCTAGAGCTGGTCTGAAAAGATGAGAAGTTGTCATAAGCTGGCAGAGGGGAGGAGAGGAAGAAAAGGTCAAAGGTACTGATGGTAGAGTGAGCAGCAGGTGGAACACGAAGAAGCACATCACCTTTGCTGGGAACAGCTCAGTCTGTGTGACGGGGCGGCAGGAGCAGGGTCATGTCACGCTCAGGGATTCCGGAGCCCATTCCAACGCAACAGTGAACCAAGGACGGCGTTTAAGGAGAAGAATGCCATGAGCAAATTTTCATTTTGAAGCTCAATCCAGTGGTAGTGAAAGAGGGCAGTCATCAATTAGATTCCCTGAACTATAACCTGCTTAATGAATAATAACCTGTAACCTGCCTTTACCGACCAAGCTTGCTTTAATTGTTCATGCAAACTGCATAGCCTCCAAGCTTCACATAGCCTAGACAATGTATCACAAGACTCCTTTAACTGCCCCCTATAGATAACACCTCTGACCATGGGTCACTCTGGTAACAGTTGCTTAAGTTTTTGTTCAGGAACATGGGGCTAGTTTTGCCCAGTTCAAACTAGTTGAGACCACGGACCATTCAGCTGGGCCTGTACAAGTGTCCAATGGGTGACCTTTCAATGTCAAGGGCCAAAAACTCCATCCTCAGATCATGCTAATGCTGCCCACCATTTTCTGAACATGCATCCCATGAAGAACCAGGTAACTCAGAGCACCAATTACTTCACCTTTTTCTAACATTTAATCACCTTTCCCGAAGCCTCAGACCACCCTGTTTCTTTACCCCATAAATATCCTAAAACTCTTTCTTCAAGGAGGCAGATTTGACACTTGTTCTCCCATCTCCTTGCTTGGCTGCCTATGAATAAACCCTTTCTCTGCTGCAAACCTCAGGGTCTCAGCAATGGCTTGCTGTGCATCAGGCAAATGAATCTGGTTCAGTAACAGTAGTTTCTCAGGGCAAGACTAGAGATGGAAAGATCAGGCAAGAGGCTGTCACAGTAATCCAGGCAGTCAGAACCGAGACAGTGGCAATGAGAGCAGAGGAGGAAAGAGACTTGAGGAATATTTTAGGAAGGCCAAGTGGTTACACTTGGTAAGGAACTAAATACTGGGCGAAGAAATAGGCTGAGATTCAGCATCTTTTTTTTTTTTTTTTTTAGTTAATTAATTAATTAATTTATTTTTGGCTGTGCTGGGTCTTTGTTGCTGCACAGGCTTTCTTTAGTTGCGGCGAGCGAGGCCACTCCTTATTGCAGTGCGCGGGCTTCTCATTGTGGTGGCCCCTCTTGTTGCAGAGCACAGGCTCCAGGAACGTGGAGCTTCAGTAGTTGTGGCATGCGGGCTCAGCAGTTGTGGCTCACAGGCTCTAGAGCGCAGGCTCGACATTTGTGGCACACAGGCTTTGTTGCTCTGCGGCATGTGGGATCCTCCCAGACCAGGGCTCGAACCTGCGTCCCCTGCATTGGCAGGTGGACTCCCAACCACTGCGCCACCAGGGAAGTCCCAAGATTCAGTATCTTTAGAGTGGGTGATTGGTGGGACCATTCGGGGTTATAGCAAAAATAGGAGCAGAATGAAATTGTCAGGGAATAATGATGAATTCTGTTTTGTACATGTTGAGTTTAAGGAACCTGTGTGACAGCCAAACAGCGATATCTAGTGCACAGCTGACTATATAGGGTTCAGAAGAAAAACATGGACTGGACATGATAGATCTGGAAGTCATAAGCCAATAGCAGGAGTGGTTGAAGCCATGCAAGTGGCTGGCATTAGGCAGGGAAATATTCAGAGTGAGATAAATGACCAAGGACACAACTCTAAAAACTATAATAATTAAGATACAGGAGGAAGACGGGGAGCCCATGGAGGAAACAGAAACAAGTCCTAGAAATAGAAGTGAGTGGTAGCCTGGGTCAAGGGAGAATTTCAAGAATGCAGACAAGGTCAAATGCTGCAGAAATGTTAGTCACACTAAAGCCTTGAGTGTCAGTTATGCCTAGCACTGAGGAAGTCACTGGTAGATTTGTGGATAATAGTTTCATTGTTGTGATGAAACAAACAAAAATGAGGGTAGGGAGCCAGGGAGCCAGCAGGGAACTAAAGGAGGAGGGAGTGTAGTATAGCCTTGACAGTTGGGTTTCCTTTTCTTTGTAACCCAAGTGACTGACTTAAGCTTTGCTTGCCAAGGTATGCACTTCAAAGATGGCTATCTCCAATAAACACACTGCCAGCCACACAACTAGATAAAAAGCCAGGCTTCCCCCCACCCCTCCATTGAGGCGCGTTTGTTTTAGAGATTATGGTTGGCTTCAATAACTAACCACTTGGGCCACTTGCTTTTTTTCTTCTTGCGCTTTAAATTCCTGTTAAGGAAATTCCCTGGTGGTCCAGTGGCTAAGACTCCATGCTCCCAATGCAGGGGGCCCAGGTTTGATCCCTGGTCAGGAACTAGATCCCACATGCTGCAACTAAGAGTTTGCATGCGGCAACTAAAGATCCTGTGTGCCGCAACTTAAAAAAAAAAGACCCCGCATGCTGCAACTAAAGATCCCGCATGCCGCAACAAAGACCTGGCACAGCCAAAATAAATAAATAATTTAAAATGAAATTTTTAAAAAAATTTTAAATTCCTGTTAAATTCACCAATAAAGAGTGAGCCCTCAAAACCCTAAGCCCCCACCCTCAACCCCAATAAAAGAAGAACCCCAGGCCCTTGCACCTCTCTCTACCCATGACCTTGCTGTGTGGCCTCAGGTGTGTCATGTAATTTCCAGGTCCTGTAAATAATAACCCTCCCCCCCCACCCCTCATCCCTCCCCCCACCCGGCAGTTTTCTGATGGTTATTGCTGAAGGGCATCTTGCAGCCTTAAGAACCACAAGGGCTGGCTCAGCCACAACACTGGTTTTTGACAGACTGAGATCGGCACACAATATGGACAACCTTAAGTTGACAGATGTAGGTCCCTGAGAAATTAGGTAGGGATTTGACCTAGAGCACCCAGAGGACTGGTCCTAGACAAGTGAAGGACTACCACTTCCCCAGAGGTGTGAACAGAGTACAAGATTGAGAGTGGAAGGTAAGGAGGAGACCAAGAAGTTTTAAACAGTTCTTACCTAATAGCCTGTTTTTTCTCTGAAATAAAAGGATATTTATTGATCACAAAAGGGGAGGTGACAGGTGGGAAGATGGAAGGGTTGAAAAGGCTGGTGTTCAACATAGGAGAGGAAGCTGACAGGAGAAAGCTGCTACAGGCTCATAAAATCTTGATCAGCTCTACAAAACGCCCTTTATTCTAAGTCTCAATTCCAGAGTTATTCTGATGGGAATGGAAAAAGGAACATGATCTACAAAGGACTATTTAGCAATATTTATCAAAATGCAAGTCCATTTGCCCTTCGGTTCAGTAGCAACCCTACTTCTAGGAAGGTATGTAACACATACATTTATGTAAGTGTAAATACTTCTGGCAGATAGTTAGAGTATACAAAGTTATGCACTGGAGCACTATTTGTTACAGCAAGTGAGTGGAAACAATTCAAGTGCCCAGCATAAAAGACTGGTAAAATAAACTACAGTTTACTAAGCATCTACAGAAAAGAATGAGGAGCTCTCTCTTGGGAAGTGAAAAGAGCTTCAGAATATATTAAGCGAACAAAGCAAAGTACAGAACAGCATTTCTAGTATTCTACTGTTTGTGATTATAGAAGTGAAAAAAAAATTCTGTATTCATACGTGCTTGCTTCTATTTGCATAAAGAAACCTAGAAAATGACCCAAAAACCTATTAAAAATAGTATCCATAGGAGACTAGGGGGGATTAACACCTCTCAATGCGTATGCCCTGTTATACTGTTCTCATTTTGAGCCATATGTATTATCTATTCAAAACAAAAAACTTAAAATTTAAAAAAGGATCTCTTTTCTAAGATACGGAGCCTCTCTTCAGAGCAACGTAACCATGGAAGCTCCATCCCTGGTCCTAGATCAAGAACGTCATGATCTACTTACTATATACGGGTTAAATGTTGCGACGCCTGTAACTTACTATTTTAAAATTTCGGCAAAAAACGAACCGTGTCATAACGTTAAAAACTATTACATCTAGATGGCGAGCTCATCGACGTTTATCTTATTACTTGACTTTTCTGTTAGAAATCTTGAAAGATAAAAAGCAAAAAATACAAAAACAACGTTCTAAGTTCTAAGCCCCAGTATCCTTCACTTCTCATCACAGCAGATCCTAACTGCCAACAGTCTTACCGGATCTGCTCCATGGCTTCCCACGTCAGGGTCCTGGGCGGGGAACCTGGCGCCTCCATTTGCTTCCGAATTTTCTGGAACCGGATAGCTTTTCTCTGTCGTTTCAGGGCGCTGGGAGAGAGAACCAATGGCAGAAGCCATGCGTGGAAGCCAGATGGGTGGTTTGAGAGCCCTGGGCTAAGTCAGAGCGCCCAGCCCGCTTCTCTTTGCAAGGACAACCTGGCCATGTCTGTCAGCCTAGACCTGCTCTGAACACCGCCCCAGAAATCTAACACCAAGAACAACAGCCCATAAGCTGTTGCCGAACTCTTTAAACGGGTGACGAAATACGTCCTTGGTGAAGGGACTCGTGGTCCCAAAGGAGCTAACAGCTGCCCCTGTGCCCCTGACAACGGGTGAGAAATAAGTACCGCCGCAGGACGCCCGGCGCCAAGGGGGCGCGGCCTGGGGCGCCCAGGCCCGAGGCCCTGCTTCAGGCTGAGGGCCCGGGAAGGAGCCGGTACCTCTCCACCTTCTGCAGCTCCCGCTCCTCCGGCTCCCAGTCGGAATCGGGGTCCGGCTCACGGCCGACAGATCCCGGGATCGCCACGCCCCGGGTAGCAAACCCACAGCGAGCGACCGCGGCACGGACACCCCCGCCCAGCAAACAGTTCAGAGAAACCGCCATGTCGACAAGAAAAAGCCCTCCACCACCCCCGCCACAGGGTAGCTCCTGAAGCCAGGGGGCGGGACCGGAATTGGGCGGGAAGCTGAGGGGCTGGTGCGTTTTTTCCGCTTCCGTCTGAGGGCGTGACTTCTGGGCTTGAACTGCTTTGCCACCCGCCCTCACCCGTTGTAATTACAGAGCAGGCTTCTGGTTTTCATCTTAAGTGCAATGGTGTACACTTGTAAACTAGCACTCCAAGTTATCATAGTCTTTTAGGTTTCTGATTATAGAGTAGTATCTGTTAATTACAGAAAATTTAGAAGAGCAAAAAGAAGATAAAAACCTCTAATCTTACTGTGAAATAAGCATATTGGCTATGAGCATGGACTCTAGGGCAGGACTTACTGAGTTTGAACGCTGGCTTTGCCACTCATTACCTTGTTCTTTCTTTATTCCTTCCTTTCCTTCCTTCTTTGTTTTAGATGAAAATGGGATCATATAACATTTTTAAATGGCTGCCTAGTATTCTGATTCTATGATTGTACTGTTGTTTTTTAAGTTCAGTAGTTTTCAACCTTTTTTCCTCATTGAAAGACATGTGCACAGTCCAGTCTCGTGGGAATACCTAGGGTATTTACAGTTATACTTCACCTTCATTCACACAGACATTTGAGTGCCTACTGTGTGCCAGGTCCTCAGGATATCATGGCAAATCAGATACACACTGGCCTGCATATCACAATGCAAGTGGTGAAGAGTGATACTATTACAGGAATAATACTCACTCTACTCAAGTCATTTTTATTATTAACAAATTATAATTGAGTATCAGCAACACATTACCATGTTTGTAACCCATCTTACAATTAAAACAACAGTGGGTAAACAATACTGATTTAAACAATAACCTATTATTGAATGACTAAACTATTTTCTCTGTTTCATAATTATAAGCCTTCTTAGGTAATGGTTTCTAGAGGAGCTTTGTTGAAAATAAAAAAAAAAAAGAAAGAACAAACCCCATAAAGTTCCTTACATGCTAATAGGAAATAGCTATAAAATGCATAAATAGCTGTAAAATGCATTGGTAAGTAGGATACAGACAGTGTGAAAGTTATGCTATTGTCTGGGTAAAGGGAGAAAACAATTTATATAAATACATGTATATATGTGCATTAAATGTTTGTGAAAGTATACACATGACCCAGGGAACATTGATTGGCTCCAGGGAGGAAAACTGAGTAGCTGCAGGAGGAGGGTAGGAGAGAGACTATTCACTGTGTCTTTGGAATTTGCATAGATAATGCATCACTTATCTATGATATGTGGTGTATTATCGATGCAAAAAAAAATGTTTTTAATAGCTAATCAACCCCAGACTGCCTTCTCCATCTAGAGAAGGACTTTTACTCTCAGGAAAGTAATAAGGTAAGCTACACAACTAAACACACGTCAAACACCTGAGGCCCCTGGCTTCTCTTGGCTGTTGGTGGCACTGGAAAAGCCGCTCCTTGACTCGCCACTTATCCTCTTCTGTCACCTTTCTTTTGTCACAGCCCTGGAGGTTGACAAGGGTCATGGTATCACAGAGAAGTGCATCCTTCACTTCTCGATCAAGTTGTGAGTCGGTGGTGAAGCTTGGAGAGTGGTTTACCTGCCGGGAGGAGTCATTATCCATCCCCTTCCTAGACCACCTGAGCAGGTCATGATTCTTGCAGGCCCAGCTGGAGGTTCTAGGAGAGACATCCGCCTCCAGTGCCCCCCCCCCCTTTGTGGCCTCAGCCAAGGAAGCTGGATGTTCTGACTTCCAAGACCACAGGACTCTGCCACAGAGATCCCTCCAGTGTATAGGCTGGTGAGAGCAAATCAGACAGCCTGACTCTATAGCGATAGTGTCCTTAAAGGCAAGGCTTACATGAGGAACTTTTGGGATCCAAAACCTGAGTTCCTACGGTGGAGACCAGAGACCACCAAGACTGGATTTAGCAGGTCAAAAGTGCAAATGTCTTACACCTTCTGCTAGATCCTATCTACCCCAGTGCCTCTGCATCCCCCATTCTGTGTTCCACCACTTGAGTACACTCCTATCCCAGGTGTCCTGTTCAGGGGTGGACCATGGTTTTGCAAAGCCCAGGAGATAATCCTCACCTCCAGCAGCCAGGGCTTCCGCTTGTGGTCCAGCAAGATGTCAAAACCAAGGATCTCAAAACAGGCACATGTACCTCCACTCAGATACTGGGGAAAACAGGTTCGGTAGCTGTGGCAAAGAATAGAATGTGCTGAGATGATGGCTTTGATGATGATGTCCTCAATATCTCCCCACAGCTCTCGGGGGTCGTAGCTGTACTCTCATAGCCAGGCGTTGAGTGTTGACAGCTTCCTGTGAGGCCCAGTACTCAGAGGAAGATCAGTGGGGCCGGGCTGCAGACAGGAAGCTCCCTAACACTAATCCTAATTCCATGCCTAGGTTCCTTGTGCTTTGAGGGGTTGCCGCCAGCTTGGAGCAGGGTTTAATTATAGGGTGGGGTTTGGGGCTGCACTTGGTGGTCAGGCACAAGACAGGGGTCTATAAGGGTTGAGCCAGCTCAACCTCCCAAGGGCCAACTCAGCTCTGCTGAGACTGTGGGGCTAAAGGGCAGAAAAAGAGGAGAAAACAGAGTAGGGCATACCTCTTACTGCCCACAGCATCATCCCGGACAAAATTCTCATTGTGTCTGTTGACGGCATAGTTGGTCAGGTGCATGCAGATGTCATCCTGGGAAAAGAGTGGCCCTGTGGTCAGGCTACTTCCATGCAGTTCTTCTCTCCAGCCATTCGTTGCCTTCTGATTACCTACCCCACCCCTGGATGGCTCATCTCTTGTCCCTCTTCATAGAGGACTGTTCTGTAAGCTCCTGGGGAAGGGGTGTGCCCTTCCTGCAGGCATGGCTTTTCTGCAGTCAGCACCCCCTAAATGCTGTCCTTCCAGCCAAGTGCCAAGGCGCTCCAGGCTTCACTCCTTGTTCATGTGTGACAAGCTAGCTGTGTGACAAGCCCCTCTACCTGGTTTCTCCACAGAACCTCAGCATTCGTGGCAGTGGAAGAGAAGAGGGTGCTGCCCTGCTGGCTGGCCTTTTTTTTTTTTAAGGATTTTTTTTTTTCTGAAGAATTTTTTTTTTATGTGGACCATCTTTTAAAGTCTCTATTGAATTTGTTACAATATTGCTTCTGTTTTATATTTTGGTTTTCTGGCCAGGAGGCATGTGGGATCTTAGCTCCCCGACCAGGGATCAAATCCATACCCCCTGCATTGGAAGGCGAAGTCTTAAACACTGGACTGCCAGGTAAGTTTCCCAGCTGGCCTCTTATCAGGTTGCTGTGGCTGGGCTCCACGTAGGGCATGGTGGTAAAGGCGGCCAGGCCCTCCTCATACATGGAGATCCGAAGAGGCTCACAGGATATGATCAGGACATACATTCGCATGTCAAACTTGAAGCCATCAATGAGGAAGGGCTGAGAGCATGCAAACCCACCAGGGAAAAGTAATAATACAGTGTTCACTCAGTATCTGCAGGAGATTGGATCCAGGACCCCCACCCCCCATGGATACCAAACTCCACAGATGCTCAAGTCCATTGTATAAAATAGTGTCAGCCCTCCATATCCACGGGTTCCACATCTGCAGATATGGAGGGAGGGCCGACTGTACTTTTGAAGTACTTACTATGTACCATAAACTGTTGTAAGCACTTCAATACATAATAACTCATTTAATTTTCACAGTAACCAAAAAAAATTTTTTTTTCACAGTAACCATATACGGTAGTTACTGTTTTTATTTTTTTTGCAGTACGCGGGCCGCTCACTGTTGTGGCCTCTCCCTTTGCGGAGCACAGGCTCTGGACGCACAGGCTCCAGACGCGCAGGCTCAGCGGCCATGGCTCACGGGCCCAGCTGCTCTGCGGCATGTGGGATCTTCCCGGACCGGGGCATGAACCCGTGTCCCCTGCATCGGTAGGCGGACTCTCAACCACTGCGCCACCAGGGAAGCCCTAACCTTCTCTTTTCAGCTAAAACTTCCCTTTTACTTCCATCCCCCTGAGACATTCTAGGTCCCAGAGCCAGAGTCTGGTGGGAACTGAGATGGCGAACCCTTTCCTCCCCCAGAATCTCAACCTGGGGAGCCAGGCTCACTCACTCTGCAGGGAGGCACCAGATGCACGGGAAGATGTTACACTCAGTAGGATAGAGTTTCTGCATGCGGCTGAGGTTCTGAGCCAGCAGATCTTTGTGGCAGATTTCTGTCATGCCAGGGAAGTGGTTGACTTTCTGAAACAGAGCCAGTTGGTTATACTATCGCCCAGAGTAAGGGGCAGTTCCTGGGGCCTGAACATTCCAGATAGCAGTGGAAAAGGACTGGGGAGGTCAAGGGAGAAGTCACAGTGGAGGTAAACACTGCACCTAGTCCCCAAGGGAGAAAAGGAAGGCTCCCTAAGGCAGGTGGGAAACTGCTGCTTGGCCTCTCCCCAAAACACACATACACAGCAAGGTTAGCAAATGAGGGTCGGTGAGAAGGGCTAGCCAGGACTTTGGGCCTTCTAGCCACCTTATAACATCCCTCAGACTACCGGGGACTAGCCCTATAGGAATAACTGGTGCGGAATAACACAAAGCAAATGAGAAAACATTTCCCCAAAGAGAAAGGAAACTAAGGAGCAGCCCCAGGGAATGCACGGCAGTGGCACTCTCAGAGGGCAAGGCATTGCCAGGGTGGCCTGCTGGAAGCCCCCGCCCCGCTGCTCTGGCCCTCAGGGCTGGAAGGTTCAGTGCTCTCTGCTTTTCCCCCCCATGAGCTGTGTGAACTGAGTATTTCTGAGCCTCAGTGTCCTTAATATAAGGGTATCTTTTGGGAATTGCCTGGCGGTCCAGTGGTTAGGACTTGGTGCTTTCACTGCAGGGGGCACGGGTTCGATCCCTGGTCGGGCAACTAAGATCCCACAAGCTGTGGCCGAAGCCAAGAAAACAAAACAAAACAAAAAAACACATAAGGGTATCTTTTTGAGGATTTAATGAGGTGAGAATGTAAAAGCACTTAACAGTGTCCGACCTCAGTAAATGCTGTTATCGTTACCCTCATCTCACAACTGCTCTCTGCATGCCCCTTCTTAGGGGCTTTTTGAGCGCTTCTAGCAGTCTCTCACTCTCGCTCTCACTCCTGCTCTCCCTCTTCTCCCATAGTTCATGGGATAGGTGATAGTCTCAGCTCCCTGCTTGCCTTCTCTCAAAATAAGCCTACAGACACTTTTGTTTGCTAACCGCCACAAAGACCCAATTAGAGGATAACAAAAATACCATGAAGAAGTAATATCTGGGGCTTCCCTGGTGACGCAGTGGTTAAGAATCCGCCTGCCAGTGCAGGGGACACGGGTTCAAGCCCTGGTCGGGGAAGATCCCACATGTGGCGGAGCAACTAAGCCCGTGCGCCACAACTACTGAGCCTGCGCTCTAGAGCCCATGCTCTGCTGCAAGAGAAGCCACCGCAATGAGAAGCCCACGCAACCGCAATGTAAAGTAGTCCCCCCAGCCCCCCTCCCTCCAAGGGGCAAAGAAACAGAGACCCAGTGCAGCCAAAAATAAATTAATAAATTAATTTAGAAAAGAAAAAGAAATAATATCTTCTTGTGGACCCTGGTCTATCTTTCCTGACTTTCTTGCTGCCATGCAGGACCCCACACTGACTCTTAATGGATGTGGAGTGCTAGGCTAAGCTGCTTAGAAGGCTGGATCGTTCAGCTGGCTCTACTGTTAACTCTGAAGCTCCCAGTCTTCCCCCTAAGATAGGCTCACCTGCCCTGGAGGGACCAGCTGAGCTTGCTTCCAGGCAAGCAGCATATATTGAGACAGGATGTGGCCAGCAGACACTTCCTTCAGATAACAGAAGCTCCAGAGACCCAAGAGGAGAATATTTCCATTGGTGCAGAAGCCCCTGGCCATGGCCTTTCCTGCTCTGCATAGGGGTATAGCCACCAAGAGTGGCAGCCTGGGGTGCCTGGGTGCAAGGGTAGGAGTAGTCATTCTGGGGCATAGTTCCTTTAGGATCTTGGGTCTGGAGGTTGTGCCTGAAACCTCTTCATGTCCATGATGCGTTCCAGTGAGACAGAGCAGTCTGTCCAGTACACAGTCCACTCTTTGTCCTCCCCCACCTCCTTCAGGCCACACATTTGGGCTGCCCGACGCACTGTGGAGAGAGGGAGGTCAGTGGAGTCAGCCTGGGCACTGGCAGCAAACCTTGGGACTGCAGCTGGGTTGGGTAAGGAACAGACCTGACCAGGGAGTGGGAATGAAGAAGGAGGTAGTTCCTACCTCAGCTCTGCTTACCTCAGTTTAGTTACCATTGCGACAATTCCAAGTTCATGAGGCTGTCAGGGTCCTTCCAAAATTTGACAGAAAACTATAGACTGGATCTCTGTTCCTGTCAGTCCTCTCAATTAGGATGGTTTCTGGCCTGCAGAGCTGACCCTCGGAAGGGGTCACACTGGCGCCTCACACTTTGGGGCACCCGTAGATGCCAGTGGGGATGAGGGGAGGAAGAAATGACTAACGTAGCTGGTGATTTTTCTTTTTTCTTAATTGCTGAAGCCACCTCAAAAGTTACCTTGAAAAAACAGTTTTAACCTGGTCTCATCTCATCTCTGGTAAAATCTGGGGCAGGGTGGGGGGGAGGGATGGTGATTTTTGTCATTTTTTCTCTTGTTAGCTAACTGGAGATTCCTACTCTACTGCTGAGACTAACTGGAACAGTGATGTGTCAGCTACTGGTAGCTGAGCCAGGAGGCTCAGTACAGGTTATAGGCCAGCCTAACAAGATCCAGGGGCTGGGAGCAGATTGAGGGGACCACCTCCAGAGTGAAAGCCGCAGCCCTAAATGTCCTCTCATGCCCAGTGGTGTGAGTGACGAGCTGGGTGCTTACCACTCTCATACTTGCAGTTGGTCAGATTGATGGCCAGGGGTCTGGAATGGAGGAATAGCAGAAATCAGGCAGAAGGAGAGAAGGGCCCTGGGCTGCCAGGCACCCAGAAGAAGAGACACCCAACAGATTAACAGTGCAATTCATTTTCTTTAGAAGCCACTTAAAGGAAAGACCAGGATGATATAAACGTGCTGAAATTCTAAACTAAGCCAGCCGAAGTGATTCTGAATTTTGTTTTTGTTGTACAAAAAGGCTAATGACCTCCTGTATTTCCTGTTCTCTTTCCTAGGCTAAAGGGAAGACTTCGGATCCCAGCCCGACTGCTGAAGGGCAGAGGGTTACTCTCTGGAGCTGGGCAAGTGAGGGGGTCCAGGGAACGGTTACCTGTGTTTCCACCTTCTCTTTCTCCTCCCAACTTCTAATTCATCTGGGTCAGCTGGGGTTATGATTTTCTTTGGTATTTTCTTGGCTACAATGGATAAAGGAACTCCATTCCTAAATGCATTAGTCAGCCTTCGAGAGTGCCTGCTGAGAAGGGTTAGAAGGGATGGTAGCTTCTCCTTTAACACACTCCTCGGATTCCTCTTCTTCACCATAGTTTTCCTCTGATTCGCTGGTCTTACAGGTACTTGGCTCCATCCTCTTAGATTCTGAGGAGAGAGGGGTGGGAGTGAAATGTATATGACTTCCCTCCAGGCCCAGGAAGGACGGCAGGAATCCACCCAAGGACCTTCATGGTGTTATAAGGGAATGTTGCTGCTCCTTCAGAACAGAGCAGTCCCACTACAGCATGGGATGTTTCCAAATAGGTAATGGGGTCCGTGGAATGCCTATGAGATGTTAGATTCGCTGACAAGCCCCAATTATCCAAGATCACTCCATACAATACTCTGGGGTGCATGCAGGAGCTGAACTGAGCTGGCAGGGACCATGACCATAGCTTTTTTGTTCTTGAATGTAATGGGGGATGGCTGGAGGTGCTGGGGGGGCCTTCACTTTGAAAAATAGAGCTGAAGACCAAAGGTCGCCTAGGCCAGCCTTTTCCCTGTCCCATGATTCAGTTTCTCCATACAGACACACTGGGGCCAGGCACCCAATGGCCAAGACCCCCTGGGCTCTGACAGCGGAGGGGAAGCCCCCGACGGACAATGCCCACCGCAGGTTCCGAGAGCGGAGGGGCTGCCGGGTCCGCCCCTATCGGCCTGGTGCTGGACTCAGCTGGTCGCTCACGACCGCCCTTCGGCCGGCTCTCGCTCCTTCCCGGGCGTTGCTGGGCCTCCGGGACCGCTTCCTTGTTCCACGGGAATGGCTATCCCCGGCGATCGCGAGGGGGGCCCGCTGCCCCCTGCACCCGGGGTTCACACCTATCTTGGAGATCCCGGCTGCGCCACCTTACGAAAGCAGGCTGCCGCCGCCGCCGCCGCCATGGACACGAGGGCGGCCCCCATTGGAGAAGCGTTCTGGGGGCGGGGCCTTTCCGAGAACCACACCCACTTTGGCGCCAGCAGAGGCCATATTGGGCGGGTGCCTGAGACGTTTGCCCCTGGGCTGCCGTAGGAAGCGCAATAGAGCGCCTGGCACTGGAGGGCGGACTCTTGCGGCAACTGACCCGATGCGTGATAGGACTTCTAGTCCTTCCGCTTTCACGCCAGTTCGCACGAGCCCCACCCCCTTTCCTGACCCTTTCCTAAATCCGCGGGCCAAGCTCCCGGAATTTGGCCAACGCAGTGTTCGGGACGAGAAGCCCCAATTATCCAAGTAATTAGTAACCATTAGTAACCATGTCTCGAGCAGTCCCAGCACTTGGGAGGGACGGCCGTGATTATCACACGTGCCCTGAAGGTACTCATCAGACTGCTCCTTTACTCTCGCCATCTTTTCCTGATGTCCATCCGCTTTACCTCTGATTGCCACCTCCACCAAACTCCGCCCAATTTGTCACTTTAAGATTATCCCATGTGCTTAAATCTAAAGGACACTTAAAAAATTTCGCTCCTCTAAAAAGACATGTACATTTTCCGATTCATAGATTTCTTTACCTCCCTTCAGTGTATGATACTCTATTACCCCCTCCTTGAAATGGCTTTGGAGTCCCTTGCCTTTCAGGACGCACAATTTTCTCACTCTTTCTGACTCCACTTCTCACCCCACACTGACTCTTAATGGATGTGGAGCGCTAGGCTAAGCTGCTTAGAAGGCTGGATCGTTCAGCTGGCTCTACTGTTGGCTCTGAAGCTCCCAGTCTTCCCCCTAAGATAGGCTCACCTGCCCTGGAGGGACCAGCTGAGCTTGCTTCCAGGCAAGCAGCATATATTGAGATAGGATGTGGCCAGCAAACACTTCCTTCAGATAACAGAAGCTCCAGAGACCCAAGAGGAGAATATTTCCATTGGTGCAGAAGCCCCTGGCCATGGGGCTTCTGCACCAATGGAAATATTTAACGTTCCAGGCACATATTTAACAGATATTTAACGTTCCAGGCACTGTTCTAGTACCTGAACCATCATTTCTTGCCTGAATTGCCACCATTAAGCAGCCTCTTAATTGGATTCCCTTATTCTATTTTTCCTTCCTTCATCCATCCATCCATCCACTGCAGCTTAAGTATTCGCCCTAAAATGCATATTTGTTACTCCCCAATTTAAAACTCTTCAAGGTTTCCCATTAGATCAAGTCCAAAACCCCTTAGTACAAAAGACCTTCCATCAAAAAATAAAACAAACAAAAAGCAAGCAAAGCGGTGGAGAGGCCCTGAGCTGGACTGTCCCTTCTTACTTACCTACTGTGCTCAAAGCCCAGGGCTCTGGATACAAAGGGTCTTCTAAGTGTTCCATATTCAAGCTCAGAAAAAGCTTCCATAAATCCCCTTCTAGACGATTCACAAAGTATTCATGGCTAAGAAGTACCACCACAAAGAAAACCTATTTGACTTTTACTTTTTGTGGAAAAACTTATTTGGGGCCAGAGAAGGCTTTCCTCTGAACATTAATCCTAAGGAAAAACTGGGGAAATCCTGGTATTTGGACTCATCACCTTCGACACACAAAGTCCACTTTACTCTAATGGTCATCTGCACTCCCTTCAGAGAGTGACCGAGCAAAATAAAGTGATGTTATTGGAGCCCATATTTGCAAAGGCTTGCACAAAGAGGCATTAAGCTGAAATTACTGCAATGTGCCCAAAACATGAGGATGACCAAAAACTGTTTATAGGAATTTAAATGTCAAACTGATTTTCTTATGAAATGGGTTGTGATGCATATTCTGCTTCATCTCAATGAGACTTTATTAACATGGCAGTCACACGTGCACAGCCCCAGCTCAGCTTCAGGTGTCTGATTGCCTGCGTTGCAGTCCTGACTCCACTACTTTTGAGCCATCTGACCTTGGACAAATTACTAAACCTCTGTCAGCCTCCATATCTTCGTCTGTTAAATGGGGGTATTAAGAGGACCTGCAACTTTCAAGTTGTGAGGACACCTTGTTTTCACATGAAATGATGTATGTGAAGAACACTCAACTCAGCTTTGGGGCTGAAGGAAAATTCAAGGTGGCCAGGTAGGCGAAGAATGTGCTATAAATAGGGCATATGGATGGAGGGGACATATGTAGGGGCAGGATGAAGAAATACAACTCAGTGGTGGGCAAAGGGAGAACAGGCAGAGAGGCAAGAACAGAGGAAGTGATAAACTATCACTTTGCTAAGATTTGATAAGAAAGGAAGAGAAAAGTTGGCATATACGAGTCAGGAGTGTGTTAACTCTTGCACACACTCCCTTCTTAACAATAGGCTTGACATCCCTGGGGCTTATCTAAGAAGAAAGGTGAAAAGCAGCAGATACATCCATGAGGGCTCATTCATTCGATTTACTCCAAGGTATCCTCCTCCTTAAAGAGACCACTTACCAGTTCTTTATCCCTCCCCTTAGGCTGAGACAGGTGAGAAGGCATTCATGAAGTGCCCACATGATCATGATGGACAGCTTCCCGGAAAGAGACTTAGATCGGTTACAAAATAAATACTTCTGGAAGGATTACTGCTCCTCCTTGGCTATCAAGGCCACCAGTGCTGCCTGCACCTCTCCCGCTTGGGCTGGGGGCAGCAGACAGTCTCGGATGACGGCCAGAGCCGCCGCCTCTGTCAGGCTGCTGAAGTCCTGGGACGTTTTGACAGGGAGGTGCCCGGCCAGCTCACAGAGGGCAACATTGAAGGCCTCGCCTTCCTTTATCCCAAAGCTGGACTTCCGGGCCCAAAGAATTACTCGGACCCCCGTGAGGGCTGAGGAAGATGATGTCTTTCCAGGTGGAGCCCCCCGGGTCACAAACAAGTTATGTGCAATCTCGTGGTCAGCCAGATAGTCAGTGGCCCGACATACCCTGCTTATCAAGGCTTCCAAGTCGGGCCCTGGCCCGCTTGTATAAAAGAGGAAGCCAGGAGCTGGGAGGTCCTGGAGCAGATGCAGACGGCCCTCAGGATCCAGGGGTTTGCTTGGGGCCCCCTCCACGGGCAGTCTGTGGGCCAAGTAATAGCCATGCAGGTGGAGGTGGTTCACTGAGGCCAGGCCACCCAGGCTGTTGAAGCCGACTCGGAAGCCTGGGTGTGAGCTCAGCAGCACAGCTTCAACCCCGGCCTGCAGTGCCCCTGGCAGCAGGCGCTGGGGGAGCCCTCGGGTGGGCTCGGGCACCAGCAGCACGTGGCCCCACTCCAAGGGGCTGACATTGATCACCACGAGGATGTCGTCTTGCTGGAGAGCACTGGGGAGATCGGCCTTCCGGTGCAAGCGGAAGAGGACTTCTCCTGGCCGGATCTGGTTGAAGTTAAACTGTTCAGGGTCAAACGCCTGCCTCACGCTCCTGATGTTCTGGGGGCTCCTTCTTTGCACACCTCGCTCCACATTCAGCTGAGCAACAAAACCCACGGCACCAGGAAGCGTTTGGGTCTGCAGCTCCCCCAGACAGTAGCGGAACAGCCCCAGCTCCATCCGCTGCCTCCAGGCCAAGCAGAGGGCAGAGTCAAAGCGAGACAGTGGCAGTGTGTCCAGAAGGCTGGGTCCGCTCCTTGGCCACTGAATCCCTTCTGGCACGAGTTCCTTCTGCCCATAGACAAAGTCAGGAATGCCGTGCCCTCCCCAGTCCTCACTGTTTGGAGGTAGCAAATAGGAAGTTTCATTTGAACCATGTGGAATAGCCATGGGGCTGACCTGAAACAATCATAAGGTGAAAAATACATGATGCTATCCCATTTCCAAAGATTTTATTTTTATTATTTATTTATTTATTTGGCCGTGCCACGCAGCTGGCGGGATATCAGTTCCCTGACCAGGGGCTGAACCTGGGCCATGGCAGTGAAAGCCCCAAATTCTAACCACTAGGCCACCAGGGAACTCTCCTATTTTTATTTTCAAATAACCTTTACTTTTTGCTCTGATTACAAAAGTAATATATGCCTCTGGTAAAATATTCTGAAAACAAAGAAATCACTCATAATTATCACCTGCAGATTAGCATACATTTTTACTGAATTAAAAATATAAATCAAATTCTCTTTCTAAAAATTATATATATTGAGTAAACTTTCTTAATGGATTAAAAAAATAAAGATAAATTACAACCCTATTCCAGTGCCCAGGGAAAAATCACAATTTACATTTAGCCTCATTTTCATATGTAGGTGGACCTTGACTTTTTTTTTTTGCCTGTGCCATGTGGCATCTAGGATCTTAGTTCCCCAACCAGGGATCAAACCTGTGCCCCCTGCATTGGGAGTGCGGAGTCTTAACCACTGGACCACAGGGAAGTCCCGGATCTTAATTTTTTAACAAATCTTTAACTGCTGTACATTTAGGTTGCTGCCAATTTCATACTATTATATACAATGTTGTGATGAACATCCTGTGTATCTATCTTTGCAGATGTTTTTATTTTCCTTTAAAATAAAATCTTAGTAGACCACTGGTCAGAGGAGGCTCATGGCTCAGGCTTTTGACAGTGTGTCAAACTGCCCTCCAGAAAACTGCACCAGTGTTCCAGTGCATGAGAATGGCCAAGGTTTCAAAGCTGACCACTCCTTCGTGGGAACAGCTTTTCCACTGTTGTGTAGTGATTCCAAATGGCCATACATAGAACCATTTGGGTGAGGATGGCCCATCATAAGTGCCCTAGGCCAATCCTTTAAGGTAGAAATATAGTTGCCTGTCTTCATCTCCCACTGGGTCCCTGGAGCCCTGTGGACCCAGAAGTGTCAGGGAGATGACCTGCTGTTGGCCCAGATGGGACTTCAGAATGAAGCTTACCTCAGTAGAGTTGCCTCAGTACAAGTTTGGGTACCCTCAGCTCTGCTGGTCCAGAAACTTCATATTAGTAAAACAGAAAAAACAAAGAACATACAAAACAACATATTAAAAGTCAAGCTGAGTTTAATGAGTATAGAGTTTCAGTTTTGTAAGATGAAAAAGTTCTAGAGACTGGCGGCACAACGATGGGAATATACTTAACACTACTGAATTGCACACTTAGAAATGGTTAAGGTGGTAAATCTTATGCGTTTTTTACCACAATAAAAAAATTTTTTTAAACTCGAGCTAAGCATAATATTGACAATAAAACATAAAATCTTTAATTATTCTATTTAAAGTGAGCCCAAGACATTTCTCCAAAGATACACAAATGTCCAACAAGCACATGAAAAGCTGCTCAACATCACTAATTAGGGAAATGCAAATCAAAGTCACAGTAAGATACCACTTAACATCCTTTAGGATGGCTACTATCAAAAACAGAAAATAACATGTGTTGGCAAGGATATGGAGAATTGGAACCCTTGTGCACTGCTGGTGGGAATGTAAAGTGATGCAGCTGCTATGGAAAACAGTACAGCAGCTCCTCAAAAAATTAAAAATAGAATTACTATATGATCCAGCAATCCCACTTCTGGGTATATATCCAAAAGAACCAAAAGCAGGGTCTCAAAAAGAGATATCTGTACACCCACTTTCATAGCAGCATTATTCACAATAGCCAAAAGGTGGAAGCAACTTAAGTATCCATTGATAGATAAATGGATAAACAAGATGCAGTATAGACAGACAATGGAATGTTATTCAGCCTTAAAAAGCACGAAATGCTAACATGTTACAACACGGATGGACCTTCAGGACATTATGCTAAGTGAAATGAGCCAGTCACCAAAGGACAAATATTGTGAGTCCACTTATATAAGAGACCTAAAGTGCTCAAATTCATAGAGACAGAAAGTAGAATCGTGGTTCCCAAGGGCTGGCGGGAGGAGAAAATGAGGAATTGTTTGTTGTTTAATGGGCATAGAGTTTCAGTTTTGCAAGAACGAAAGAGGTCTGGAGATTGGCTACCAAACAATGTGAATATATTTAACACTACTGAACTATACACTCAGAAATGGTTAAGGTGTTAAATTTTATGCTATGTGTGTTTTTTTTTTAACTTTTGAAGACTGCCATATTTTTTTTAAATAAATAAATAAATTTATTTATTTATATTTGGTTGCGTTGGGTCTTTGTTGGTGAGCACGGGCTTCCTCTAGTTGCGGTGGGCGGGGGCTACTCTTCATTGTGGTACACGGGCTTCTCACTGCAATGGCTTCTCTTGTTGACGAGCATGGACTCTAGGCGAGCGGGCTTCAGTAGTTGTGGCACACGGGCTTCAGTAGTTGTGGCTCACGGGCTCTAGATCACAGGCTCAGTAGTTGTGGCGCATGGGCTTAGTTGCTCCGCGGCATGTGGGATCTTCCCAGACCAGGGCTCAAACCCGTGTCCCCTGCATTGGCAGGCGGATTCTTAACCACTGCGCCACCAGGGAAGTCCCTATGCTACGTGTTTTTTATTTATTTTATTTTTATTTTTTTAAAGCTTAGTGGTATTTTTACGGAGGAATTTTTTTAAATTAATTAATTAATTTATTTTTGGCTGTGTTGGGTCTTCGTTTTCTGTGCGAGGGCTTTCTCTAGTTGTGGCCAGTGGGGGCCACTCTTCATTGCGGTGCACGGGCCTCACTGTCGTGGCCTCTCTTGTTGCAGAGCACAGGCTCCAGACGCGCAGGCTCAGTAGTTGTGGCTCATGGGCCTACTTGCTCTGCGGCATGTGGGACCTTCCCACACCAGGGCTCGAACCCGTGTCCCCTGCATTGGCAGTCAGATTCTAAACCACTGCGCCACCAGGGAAGCCCTGATATGTGTTTTTTTTTTTTTTTTCCTGCGGTACGCGGGCCTCTCACTGTTGTGGCCTCTCCCGTTGCGGAGCACAGGCTCTGGACGCGCAGGCTCAGCGGCCATGGCTCATGGGCCCAGCCGCTCCGTGGCATGTGGGATCCTCCCAGACCAGGGCACGAACCTGTGTCCCCTGCGGACCAGGGCACGAACCCGTGTCCCCTGCATTGGCAGGCGGACTCTCAACCACTGTGCCACCAGGGAAGCCCCTGCTACATGTTTTTTAATTACAACTTTTAAAATATCAAGATGGTAAATTTCATGTTATGTATTTTTTGTGTGTGTGTGTGGTACGCAGGCCTCTCACTGTTGTGGCCTCTTCCATTGCGGAGCACAGGCTCCAGACGCACAGGCTCAGCGGCCATGGCTCATGGGCTCAGCTGCCCCGCAGCATGTGGGATCCTCCCGGACCGGGGCACGAATCTGTGTCCCCTGCATCGGCAGGCGGACTCTCAACCACTGCGCCACCAGGGAAGCCCCATGTTATGTATATTTTACCACAACTTGAAAAAATTTAAGTGGGTCTCAAAATAGATTTAAGAAATCCAACCATTTGATGAGCTAAACCTAAGTATTCACTTACTCTCTCATTCACTCATTCATTCATTAATTCATTCAGAATCAATGCCTACGTCATCCCCACTGTTGATACTCTGGGGCCACCTCTTCTGTGCACCCTGCTCCACGTTCAGCTGAGCCACAAAACCCAAGTACTTATGAAGTAACTGCTGTGTATGAGGCAATGGGGAAATTGTAGCAAATAAAGAGAACAAAGTCCACACATATCCTTATGGAGCTTACATCCCGGGGTGGAGTCAGATGATAAGCAAAAGGAAAATATTAACTACCTGTGGTGAGAGCATTTTGTGGGAAATAAACAAGTGATACAACAGAGGGTGACTAAGGGGTGGGATCAGGGCATCCCACTTCTACAAGAGGGCGGGGCAGGGCCCTCTGAAATGACAGCTGAACTAAGACAGGAAGGATGAGAAAAGGCCTACAATGAAGAGCTGAGGAAAGTGTACTCTAAGCAAAGGAAATTGTAAGTCCAAGGCCATAAGTCTCGCAGGGCAGGTGGGTGGCCTGTTCAAGGAACAGAAAGGAGGTAGTGTTACTGAGGTATGGCCGACCAAGGGACGGGGCCCCCCCATGAGGCTGGAGAGGAAGGCAGGGGCCAGATTAGCTGCAGGGCCTTATGCCTCATGGTCAGGAACTTGGATTTTATTCTAAACGGAGTAAGAAATCACTGGCAGGTTCTAAGTATAAGGATCGTCTGGTATTTTATAAACTTTTTTCTAACTGTTGTGTGGAAAATAGATTGTAGGGGAGCAAAGGGGAAGCAGAGATCACTTTGGAGGCCACTCTGGTGGCCAGGTGAGCAGTGAGGGCGACTGGACAACACAGATGGCAACAGAGACAAAGGAGCTGGGGATATGGGTCATGTTTTGAAGGCTGAACCAACAGGGCCTGCTGACAGGCTGACTATGGGGACTGACAGAAAAGGAAGAGCTGGGAGTGACTCGGCATCAGGAACTAGGCACTGCAGTGGCATTTACAGAGATGGAGATGCTGGGGAGGTGCGGTGAGAATAGGTTGACTAGAGGAAGGGAGAAACCAAGAGTTCAGTTTTGATTATTGACTCTGAGATGCAGCCTGGGCATCTAAGAAAAGTGGTGTAGGCAGTAGGACAGTCAAACCTGGAGGTTAAGGGTAAGGTCTGGGCTAGATACAAATTTGGAGTAACATTAAAAGCCAGGGGTTAGGACCAAGGACCTAGGGCCAAGATGATACCAAAAGGCTAAAAATATGAGTAAAGACATATCAGTCAATAGAATCAATAGAAGGTGGGTATGGGGCTTCCCTGATGGTGCAGTGGTTGAGGGTCCGCCTGCCGATGCAGGGGACGCGGGTTCGTGCCCCGGTCCGGGAAGATCCCACATGCCGCGGAGCGGCTGGGCCCGTGAGCCATGGCCGCTGAGCCTGTGCGTCAGGAGCCTGTGCTCCGCAGCAGGAGAGGCCACAGCAGTGAGAGGCCCGCGTACCGCAAAAAGAAAAAAAAAAAAAGAAAGTGGGTATGGTTGTATTTATATTCAAGTGAACTAGGAGGCAAAAACAAAACCTAGGAATAAAGAGGAATACTTGAAAGTGACAAATCATAGTGACCACACAACAGGACTGAACCTACATAGGAAAACCAGGAGAAAGGGCACACTGTTCGCATGTCTGTGTTGTGTGAGGCATGGGTTGGGGGCTTTCCAAGTGCACTCAGGTGACCCTCACAACAAGCCTGTGTAGTCAGTATCATCCTGGCAGGAAAGTGAGAGATGTGGTTTTGGAGGCTGACAAGGTGTTTGAATTCTGGCTCTTCCATTCACTAGGGATGTGACCTTGAGCCCCTAGAACAAAGTCCATTTCCTCATCATGGCCTCCGGGCTCTCAAGGCTTAGCGGTGCCTCCCCCTCTTACCTCCTCCCAGACCACTCTTCCCTTGGCCTACTCTGCTGCTCACTCTTCCTAAACTTGCTCCTGCTCAGGGCCTTGGTGATTTATGTTCTCTCAGCCTAAAATACCCTCCTCCCAGGTATTCTTCACATGCCTGGCTCATTTAGGTCTCAAACATCAAACAACAAATATCACCACGTCAGACAAACCCTGTGTGGCCATCCTATGTAATGTCTCAAGGAAAAGAGGAAGAGGGAAATAATATTACAAGCAGGGAATGAAATGTCTTGGAAAACAAAAAAAAGTTAGAATTCACAAATCCAAGGGAGGGTATTTTAATAAAAAAATGATCAATGAACAAACCTTTGAAAGATCCAACCAAGAAACAAAATAATTGTTTTGTTTAAAAATAGCACTACGAGTTATTTTTAAATCAGCCACTCAGTTTTATCACTGTGTCAAGGGTTGATCGGGCACAGGAAGGACAATACGCTAACCAGACTTACCAGGGACTGCTGGATGACTCAGAATAACTATTTAATAATTTATGGACTTCCCTGGTGGCACAGTGATTAAGAATCCACCTGCCAATGCAGGGGACACAGGTTCGAGCCCTGGTCCGGGAACATCCCACATGCCATGGAGCAACGAAGCCTGTGCGCCACAACTACTGAGCCTGCACTCTAGAGCCCATAAGCCACAATTACTGAGGCCCACACGCCTAGAGCCCGAGCTCCGCAACGAGAGAAGCCACCACAATGAGAAGCCCGTGCACTGCAATGAAGACCCAAGGCAACCAAAAATAAATAAATAAACAAATTTGTATTAAAAAAATTATACCACATTAAAGCTGAAAACAAACAACAATAAAAGATAATTAACCTCGGAGCATGCCTCCTCAGCTTCTGGAAGTTCCATGACTGGCAGCGAACGCTGGTGCGAGACCAGCCTACCAGGGAGAGAATCTGCAGAGACATATATACATGGAAGCCACCTGCCATGTGTAAGGTACCTTATGGAAAGACTCAAATGGCAAAGAACTGATTGAGACTTCCAGCCAACAAGCAGTGAGGAAGTGACCTGCTCAGTCCACTAGCTTGTGAGGAGCTGGCTCCTGCCAACAACAGGCTAGCAGAGAAACGTGGCTGTGAATGGAGGGAAGGAAATGCTGTCAAAGCTTCAGAACTGGAAGTTTCAGACATGGATCAGAGAGTACCTTCAAGATGGTGGAGGAGTAAGACATGGAGATCACCTTCATCCCCACAAATACATCAAAAGTACATCTACATGTGGAACAACTCCTACAGAACACCTACTGAATGCTGGCAGAAGACCTCAGACTTCCCAAAAGGCAAAAAACTCCCCACGTACCTGGCCATGTGGTAGAAAGGGTCTTGGTGCTCCGGCCGGCTACCAGGCCGGAGCCTCTGAGGTGGGAGAGCCGAGTTTGGGACGCTAGACCACCAGAGACCTCCTGGCCCCATGTAATATCAATCGGCGAGAGCTCTCCCAGAGAACTTCATCTCAACACTAACACCCAGATCCACTGAACGACTAGCAAGTTCCAGTGCTGGACACCCCATGCCAAACAACTAGACAGGAACACAACCCCACCCATTAGCAGAGAGGCTGCCTAAAATCATACTAAGTTCACAGACACCCCAAAACACAACACTGGACATGGTCCTGCTCACCAGAAGGACAAGATCCAACCTCATCCACCAGTCCCCCCCCACAGGGAAGCCTACACAACCCACTGAACCAACCTTACCCACTGGGGGCAGACACCAAAAACAACAGGAACTACGAACATGCAACCTGCGAAAAGGAGACCCTAAACACAGTAAGTTAAGCAAAATGAAAAGACAGAGAAATACGCAGCAGATGAAGGAGCAAGGCAAAAACCCACCAGACCAAACAAATGAAGAGGAAACAGGCAATTTACCTGAAAAAGAATTCAGAGTCATGATAGTAAAGATGATCCAAAATCTTGGAAATAGAATGGAGAAAATACAAGAAACATTTAACAAGGACCTAGAAGAACTAAAGAGCACACAAACAATGATGAACACCACAAAAAATGAAATAAAAAATTCTCTACAAGGAATCAATAGCAGAATAACTGAGGCAGAAGAATGGATAAGTGACCTGGAAGATAAAATAGTGGAAATAACTACCACAGAGCAGAATAAAGAAAAAAGAATGAAAAGAATTGAGGACAGTCTCAGAGGCCTCTGGGACAACATTAAACGCACCAACATTAGAATTATAGGGGTCCCAGAAGAAGAAGAGAAAAAGAAAGGGTCTGAGAAAATATTTGAAGAGATTATAGTTGAAAACGTCCCTAATATGGGAAAGGAAAGAGTCAATCAAGTCCAGGAAGCGCAGAGAGTCCCATACAGGATAAATCCAAGGAGAAACATGCCAAGACACATATAAATCAAACTATCAAAAATTAAATACAAAGAAAAAATATTAAAAGCAGCAAGGGAAAAGCAACAAATAACAGAAGGGAATCTCCATAAAGTTAACAGCTGATCTTTTAGCAGAAACTCTGCAAACCAGAAGGGAGTGGCAGGACATATTTAAAGTGATGAAAGGGAAAAACCTACAACCAAGATTACTCTACCCAGCAAGGATCTCATTCAGATTCGACAGAGAAATTAAAACCTTTACACTGGGCTTCCCTGGTGGCGCAGTGGTTGAGAGTCCACCTGCTGATGCAGGGGACGTGGGTTCGTGCCCCGGTCTGGGAAGATCCCACATGCCGCGGAGCGGCTGGACCCGTGAGCCATGGCCGCTGAGCCTGCGCGTTCGGAGCCTGTGCTCCGCAACGGGAGAGGCCACAACAGTGACAGGCCTGCGAACCCAAAAAAAAACCTTTACAGACGAGCAAAAGCTAAGAGAATTCAGCACCACCAAACCAGCTTTAAAACAAATGCTAAAGGAACTTCTCTAGGCAGGAAACACAAGAGAAGGAAAAGACCTACAATAACAAACCCAAAACAATTGAGAAAATGGTAATAGGAACATACATATCGATAATTACCTTAAATGTAAATGGATTAAATGCTCCAACCAAAAGACACAGACTGGCTGAATGGATACAAAAATAAGACCCATACATATGCTGTCTACAAGAGACCCACTTCAGACCCAGGGACACATACAGACTGAAAGTGAGGGAATGGAAAAAGATATTCCATGCAAATGGAAATCAAAAGAAAGCTGGAGTAGCAATTCTCATATTAGACAAAACAGACTTTAAAATAAAGACTATTACAAGAGACAAAGAAGGACACTACATAATGATCAAGGGATCAATCCAAGAAGAAGATATAACAATTGTAAATATTTACGCACCCAACATAGGAACACCTCAATACATAAGGCAAATCTAACAGTCATAAAAGGGGAAATTGACAGTAACACAAAAATAGTAGGGGACTTTAACACCCCACTTTCACCAATGGACACATCAGTCAAAATGAAAATAAATAAGGAAACACAAGCTTTAAATGATACATTAAACAAGATGGACTTAATTGATATTTATAGGACATTCCATCCAAAAACAACAGAATACACTTTCTTCTCAAGTGCTCATGGAACATTCTCTAGGATAGATCATATCTTGGGTCACAAATCAAGTCTTGGTACATTTAAGAAAACTGAAATCGTATCTATCAAGCATCTTTTCTGACCACAATGCTATGAGACTAGATATCAATTACAGGAAAAAACTGTAAAAAATACAAACACATGGAGGTTAAACAATACTAAATAACCAAGAAATCACTGAAGAAATCAGAGGAAATCAAAAAATACCTAGAAACAAATGACAATGGAAACATGACAACCCAAAACCTATGGGATGCAGCAAAAGCAGTTTTAAGAGGGAAGTTTACAGCAATACAATCCTACCTCAAGAAACAAGAAAAATCTCAAATAAACAACCTAACCTTACACTTAAAGCAATTAGAGAAAGAAGAACAAAAAACCCCCCTAAGTTAGCAAAAGGAAATAAATCATAAAGATCAGATCAGAAATAAAGGAAAAAGAAATAAAGGAAATGACAGCAAAGATCAATGAAAGTAAAAGCTGGTTCTTTGAGAAGATAAACAAAACTGATAAACCATTAGCCAGACTCATCAAGAAAAAAAGGGAGAAGACTCAAATCAATAGAATTAGAAATGAAAAAGGAGAAGTAACAACTGACACTGCAGAAATACAAAGGATCATGAGAGATCACTACAAGCAACTATATGCCAATAAAATGGACAACCTGGAAGAAATGGACAAATTCTTAGAAAAGCACAACCTTCCAAGAGTGAACCAGGAAGAAATAGAAAATATAAACAGACCAATCACAAGCACTGAAATTGAGACTGTGATTAAAAATTTTCCAACAAACAAAAGTGCAGGACCAGATGGATTCACAGGTGAATTCTATCAAACATATAGAGAAGAGCTAACACTTATCCTTCTAAAACTCTTCCAAAGTATAGCAAAGGGAGGAACACTCCCAAACTCATTCTACGAGGCCACCATCACCCTGATACCAAAACCAGGCAAAGATGTCACAAAAAAAGAAAACTACAGGTCAATATCACTGGTGAACACAGATGCAAAAATCCTCAACAAAATACTAGCAAACAGAATCCAGCAGTACATTAAAAGGATCATACACCATGATCAAGTGGGGTTTATCCCAGGAATGCAAGGATTCTTCAGTATACGCAAATCAATCAATGTGATACACCATATTAATAAACTGAAGGATAAAAACCATATGATAATCTCAACAGATGCAGAAAAAGCTATTGACAAAATTCAATACCCATTTATGATAAAAACTCTCCAGAAAGTAGGCACAGAGGGAACTTACCTCAACATAATAAAGGCCATATATGACAAACGCACAGCCAACATTGTTCTCAATGGTGAAAAACTGAAACCATTTTCACTAAGATCAGGAACAAGACAAGGTTGCCCACTTTCACTACTAGTATTCAACATAGTTTTGGAAGTTTTAGCCACAGCAATCAGAGAAGAAAAAGAAATAAAAGGAATCCAAATTGGAAAAGAAAAAGTAAAACTGTCACTGTTTGCAGATGACATGATACTTTACATAGAGAATCCTTAAGATGCTACCAGAAAACTACTAGAGCTAATCAATGAATTTGGTAAAGTGGCAGGATACAAAATTAATGCACAGAAATCTCTTGCATTCCTATACATTAACAACAAAAGATCAGAAAGAGAAATTAAGTAAACACTCCCATTTACCACTGCAACAAAAAGAATAAAATACCTAGGAATAAACCTACCTAAGGAGACAAAAAACTATAAGACACTGATGAAAGAAATTAAAGATGATACAAACAGATGGAGAGATATACCATGTTCTTGCATTGGACGAATCAACACTGTGAAAATGGCTATACTACCCAAAGCAATCTACAGATTCAATGCAATCCCTATCAAACTACCAATGGCATTTTTCACAGAACTAGAACAAAAAATTTCACAATTTGTATGGAAACACAAAAGACCCTGAAAAGCCAAAGCAATCTTGAGAAAGAAAAATGGAGCTGGAGGAATCAGGGTCCCTGACTTCAGATTATACTACAAAGCTACAGTAATCAAGACAGTATGGTACTGGCACAAAAACAAAAATATAGATCAATGGAACAGGATAGAACAGGAACAGGATAGAAAGGACAGAATGGAACAGGATAGAAAGCCCAGAGATAAACTCATGCACATATGGTCACCTTATCTTTGATAAAGGAGGCAAGAATATACAATGGAGAAAAGACAGCCTCTTCAATAAGTGGTCCTGGGAAAACTGGACAACTACATGTAAAAGAATGAAATTAGAACACTTCCTAACACCATACACAAAAATAACCTCAAGTAGATTAAAGACCTAAATATAAGGCCAGACACTATAAAACTCTTAGGGGAAAATACAGGCAGAACACTCTATGACATAAATCATAGCAAGATCCTTTTTGACCCATCCCCTAGAGAAATGGAAGTAAAAACAAAAATAAACATATGAAATCTAACGAAACTTAAAAGCTTATGCACAGCAAGGGAAACCATAAACAAGACAAAAAGACAGCCCTCAGAATGGGAGAAAATATTTGCAAGTGAAGCAACTGACAAAGGATTAATCTCCAAAATATACAAGCAGCTCAAGCAGCTCATGCAGCTCAGTATCAAAAAAACAAACAACCCAATGCAAAGATGGGCAGAAGACCTAAACAGACATTTCTCCAAAGAAGATATACAGATTGCCAACAAACACATGAAAGGATGCTCAATATCACTAATCATTAGAGAAATGCAAATCAAACTACAATGAGGTATCACCTCACACGGGTCAGAATGGCCATCATCAAAAAATCTACAGAGAAGAAGGTGAAGGCCTCCAAGAAGAAGAAACGCTCCAAGGCCAAAGCTGAGAGGGAAGCATCCCCTGCGGACCTTCCCATTGACCTGAACGAGCCCACGTACTGTCTGTGCAATCAGGTCTCCTATGGAGAGATGATCGGCTGTGACAATGACGAGTGCCCCATCGAGTGGTTCCACTTCTCCTGCGTGGGGCTGAACCATAAACCCAAGGGCAAGTGGTACTGCCCCAAATGTTGAGGGGAGAACGAGAAGACCATGGACAAGGCCCTGGAGAAGTCCAAAAAGGAGTGGGCCTACAACAGGTAGTGGCGGGCCTGGCTGGACCGAGGCGAGCAGGGCGAGCTGTGTATTTATTGCATCGCCACCTGGATGGGCGCAGGGACTGCACGTGTAGCCTTCTGAAGACTGTTGGATGAGGAGCTGTTCCTCTCGTGGGATGACCAGGGTTCTCTTTGCTTTTCCGTTGGTGCACATGTGTAACGAGAGAGTGGTCTATGGATCAGCATTTTAGAAACTGCAAATATAGGTTTGAATTAAAAAAACAAACAAACAAACAAACAATAAATGCTGGAGAGGGTGTGGAGAAAAGGGAACCCTCTTGCACTGCTGGTGGGAATGTAAATTGATACAGCCACTATGGAGAACAGTATGGAGGTTCCTTAAAAAACTAAATAGAACTACCATATGACCCAGCAATCCCACTACTGGGCAAATACCGAGACAACCATAATTCAAAAGGAGTCATGTACCACAATGTTCACTGCAGCACTATTTACAATAGCCACGACATGGAAAGCAACCTAAGTGTCCATTGGTGGATGAATGGATAAAGAAGATGTGGCATGGGCTTCCCTGGTGGCACAGTGGTTAGGAGTCCACCTGCCAATGCAGGGGACATGGGTTCATGCCCTGGTCTGGGAAGATCCCACATGCCACAGAGCAACTAAGCCTGTGCGTCACAACTACTGAGCCTGCGCTCTAGAGCCCACGAGCCACAGCTACTGAGCCCACGTGGCACAACTACTGAAGCCTGTGCACCTAGAGCCCGTGCTCCGCAACAAGAGAAGCCACCACAGCGAGAAGGCCGCGCACCACAACGAAGAGTAGCCCCCGCTCGCCACCACTAGAGAAAGCCCGTGCACAGCAACAAAGGAGCCAATGCAGCCAAAAATAAAAAAAATCAATAAATTAAAAAAAAAAGATGGGCACATATACACAATGGAATATTACTCACCCATAAAAAGAAACGAAATTGAGTTATTTGTAGTGAGGTGGGTGGACTTAGAGTCTTTTATCAGAGTGAAGTAAGTCAGAAAGAGAAAAACAAATACCGTATGCTGATACATATATATAGAATCTCAAAAAAAAAATGGTTCTGAAGAACCTAGGGGCAGGACAGGAATAAAGACATAAACGTAAAGAATGGACTTGAGGACACGGGGAGGGGGAAGGGTAAGATGGGACGAAGTGAGAGAGTGGCATGGACATATATGCACTACCAAATGTAAAACAGATAGCTAGTGGGAAGCAGCTGCATCGCACAGGGAGATCAGCTCGGTGTTTTGTGACCGCCTAGAGGAGTGGGATAGGGAGGGTGGGAGGGAGACGCAAGAGGGAGGGGATATGGGGATATATGTATACGTATAGCTGATTCACTTTGTTATACAGCAGCAACTAACACAACAATGTAAAGCAATTATACTCCAATAAAGATGTGGAAAAAAAAAATTAACCGCACCTCCACCTCCTCCACGCAGTAGCTTGTGATCCTCACCTTTTGGAACAGTGTAGGTTAATTCATTCATGCATACATCCAATAAATATTGAGAGCCTACCATGTGTCAAGCATTGTCCTAGGAGTTGAGAGGGGACAAGAGCAAATAGGTCAGCTTCGATCCCTGCCTCCCCCAGCATGCAGTCTGGACGCAGGGTGGGGTCAGAGGACAGCACGTAGGCTGGAATGAGTACAGCAGGGCGGATTCTTGAAAAGAGCCTTAGACTGGAGAGACGGCTTTGTAAATGACCGAGTCTAGACAAGTCACTGAACTCCCCTGAGCCTCTGCATTTCCAAATTTGTAAAACGGTAACTTACCTTAAAGAACTGTTGTAAGAACTGAAGCTATGCAGAGCGCTTCAGTGGGCCCTCAGTAAACGGCCTCAGTAGGCAGAAAGGTTATGGTTATTTCTGGAGAGGTGGTATGAGGGTTGCAACACGTACGGCAGGTGCTCGGTGGTAACGTCCGGGTGGAAGAGCCCTCGTTGGGCAGAGGGGCAGCCGACCGCCTCGGGCCACTCAGCGAGTCACAAGGTTTCTCGGTTACCCTTTGCTCCAAACACTTCCCTAATGCCCCTTACCGGTCTCCACACAAAGCCGCCCCGTCCCCCCCGCCACGCAATGCAGGTGAGGCAAACACGCTCGCCTTCCCCCGAAATCCTGCCGGGGCCATAGCGAGGTCGTGGCACCCTTAACGCCTGCGCAAGCTGCACGCAGGTACGCGGCGCGGCCCGTCCCGCCCATCCAGGAGGCGGGGTCGTGCGGCCTGGGCTCCGCCCTGGAACGTCCGGCCCCGCCGCGGGCCCCGCCTCCAGCTCGCCGGGAACTGCCTAGAGCCGGGATCCAGCTGGCTGAACCGGGCGGGGAGCGCCTGGGAACTTTAAAGGAGGGGGCGGGCCTGGGGGCGGTAGCCGCAGGAGCGGTTGCCGCGGGGACTGGGCGGTGACGCGGCCCGAGGGCGGAAGTGAGAAAGTTACCGGCGTCCCGAGAGGAGTTGGCGGAGCGGTACGCGCGGCGCGGCAATGGGGGGCTCGGGCAGTCGCCTGTCCAAGGAGCTGCTGGTCGAGTACCAGGTGCGTGAGACGCCAGTTCCCAGGGAGTTTGCGCGCGGCCCTGCGCTCGGGCGGTTGGGGGCGTCCCCGAGCGGCGGCAGGGCAGCGGCCGCGGCCTCTGGCCTCGGGCCGCCCGCTGACCCCCTGTCTTGTTTTGCCTTCCAGGACTTGACGTTCCTGACCAAACAGGAGATCCTCCTGTAAGTGCTGTCTCGAACCTCACCTCCGGGATCTTCTAGGGACGATTTCGGGGGTGGGGGGCGGGGGGAGGCTCTGTCTTACAGGTGGGCAAACTGAGGCCCCGCCAGAGGGAGCGGCAGGGGCCTGCCCGAGGTCAGGAGCTGAGCCCCGGAACTGGAGTGCAGGGCCCTGGGCGCTAGGCTGTGCCCTCTTCCCGGCACGACCTCCCCGCTGGCGCCGGCGGCCGCAGCTGTGCACCGTGGAGTCACCTCGCAGCTTCCAGCCAAAGTTGGGCGCTCTTTGACCTCGCTCTACTGGCTTCTGCATAACCGAAGTTCCTGCTCCAGTCCGGCAGGGGCTGCTGTAGTTCTGGGCTGCTTTACCTACTTGGGGAGCTTGGCTCCTCCTTTACCTGAATAATACAGTAACCGTTAACGCTTATTGAGCACTTGCCATGTGCCAGGCTGTGCTACGAGGTTGTCTACATTACCTAATTTAACCCTCACGACGGAGGTATGGGGACAATGAAACAGTTTGATAATTTGCCTAAGACTGAGTAGGAGAATTTGAACTGGGACTGGAACCCCCTTCCTAGCCGTGGGCAAGCTTTATGTGGCCAGGGCACTTGAGTGAGAAGATTACTGAGCTTCTCTGGGCAAAAGTAATCCCAGTGGGAATGAGATGGTGCCTAAGGAGGAGATAGTTCAGGGTAGCTGCTTTGAGGAGCAGCAGGAGATTCCTGAAATGAAATGAGAATGAGATTTCAGTTCAGCTCTTTTCATTTGTTCTTCAGGGCCAACTTCTGGCTCCTTCCCAGACCTCTCTGTCCCTCAGGAGGTCTAGAACCAGGGCCCAGTGCCTGGGACACAGTGGGCCCACAGTCAATACCCATTGCAAGAATGGACTCCCAGCCTATATTGTCTTGTGATACATCTCCTCTTGGCTTATGCCTGAGACTCAGACATACTGTGTGTGTGGCTTAGCTCCTCACCTGGTTTATAATGGGTAGCAAGGCAAGGAGTGGGGATGTAATACACTCAGGAAGGGACAACAACAGGTTCCCCTCCTTCTGCCAGAGCCCACAGGCGGTTTTGTGAGCTTCTTCCCCAGGAGCACCGGAGTGTGGAGGAGTCACTGCAGGCACGAGTGTCCTTGGAGCAGATCCTCAGCCTTCCAGAGCTCAAGGTGCCAGCCCCCCAGCCTCCCTCTGCTACTCCTTTTGAGATCATGTGGTCACTGGTCCCCATTCTAGTTTTTTCCCTTTTTAGCCCTGATTTCCTGGGGACTAGGGCTTTACCAATATCATCCAAGAGAATTATATAGAAGGGTGTTGTGCAACCTGGGATTCTCAGACATATTCTTGGAGGTTCAAACAAGTTTTATCCTTTAAGAGGAGTTGAATTACCTTATTAAAGCTTGAGAAACCCTGTTCCAGAGGCTGATTGCTCTCCATAGGGCTGCTGTGAAAATTGCTATGCAAAGTGCCTGGCCTAGTGCCTGTAACACGGTAAGTGCTCAGTGAAATGTTTTGTGTTTTAAAATAACCAGCCCATCTTGTCCTCTTTGCTTAGGATGCCTTCCTCTTCCTTCTGTGCTCCCAGGCCTGCCTTTGGGTTAAGCTCTGACTCCTGGGAAGCCATCCCCAGCTGGGTCATTGGTCCTCCTGAGCTCCGTGCTGGCCCCAAAGCACTGATCGTTCTCCCCTCGAGAGCCTGAACTGTTCCCTCCAGTTTCCCAGTGGGGTTTGAGTGTGTGACTTGGGCTGCATCCTGTGGCATTCATAGAGGGCTTTCTTGCCTAGGCCAACCCCTTCAAGGAGCGAATCTGCAGGGTCTTCTCCACTTCCCCAACCAGAGACAGCCTGAGCTTTGAGGACTTCTTGGACCTCCTCAGTGTATTCAGTGACACAGCCACCCCAGACATCAAGTCCCACTATGCCTTCCGCATCTTCGGTAAGAACCAGGGGCCGGGTGGAACACCACCCCTTCCAACATGGTCTTCGTGGGGGTACTGCTTGGGAGCTGGGGGTCAGGAGCTTGGAGCTCATCCTGACCACGTCCTTTCTGGCTTCCTGCGTCTGCTTTCTAGATTTTGATGATGACGGAACCTTGAACAGAGAAGACCTGAGCCAGCTCGTGAACTGCCTCACGGGAGAGGGGGAGGACACACGGCTCAGTGCCTCAGAGATGAAGCAGCTCATCGACAATGTGAGCAACGGGGCCGGGCTCGGCTGGGCCGGGCCGGGGAGCAGGAGGGAAGGGTTGGGCTTTGGCCTGAAGCTTTCCCTTTCCCAGATCCTAGAAGAGTCTGACATTGATAGGGATGGGACCATCAATCTTTCTGAATTCCAGCATGTCATCTCCCGCTCACCAGACTTTGCCAGGTATGACTGTGGTGCTCATTTGTTGCACTGAGTCTGCGACGTTATTATGGGAGGCGGTACCTGGGGTTAGAGAAAGCCTCCTGCTTCCTCTGAATGTAGTAGAGTAGCTATTCTTCTAGAGGGGACTCACAGATATGGGACACAGCCCATTCCAAAGGGTCTTAGGGGAGAGGTAGGGAAGTTTGGGTTTAGTCCCTACCTTCCTCTGCCAGCAGAAAACCTAATGCATTCTTCTTTTGTTCAGCTCCTTTAAGATTGTCCTGTGACAGGAGCCACAGCGTGTGTCCCAGCACCCTGTCGAAGAAACTTTCCACTGCTGAGCCACGGCCAAGGTTACCCCCGTGTTGCCAGGGCCGGCCAAGCTGGCCCAGCCTGGAGGTGGCACTGCGCAGTCTTGCTTGGGACAGGGGAGGGTCCTCCATGTCAAGGCTTCTCCCCTTCTCACTGTCACTGTCATCGCTGTTTGTGTTTCTGCTAGTCAATAATAAAGGTTTAGAAGTTTTGGGCCTTTGTGTGACACTAGAAACGCTGGCATGAGGAAGGAGTGGACTTCTAGGAGCCTTTGGTCACACTGGGAATAAGGATCTAAAGCGGACAGCAGGAAGTCAGGCTGTACCCCGCGCTTCCCACCCCTCGTGAGGGTGTGAGTATGAAGGGTAACATGAGGGGTGGAACTCTTCTGTATCCTGATTTGTGGTGATGGTTACATGATTTTATACATGTGTTAAAACTTGCAGAACTGTGTACTAAAAGAAAAAAGTTAGTTTTACTGTGTGATCATTTTAAAGATAAAAATTCTTTTCAAGTTAAAACAAGAAAACTCAAGACCTTGTCCCCTGTGCCCCATCCCTGAACTGAACTGGGGATGCAAAGTAAAGGGACTGAAGTAAAGTGAACAAATCCCCTCCCCCGCCCATCAGTGTGTTGGTTGAACTCCCCACTTTAAGAACCTGGCTCTGCTGGGAGGTGTGGTTGGCCAGGCTGGGCTGGGTCTGGCCCACTAGCACCTGAAAGAGGAGGCCTAGAACCTCCCAGAACTGAAAGAACTATACCAGCCTCAAAAAGCAACAGTCCTTTGCTTTTTGGAAGGGGCATGATTCAATTTCAATTCTTTAGATTTTATTAAAAAAAAAAAGTAAAGTGCATTTTATTAAAAAGAATACAAAACCCACATAAACTCAGGGCCCCTGTGCTGGGCAGTATCAACATCCCTTAGAGTGGAGGCTGCAAGGTGTAGGGGTGAACTGGGGACTGGTTTTGAAGAGGAGGCCAGGGCAGGTGTGGGGAAAAGGGACACAGGTTTGCAGGCTGGGATGGAGGAAGGCAGGCAACAGTCTTCCTGGAATTCCGAGGGAAGGTGTACATTGTCATATACTCTCTCCTGGGCTCACGCTGCCCTCTGTCTCTCTCATGTGGCCGCAGCCTGATACAGGCCGGAAAGGTCCAGGAGGTGGGTCTGAGCCCAGGGTGTCGTGAGGGCTCTGGTGCCAGTGTGGCCCTCCGGTCCCTGAGGTGACAGGATGATGGCTGCAACAACTTGGCCAGCTGGCGAGGCTGGACCCACTGGAGCCCGAGCTGGCCCCTGGCTCTGCCGTGAGAAGGGGCAGCCTGTGGCAGTAGGATAAGGCGGAAGGTGGAAGAGGCCAGTTGGTGTGGGATGTCCAACTCTGTCTCCAACAACCACTTTGGATGAGCCCTCCCAGTCTGGAGACTGGGCCGGCCGTGTGCATGGCATTCTGTGTTCTCTCACTGTTTTCTCTTGTTTCACATTTTCAACTGTTTTGAAACAAAGGGCTCAGTTTCATAAGGAGCACTGTTCTGCCCACCCGGGCAGGCCCCGATCTTCAGCCAGGCCCTGTGGGGCTGTGGCCATCTGGGGTGGAGGGGCCTTGTTGCTTGACACCAGGCAAGCTGGCTCCATCGCTCCCGAGGGCTGGGCACCGTGGCTGTGTTCCACGAGGAGCAGGGGTCCAGCCGACCCTCTCTGAGCACTCCTGGCCCCTAGAGGGAGGCTGCCTCTAGAAGTTTGCTCTCACACCACAGAGTCCCGGATTTCAGAGCCCAGGCGGACCCGGGGCCGGGGACACACCGGGGACACCTCCACGAAGCTGTCCAGGATACTGAGCGGCCTCTTCTCTGACTCTGTGAAGACCCGGGGCCCTGGGGAGCTGTCCGACAGAGCCTGGTAGCCTCGGTGGTCGAGTGGGGTATTAGGGGGGCCCACGCCATTGAGCGGCCGGGTCTCAGGTGGCAGTACCACTGGGTGCATCTTGGGGTGTACGCTGGCACACTCCCCCTGCTTCAGGAAGACTTTCATGCCACCCCGGTGCCGGTAGAGGAAGAATAAAATGAAGAGCACCATGGCGAACACGAACAGCGCGCACATCACTAGGAACTCGGTCCAGTAGGACTTCTCTGCACCCCAGCTGGCCCTGCCCCCGGCCGGCGCGCTCACCCGAGACGTGCTGATGATGACGGGCACGCTGCCACTCTGGTCTGCTCGGTCTGCCACTGCGTCCTCCACCACCTTTGGGCAGTAGCTGGCCTCCAGCTGCCGGAAGCCCTCCTCCAGTGACCAGCACTGGAACTCCCCCAGCTCCTGCTGCCTGCCCACCAGCAGCAGGTCCCCGGTGGACAGCACGCGGCAGGAGGCCGAGGCATTAATGGGGACCCCGTTGTGCAGCCAGAGCCGGGTTGCCAAGTTGGAGAGGAGGGGGCAGGCCAAGGTGTTCACTGTGTGGGGCTGGAACTGGACTGGCTCACAATGCTTCTCACCTGCAGGCAAAGGAGGCACAGTCCCGGGTAAAGGGGGGCTGATATCCACGGTAGCCCCAGGCTCACCCACCTCCCTCTGCGCTATGGTCCTCCTGCTGTAACAACAACTCTGGGGACTTCGGGGACTGGGGGTCTCACTTTCCAGGGTCCTGCTTGCAGGGCCAAAGGGGTGAGGAAGTGAGGAAAGGCATTAACACACAGCAGTGGCTGCAGGAGCCTTCTAGGCAGCCTTCTGCAGTGGCTGCAGAAGACTTCTAACCTTCTAGACCCCCCACATCTCCTCCACCCTGATGGGGCACCTTACCTCTTGGTACAAAACTCCGGGCCTTGGACGAGGAAGTGTTGCAGAGTTCCCTGGCATTGGCCCCCTCGATGTCCTGGATCCATGGCCTGAGGACCAAAGAAGAGTCTGGGATGGGCCAGGAACCCCCACAAGGTCGCATCTGCCCACCCTCCGTGCAGCACATGCCCTCACGCAGCCCTGCAGATGTGGGCCTGGGGAAGGGCTCAGGGACCACCAGGCCCAAAGCGGGGGTGAAAGGCAGGCGGCTTCCCTGGGTGGATTCCCCACCCCGCAGGGTTTGTGCCGGCATCTCCTCTGTCTACACAGTATTTACTTCAGTTAAAAGTTACTGTAGGGACTTCCCTGGTGGGCCAGTGGTAAAGAATCCACTTTCCAACACAGGGGATGTGAGTTCGATCCCTGTCGGGGAACTAAGATTCCACAGCCGCGCGGCAACTAAGCCCACATGCTCTAGAGCCTGTGTGCCACAACTAGAGAAAAGCCCCTGTGCCGCAACGAAAGATCCTGTGTACTGCAACTGAGACCTGGTGCAGCCAAGTAAATAAATATTTAAAAAAAAAAAAAAGGTACTGTAATACTTCCCTGAATTACAAAAGCAGTTGAGTTGAGCTCTTAGAAAAAGTCTGGAAGGACAGCTCTATCTGTATGTATATACCTGTCTCTTTTAAAGCAATGCACATGCATTGATTTGTTTTTAGAAAACTGGAAAAAAAGCACAAAGGCTAAAAACATTATAAAAGTCACAATCAACCATCCAGCGAGAATGGCAGGCAGCATTTTTTTTGAGTGTGCCTTCAGGTGTACATATGTATACGCATACATGGTGTTTTGAAATATAAAACTGGAACCAGGTATCCCCTTGAGTGAAGTATGTACACTACAAATAGGACAGATCCCATATTTACTTAAAATATGTGTATTTTTGTTTATTTTACACATATGTAGAAAAATCTGGGGGGATATATATTAAAATCTCACTGTAAGTCTCTCTAGGTGGTAGGATTAGGGTAGTTTTAATTTTATTTATCTCTATTTTTTTCTATATGAAAATTTTAAATCTAAATAAGTGATTTTGAAAACAGTTTTTAATGGGTTGGTTGGTTTTTGGCCGCACCACTTGCAGGACCTGAGTTCCCCAATCAGGGATCGAACCTGTGACCACTGCAGTGGAAGCGCAGAGTCCTAACTACTGGACCGCCAGGGAATTCCCTTAATGGGACTGTTATGTAGCCCTTATTTTTTTGTTCCTTAACTACATTCACATGCCAATCGACATTCTCCTGCAAAGCTTTTCATAGCTCTAATATTTCATACTTTACCAAATCTTGTCTCTGCTTTACAGATGGGTAAGGCAAACATAATTTATCGTTTGAACAACACTTGATGAGAGTCAGAAGGGGAGCTGATTAATAATTATTCCCAGACAGTGGACACAAATGAGGCTGTGTGGTGATTCCACAGAGGGCCTAGGGAAGGCACTCGGAGGCCTAGTGCATAGGGTTGGAAAAGTGGGTGGGGCCTTCAGGAGCTCTCACCTGGAGGCCATCGCAGGCCGGTAAAGGCTGACGTGCTTGCAGCTGGAGCCGCTCCAAGCGCAGTAGGGGTCCCGGGCCAGGAGGCAGTCCCCGCAGCTCTGGTACAGGCTGCAGTTGGCCACGGGCACCTGGACCACACCCGAGTGTGAGGCACCATACAGCAGTCCCTGCACAGGCACGGGGGATGAGAAGCAGGCACAGGCAGCCAGGGCCACCACCCAGAGCTGCACCCGGCTGGAGTGCACACAAAAGCCACCGACAGGGGGCCTCCTCTCATGCTCCCGGGCCCCCACATTCTGAGAGCTTATTCCAGAAGCCTGGATCTCTCCATCTGGCTGGGGCAGGAGTCGGGCACCCCAAGCACGCTGCCCGGACTCCTCCTCTGCTCACCCTGTCGGCATCCAGGAGCAGGTTCTGCACGGGCTGTCCTGATGAGAAGATCTGGAGCTCCTCGATGATATGCACCCCGGGGCCCACGCTCACCGCCTTGTGCAGCCAGCCGTCACCTGCAACATGGACAGCACTCAGGCCCTGCGCAGAGCCTGAGGCCCATGTCCCAAAAGCTAGCCCTGTTGACTCTGAGCCTGCACTGCTGTGGGCACTCACTAGTGCCTAGGAAGAGGACGTCGTAGGTGCGCTGCAGGCCAGGGACGCGGTGGACAGCCACACGCTGGTAGCGGGCCTGGGGCTGCAGGAGTAACAGGCGGCTGCGGACCTGCCCATCCATCAGGAAGTGGTCCTTGAGGAAGTTCAGCACACGGTCGGGGAGCTGCAGGGACGAGCTGATCTTCCTTTCCCGGGTGCTGTTGGTGATGCACTGAAGGAGAAGGCGGTGGCTTGAGGCGAGTGGCACTCAGGGCAGCAAGCAGGATGTGGGTCCTGCAAATCCCACTGGGACTGCCGGCCCTATCTCCCCAGTGAACAGCAGGGGTACCTGCCCCGCCCTTGGAAGCCACAGCACAGCACTCCAGTTCTGCGAAGCCAGCGCACTGATCTACAGGCCTAAGGGCAAAGCCCAGGGTGTGGGGCGCCCAAGGGCCCCAGCTGCCAGGGTTTCCCCCTCTCTGCCCACCAACCATCTCTCCTTCCTGCCCACCCTTCCCCCACCCCCTTCCGCAAGCCTCAAGAAGCATGACCACACTTCCTGCTCCTGTAGCATCCTTTTGGCAGTGCTCTCTCAGGACGCCCTGGCTGACCAAGGCTTCCTAGTACAGGGGCATGAGGGTGCCTGCAATTAGTTTCCCATATTGCCAGGGGCACTTCCTGATTCTCTCTGCCCCAGGTCATTCTCTGTAAAAGCCCCAGGAATTAATACCCTGGAGTGACCCTCAACTGCACAGGAGTTGGTGACAAACACCCCAGTGGGACAATGCTGAGATGTGCTCCACGCAGCCTCCCAGGGCCCCAGGGAACGAGCTCCAGGTGCCCACAGCAGTAGCAGCTCAGTGACACACACTTTCTTAGCTCCGCCCCCTCCTCCCACAATCCTGTCCCCTCCTGCTTCTTCCTGGGATTACCTCCCCTAAAAACTGCTGGCACTCACATCCTTGTCTCAAGGTCTGCTTTGTGGGGAGCCCATGAGGCTGGAAGGAAAGAAGAAAGGACTATTTCCCCATGGCCTGTCACTCAATAAATAAATAAGGAGCTCATGGCAGAGTTGGGGAGAGGCACGTGCAGTCAGTGTCCTGATGGGGGACACCCCTGCCTGGCCTAAAGCAGGTTTGAAGCCACCCCGACATTCATGGTCACATCTAACTCAGAAAGACAAGCAGGCCTGGGCTTCGTCCCCACTTTCAAGGTGAGAAAACAAACTCAGAGAAAGCAAGTGATCCCAGCACAGTTGGGGACCCATCCTCCCAGCACAGGGGCAGCACTCACCGCGCCGGGCCGGGGCGAAGGCACCAGGTGGGTTACGGTGTACCACTGCTGCGTCTCGCGGTTCACCTCCTTGTAGAGGCCATTGAAGGCCCTCTGCACGTCCTTCATGGTGAAGACACAGATGGCAGAGCCTTCTGTGGTCCCCCTGTGCCTACCAAGGAAGTGGCCAGATTAGCCCAGCAGCCCTGGGGCTCACGATGAGGCCAGCGGGGCCCAATCCCGGCCCCAACTCATCCCCCCAACCCCGTTCCCAGCTAGGTCCTGGGGGTCCTACCACTGGGATGTGAAGACCCCGTAGAAGAGGGTGTCACCCCATTCCTGGGGGCTGGGGCTCAGCGTGAAGACGTCTTGCAGTACGTTGAACGGGAAGCCATCGTCAGGCCGCAAGCACAGCAGCTGGGCCTTCAGGAAGGACGTCCAGCGCTGCTGCAGGACCCGCTCGCCCCCCTCATCACCCTGGGAGAGGGAGAGAGGGCCAGGGCTTAGGCACGAGCAGGGGTGGGACACTTGGTGCTCCTCGCTGCCCCCTCCCCAACGGTGGCTGAGACAGACGCCAGGAAGAGCCAGACAGACCAAAGCCAGGCCTGAGTCCATTTCACATCAAGAAGACTTGAGGTGGCAGCCGTCAGGTCCCCTCACCGGGAGGCTAGCTAAGTAAATGACAGCGCTTTCCTTACTGTGGGACACCAGGGAAAAGGACGAAGGGGAGTCTATCTACAAACGTGGAAAGATGTCACGATTCACCACTGAGCAAAAAGGGGAGCTAAAGAATCACATTACAGTGTAACTCTTGTTTGTACATGGTGTTAAATAATATAAATATGTATGTATTTACACACGTGCCAAAAAAAAAAAATAGCAAGGAACACTCTAACTTCTTGTGGTAGGATGGTGGGATTATAACACCAATAGTCGACAACAAGTGGTTGCTCACCACATCTCTAAAAGCCCTACACAGATCGTTAACAACCCTGAGGGAGTTTTGTTATGATTTCCACTGAACAGAGAAGGAAACGAACTGATTTCTCAGTAAGGAAACTGCCCAAGATCACACGGCCTGCAGGGTTTGAACCCAGGCAGCCTGGCTCTAGAGTCTTTGCTCTTAATCACGATACCACGGTGCCTCTTATCTTGTAAGTGATTTTCGTGTGTACTTTTCTACATTTTCATGTTTTTTAAAATAAATAAGGAAAAACAGAGACATTTTAACTGAAAAGGAGAGAGAGAAAAGCCAGTAGCCAAGCCGTTCCTCCTGGAGGACAGGAGAAGGCCACAGGTGCGGGGCCTTCTGGTTCTATACCCGAGGAGCCTTCGGGGTCTCTGGGATGGCCCGGCCTGCTCACCTTGCAGACACGGGCAATGCGGGACACGATGGTGTTCTCAAAGAACTCAAACTCCTGACCAGTCTCGCTGAAGAAGAAGTAGATCTTGTCATCGTCCCCTTGCAGGCTGCCCAGGCTCTCGGGAATGTAGGCTGAGGCCACAAACGCTGGGTCTGTGGGGGCCAGTGGGGAGCACAGAGTCAGCCCAGGGATCCCAGACAGGCGAGACTCTGTTCTCAGGTCCTGCTGGGTGGACAGGGCCCCCTCCCTGAGGCCCCGTGACAGCCCACTGGGTGGGGCGAGAGGACTTCACCTTGTAGCCAGTTGAGGGAGCTCTCAGTCTTGGTGGGGCGGAGGCTTTGGCTCCGTGAGATGGCTGGGTCATTCCCCTGGAAGCTGCTGACTGTTCCAGTGTACAGCTCGCCATCTGCCAAGAGGACATGCCCATGGGAATGAGCCCTCAGCACAGCCCCTTCCCGCTCAAGGCCCGGAGTGACACGAGTGCTGCCCTTCTTGTTTGAGGAGGACAGAGGAGGGAGTAGGAACTAAGAAAAGCCAACCCGAGGGCAGCCCAGGGTCGCCGCACCCGCTGGGAATCGGTGTGGCATGGACCCACCAGCTCAGACCTGGGGCCCACCCTGCTCCCCTGCCCGCCCTCACATGGAGCCTCAATGAGCCCATCCTGCCCCCCTGACCCCCAACACTCACCCACCACCAGGGCCGTGGACTTGAAATTGGGGTCAAAGGGACAACGGCCCTTGCCATCTTCCAGGAGGATGTTCCCCACCACGTCCTGTGCCAGGGTAAAGTTCTCCATGTTCTGCAGGGGAGCAGATGGGAGAGCTCAGGGGCACGCCAGGGTGTGAGCGGGCTCGGCGGGAGAACAAGGAGGTGTGCTGGAGAGAAGGGAGGGGTCTGACGGGCACCCCGGGCACAGTCCCAGCACCGTCTCACCAGGACCTGACGTGGTGGGCACTGTTGCCCCACGTAACAGAGAGGAGAGGAGGCTTAGAAACGCAACGTGAGCCAGGAAAGGGCAGCGACGATTTAAACTCAGGTATGTCTGACTCCAAAGCTGGTTGCTCCAAAGCCTCAAAATGCCACCCTTTACGAAGGTGTGCGTAAAGAGTATGCGTGTGTTGAGGAGGATGGACAAGGTGGCCTGGCGGGAACTGAGTGAGAGCAGGGGAAAGAGCTGGAGGAAGCAAGAGGGCGTGACTGTGGGTCAGCCAGCACTTTTGTGCCTGGGGAATCCCACCCCCCACCGCCCCCTGCAGGGCAACCTGGCCATCAGGGCTGGGGCTGGGCCTCAGGGCTCTCGGGGCCCACTGCTGTCAAGAAGCCTCCCCCTGGGGCCTGCCCTTTAGCAGGGGTCAGTGCTAGAGACCAGCTCCCTGGGGCACAAAGACAGGCAGTTCCCAGGCCAGCCGCAGGCGAGCCCAGGGTGAGGAGGGGCACTCACAACGTAGGTGCACACGGGGCTGAAGGCCGCGGTGCCACAGGTGAACAGGTGGCTGCTGTTGAGTGGCAGGAGGATCTTGATGTAGTTTTGACAGTCCCGCTGGAGGAGGGAGGAGGATGTCAGGCCCAAGCAAGCCACCAGGGGGCACCGCCGAGCCCTCCCCACGGGACGCAAGGCCAGGCCTGGGGGTGAGGCCTCTGCTCCCCAGTACTCAAATCCTGGAGTAAACGAGACTCCAGGAGCCTCGTGGGGCAAAGCAGATGGAGGACCACGGAGCGTGTGCACAGGAGGGGACCTTGGGCCTCACGTAGTTCCGTGATTGGGAAACTTCTCTTCAGTTTGGGGTGAAGGCACAGAATCCCTCCCTTTTGAGCTGTCTCGGCCCCACCTGGTGAGGCAGCTACGCCCAGAGCAGGAGGAAACACGCAGCCCTGAATCCTGGGCCCCAGACTTGCGGATCGCCTCCGCGAGCGTGTCTAACAGCTCTAACAGTGTGTCTACTGAGCTTCTGATTGTTCCCCACAAAACTCTCTCCTCCGGGACCTGCCCCCTTGCACTGACGGCTACTCCGCCTTCTCAGCTCCTCAGGCCCCGAGCCTCATGGCCAGCTTCGACTCTCTGATACCCGCCACCCCGGTTCTTCCATCAGGAAATCCTGGTGGCCCCATCTTCAAAATACTTCCGGGATCCGACCATTCCTCACTCCCTTTATTGGTCCAACCCTGGTCCGGGCACCATCGCCTCTTGCCCCTCACTGGTCTCCCTCCCTCTGTCCTCGCCCCAACGAGGCCGCTCGCCACCGCCGCGGCCAGAGTGACCTTTTGCAAACGCACGCCAGACCATGTCACTGCCCTGCTCAGCCAGCCAGTGGTTCCCCACATACCTCACTCAGAGTGAAATCTACAGTCCTGTTCCTCCCCCATGTCAATTCCCTCACCTCATTTGAGCCAAGTAATCTCGGCTCAAATATCACTTTTTAAATGAAGTGTAACCTGACCACCTCTTAAACCTGACCTTCTTTTTCACAATGACATAATAACCAGTGTCTAAAAGCACCTGGGCACGGAGCAAGTGCTTAATACATTTCTGCTGAATAAAAGAAATCAGGGGTGGTCTGGACTTGAACCTGTGTGTTGACCCCAAGTCCGGTGCTCTTCTGCCTTCACCTTAACTGCCATCTGCTGCACTCAGGACCAGGAAGGCCTCTGGGAATGGTGGGGAGTCCTCCCAGAGAACCCCAGGCTGGCCTGGCTCCTACCCAGTGGTCTGGCCAAAACCAAGCCAGGATTATGTCAGACCTGCTACATTAGGCACCACCCTCAGAAGGACAGACTCCCACCCCCACCCAATCACTGCTCATGCTGGAAGCTGATGTTTATTTGGCACTTATTATGTGCCAGGTGCCTTATACCTATTAGCTCACTGAATCCTCACGGTAAGTCCAGTGAGACAGGCCTCATTATCCCCATTTTACCAAGGCTCAGAGAGGCAAATCTACTTACTTGTCCAATGTCACAGACACAGTAAGTGTAAGCTGAGACTCAAACCCAGGTCTGGCCATCTCAGAAGCCTATGCCCTTTCTACCACAGCTCGCTGCATCTGCTCCCACCTCCTGCCTCCATCCCGGGCCCAGATCTACCATCCTCCGTCCCTCCTTCAGCCCAGGTCACCTCCAGGTGCTAGCTCACCTGTGGGTCCTTGCCCTTGAAGCTGCACTGCTGTTTCCTCTCTGCGTCTGCGCTCCACAGCAGCTGGGGAATTACAAAGGGGAAGGTAAGTGTGCAAGCGGGAACGAAGGATATGCCCCTCTTTTCCTTCCCCCTTTCCCGTTTGCATCATCCTCGGACCCAGAAGTTCCATCTTCCCCACTGGCATCCTCCACCCAGGCTAGCCATCCCCGGGCATCATCTCACCTCCTGGTACCCCCCGCCTGGCAGGAAGCTGACGCTGCTGTTGAGTGCAAAGAGGGCCTCTCGAGCACCCACGTATAGAGTCCTGCCATCCCTGCTCAGCAGGAGGGCTGTATAGTTGGAGATGTGATCCACTTCAAATCTGAGCAGTGACCGCTTTTCAGAGCCTGGAGAGAGGACGATCGATGGACATTACCTGGGGGCCCCCCCTCCCATACCAACCTCTAGAATGCGCCGATCTGATTGAAGGTAGATCAGCAAAGCAGTGGGTGGCATGGGGCTGGGGACAAGGCGATCGGATTTAAGGGGAGCAGCATTCCCGAACCCTCAAACATTATGTATGAGACAAAGGCACAATGATGAACGTAAAAGAACATCAATTATAGCACCATTCACGTTAATGAAAAATTGAAACAACCTAAGTGTCCAACCACAGGGGACTGGGTGACAATAAACCCAAATACTTCCTTTGCTGGAATACTACGCAGCTAGTAAAATGCTATTGTATTAGAAACTCCAGACCAACAAGCAAACAGAGTTATGTAAAAAAGCATGGTCAAAATATGAAGTGAACTAAAATATGAAGTGATGGATTTTGAGCACCTGACGGAATATAAGAAAGGAAAGTATATTTAACATTCTCCTTTGAGTGGCGTTAGACCCAAAGAGAAGGACTTGTAAGTACAGCCCACTCCTGTGGGCTGATTTACAGAGGAATGCAAACATGGGGCGCTGGTCTTCAACTATACTGCCTCGCAGTCACTCATGGAAGATTTATGGTTATTAAACAGAATGTAAATGTTACATTGAATGTACAACAGACAGGCACTGTGATGCTGGGGGCCAGGGGAGTCAAGGAAAAAGTCGAGTCTCCATATCTTCCTCTGAGAGCAATGAGGGCCACAAGAGACTGTCCGTGGTTAGTGGAACAAGACACTGAGGCTTAAGTATATTATTTTATTTTATTTTTCCACCACCACCCCCCTGCCCGCCGCATGTGGGATCTTAGTTCCCTGACCAGGGATCGAACCTGCGCCCCCTGCAGTGGAAGATGGGAGTCTCAACCACTGGACCACCAGGGAAGTCCTTAAGTATCTTATTTTAAATTGCAAAGGTAACCAAATACAGTGGCAGAAAATGTTTGGAGGAAGTGGGGAAGGGTGATGGAACTGATGGAAAGCTTTATTTTTCTCAGCAGCAAGTCAGTAAGTCAGATAAGCCAAGAAATCGTGGGATAAGCATTTTACTTAAGTGGAGGAAACCACTGTATAACAAGAAGTCTAAATGATTAAAATTGCCCCTTTTACCCAGGCCTGGGGCTGGGGAAGACTGAGGCAGTTACTGCTTTTCACAATAAGTCCTTCTGTGCTTAAAAAAAAAAATTATGTGCCTCTATCTTTGATATAAATTTCAAGTATCTTTCATTAAATGAAAATGAAGGTTATAAAAGAGTATGCATAGTTAGAGTCTATTTGTTTGTGGGAAAAATATAAACAGAGAGAAAAATCCAGAAGGGTGAATCACAAAATGCTGGAAAGTGGTATCCCTGGTGGAATTATAGGTAATTTTTTTTCGCTTTGCACTTGTTATCATTTTTGGATTCTACAGGTTATACTTGTGCAATGCTAAAGAAATAAATTAGAAGAAAAGGAAGAAGAAGACAAAAATAAACACACACATCTATCCACCACGATACTATCTGTGCTTTCAGTGACTAATGGATTTGGAGAGAAATTATTTTAAAAATTCAAAGCAGCTGATAAGAAAAGAAAAACAAGCAAAAAGCAGCCACCCTACCTAACCCCAGGCATCTCCTAACTGACCAGTGGATTGCAACCACGCAAACAGCTTCACGAAGCTGAGGAAGCAAAAAATGCAACATGCCAACAAAGCAGCTGAGAAGACAGCTTTCTGTGTGTTTACATGGTGAGTGTTTTTACATACCCCCAGCCTGGTTCCACAAAGGGCAAGGAAACACAAAGAAAAGAAGGTAGTAAAATATAAACACTAAAATCAGGAGTGGAGGAAAAAACACATCTGAAGAAAACATCTAATCCAGAAACGAAGGACAGATTTCACATAAGCAGGTCATAAGGTCCTCACACAGCTACTAGAGATGGGCTCCACATTTAGTGCTGAGCCTCCCAGTGGTCAAAGAGAAAACGGAAATCAGGTTACCTTGTCCTCATTATTCAAGAGGAAGAACACATACCAGCCTTTCTGGAGAAGCCAAGCTTTTTACCTGGTTGCTAATGGTGAAGGAAGCCCTTCGGTAGGACTTCCTAGCACATATACTGGGATATCCTACCAGCAAACAGGAATGACGGAGTTTCCAAGGCTGTTCCCTTCCTGATGAGGGAGGGTAGTATCACAAGGTACCAGTGCAGGAACCTACAGGGAACCTGAAGCTAGGTGGCTTGTCACTCTAGAACCAGAGCCGAAACAGGGACTGCACTGGGAGTTCACAGGGCAAAGTCCAGCCTAATGTCCGGAACCTGAACTCTGTTACTGAAACCACATAGGGAAGCTGTGGTCTGGAGAAGTTAAGGCCTCTCTTTGAACACTTAAGTCCAGAATCACACTAGACTCCAGGTCTTTAGCCTCAAATTCCCAACTCCTCACCACTTCCTATCAGCGCTCTATATACTGGGAGGCCCAAGGAAAGTTTCCAGCACTAACCCCCTACTTTTCCCAACCAGAAAGTTTCCCAACACGTAATTGGGGCCCAGTTACGTTGCTTGTACTTTGTGCTGATGAGCTGGTCAGCCTTCTGGAACGAGCAACCTGACCATTTTGCATTCTGGTCCGGGAAGAACCGCCCCCCCTAAAAGAGACCCCTCCCGTTGGCCACCACAGGAAGGTGTTGGGTAAACATGTTGCAGATATTAACTCCCTGGGTGCCCACGATGATCCTGTGAGGTAGGAACTGCTGCTATCTCCAGGTTACAAATGAAGAAACTGAAGCTCAGAGTCATTAAGCAACGTAAACAAAGGCCGGCTCAGGAGGTCTCCTCCCTGGACTCCTGGTCTGCAAACTGCAAGATGCAGCAAAAGCACCTGGAAGATCTAAACTCTAGATCCACGACCTGCCCCTGGAGACTCTGACGCTGCTGGCTTGGGATGGAGCCTGAGAACATGCAATTTTATGAGCTCCCTGGGGATTCTGAAGTTGGAGGCCCAAGGAGCACACTTTGAGAAGCACCATGTAGGTAGGTCCTTTGTAGAGCAGTGTGGACGTCATCTCACCGAACTGTAGTTTTCTCATATGCATCATGGGGATAATGAAAATAAAACCCCCAGCAGGCTCACAAGGAGTCAGTTAGACCAGGGCAAATGGCTACCGCAGTCCCTCCTCATCTTTTGCAGCCCTCCAGGCTCCTGACAGCAAGGCTGGCTCACATATGCCCATGCTTATCTGCCTACAGAGGAGGGGCATTTCTACCCAGGCGGGTCCCGTAAGTCTGGGCAGGAGGCTGCTCTTGGAATCTGTCCAGATACAGAAATGCCAAAGGTCAGAGATAAGCTTCAGTCCAGGTGGCAGCTCAGACTCACTCAGGCCTGGGGGGGTGGGGAGACTTGCCAAGGGTCATGCAGACAGAGCACAGCCAGGTTGGAGGGCCAGCCAGGGCGCCAGCTGCCCAGCCCTGGTCCAGCCCAGCTCTCCGAAGAAGCCAGCTGCTCAAGAGGCCCCCACACCTCCTCCTGTCACGCTGGGAGTCCAGTCAATGAAACAGCCAAGGGACAGAAAACGCCTGGGAGGAACGGGCGAGGGGCCCCTCACACCACGCACTCCCATCCTGGGGATGCTGCCTCTTCACCCCTCTGCCCTGAGTCTCTCAGACTCAAAGCCATGGTGTCCGGAAGGCCTGGCCCTCCACAATCCCTCTTGCCCTGTGGACTTCACCAGGGCCGATCAGTGGGGATGGCTTACCACCTGGGAGTCTCAGTGCGACAGAGATTAGAAGCACAGAGACCTGGGTTCAAATCCTGCCTCTGTCACTTACTGTCCGTTTGCTACCAGGACAAGCCACTTAACATCTTGGAGCCTCAATTTCCTTATCTGTAAAATGAGGATAATACCACCTCGCCTCATAGGATTGTTACAAAAAGAAATGAGATTATATATGTAAATAATAACATACATAATAATAACCCACATTTACTGGGAGCTTTACTCAAAACAACTTCGCACACGTTATCCCAGTGTTGGCACAGTATCTGGCACACGATCAACACTTGAGTGGATCAAAAACAAAACCAAAAAGCCCTGCAGGAAAATCCAGCCCAGCGAGAGCTGCCAGAGAAACAGGGTTGCTTTGAAGAGCTGGGCCTCCCTGTTCCTCATGGCTAACAAACTCGTCCTGGGCCATTCTAACCTAGGCCTGCGTCTGGTCACATGAGGGGCTCACGGCCAAGCAGAGAGCAACAGCTCAGACACGGGCCGGTGTCACGGGCCCATGCTTTGTGAGAGGTGGTCCCTGCTCGGCGGTGTTCTGAGTGGGGTTCCTGCCTCAGCTTGCCCGTGTGTGTGTTTGTGTGCGTGTACACCCTACCACAGGGCTTGTCCATGCTTGTGTGTTCGCTCTGGGGTACTATCTGCAGAGGCGACTAAAAGGAGGTGTTTGTGCACTCAGCTCCGTGAGTGCTGGCCCACCTCGGGGTCAGTCTTAGTGTCCACCCTGCTCTCTGTGTGGAAAGAGAGTGTCTTGTGCGGTCTCCTGGGCTACCTGTGCTGCTCAGACATCCTCCACACCCTCTACCCAGCAGGCTAGTCCAGTGCAGAGAAAGCTGGGCTGCCTGAAGCCGTGGCCAGTTCTCCCAGGTGGGATGAAGCCGTCCCATCTAGCCTGGGCAGGCCTGAGCCAGTGGCTTCTCCAGGGCTCCAAGAAGGCAGGATGGCGGCAGGCCTGGGGCTGTCCCACCTCAAGGCCTTGAGCCCTCTCCACCCTGGGCCTCGCCCGCCCTCACCCTCACCCTCGGAGAGGGTCAGAGCTACCTGCAGAGCCCCACTCCCACACCCTCAGGGCCTGGGCTCTCAGCAGGAAGTGATGCCGGAACAACTCAGCCCCCAGCCTCATCTAGAGATTCTCCCCTGGCCTGTGACTCAGCCGGAAGTGGAGCTCTCTGGGGTGAGATGCAAACAGGGCTCAGCACCATCCCCGCCCCGGGCGGTCCCCACCCTGCCAACCAGGCGCTGCAGGTGACTCAGAGCCCCGCCCCACCTTTCCCTCCACTGTGGCTCCGGGGGCACCCCAGCTGACGCTGACCTGGCCTTAACAGCCCGCCGCCCACAGGCCCCAGCAGGACTAGGCCAGAAGACACCAGCTTCCCTGCGGAGTCAGGGCCTGGAAGGTGCCCCCAGTGGGAACGGGGGTGGGGCATGGTGGGCAGCTAGCTGCCCCTCGGCTTGAATCACAAGGTCCCCAGAGAGGGGTCTGGGCCCTGGACAAATCCCTGAGAGCCTCCCAAGGCTCTGTTGGAGCACCTCTTCCCCAGGGAGTCACACAGGACCCTTGGACCCACTTGCGCCAGCAGAAGCACCACCTCCAGGACAGAAGCGCTGACTCAGCAGCAAACTAGGGCAAGGCAGCCATCCACCTGGATGCTGCCGACCTGTTTGCGCGTCCTCCTTCCCCACCGCCCAGTGTCAGGGCAGGGCGGCCAGACGGGCTGGAAGCGGCACGCCAAACTGCTGTCAACAGGCCAATGCCAGGGTAGAGACCCCAGCCAGGCAAGGGTCACTCTTGATAGGGGAAGGGGACTGTGTGCCACAAGTGCTCCCCATGGACTGAGGTAACCAAGAAAGAGGCAAGAAATCAAGGGAACCCAGCCTAGAAACGTCCTGTGTTCCTGGGGCATGCACGCTCGGGAAAGCCCGCTTCCCAGCTGGCTGCTGCTACCGCCCCAGGTGAGCTGGCCAAGTGCTCCTGCCAGAATCACCCGGTGGCCCCCACCCCTCACAGACACTCCCCTTGTGTCCATCTGGACAACAGAGTCTTAACCCAGGACCTGTCATGAGCCGCCATCACCTTGGAAGCCTGACCCCCACCCGCCCACCAAGGACTAAGGTCAGCTCCTCCGGCCCTCTGCCCCGGGGCTGGCCATCCCCTCTCTCCTGAAGCCTCTACCCCCATCTTCCTCCTCTCAGAGGCCCCCCTTTTCTAAGGAAACTGGGGCCATCAGGCATAAACAACCTCAACTTCCCATCCTCCATCTCCTCAGAAACTGAATCCTGTGTCATCAACCTCTGCCTCTCAAAGAATTTTATTTTCCCTCGGTATCTATCCTAGAAATGTGTGTGCCTCCCTCCTCCCTTTTCAGCCAAACTCCTGAGGAGAAGAGCCACCCAGCGCCATCTCCGTCCCTTACCTCCCACTCACTCCCTGCCTGGGGATCAGGCCTGAACCAGGCCCATACTCGCCAGGGCCCAGGCATTGCCTCGCTGCCAAACCCCAGACGCCGAGGGGCACGGCCTGGCGGGGGTCCCCTCTCCTCTGGGGGTCTGCCACACTGGTCTCAAGGGTCGCCTGACGTCTCCTTCACACTCCCCCCAGGCCTCCATCCCTCCAGGAGCTGATGCGCTGTAGCACTTACTCAGCACTTTAACTGGGCTGGTGCACGTACTTCTGGCCAGGTTGTCAGGTAGGAATTACCATCTGCTTTTTTCAGGCGAGAGAACCGAGGCACACGTGAAATGACTTGCCCTCAGTTACCCAGTTAGGAAGACCAGTGGAGCTGGGATTTGAACCTGGGTCACCGGCTCCAGAGTCTGTATTATTAATCACCTTCAGCCTCTCCAGGCCTCGCTCTTGAATGTTCTTGTTCACTGGGGTCGGCCCTTGGCCCTCGGGCCACACATCCATGCCCATCGCTTCAATGTCCTGGATGCTGGCAACTCCCAAATCTCTTCATCCTCCAGTATGCAGGTCGTCCTCCAGCATGCCAGACCCCACTATGCAGGAGGCCCTCCATGGGCACCGCCTCCACTGCCCCCTTCCAGACCACTCCTCGGCTTGGGATCTTGCATCTTTGGGTGGCACAGCTCAGCGGGCTGGAAACCTGTGAGTCGCACTTTCTATCTCCCTCTCCCTCACCGTGGACATCTAATCCATGCTCAAAACCTGCCAAGACTCCCTCCTCAATACTGTCCAAATCTATTCCCCTCACCATCCCCGCTACCTTGGGCCTGAACTGGGCCACTGCCCTCTCTCACCCGAGCCACTGCAGCAGCCTCCCATCTGGCCCCTGCCCCCAGCCCAGGTGCTACAGAGGTCAGAGGGCTCTCTGGGGACTGTCACGGTCCCGTGTCCCTATGTCCCAGCCCCTGACTCGCCAGCCCTTGCCACATCCCCCTCCCATTTTAAAGGAGTGAACTTTGACTCAAGGTCCTATTTCTCCTCGCCAGTCTTTGCCCAGGCAGTCTCCCTGCCCAGAATGCTCTTCCTTTTGACTAACTCCTACTCATCCTTTGAGACTCAGCTCGGTATCACCTCCTCCAGGAGGCCTTCCTGAATCCCCAGCTGGGCGAGAGCCCCTTCCCTGTGCACCCATCGTTTCCTGCTCACACCTCTCGCAGTGCACTGGCCACATTATTTGACAATGATGGGCCTCAGATGCCCTGTCTCCCTCACCAAGCTTTGATCCTTGAGGATCAAAACTGTCTTATTATTTGCAGCCCATATTTGTATCATCTGGCCAGGGGAGTTCCAAGGAGTTGTTCAATAAACATTTGTTGATTGAATGAATGACTAAGAGTGTCCCAAGTCCCAATTCAGGGTGCTCTGGTCCAGGGACTGACACCAGATTCAAAGGGGGCAGTCCAGAGGTCCTGAAGCCTCACGATCGTGAGAGTGTGTCTGAGAAGCATGGCCCTTGCCCTGTCCCCTCCCCAGAGCTCAGTCCTGGAATCCCAGGGTCTAGATGGAAGTGTGACAGCTGAAAGAGCTGCAGGGAGATGGGAGAGGCCACAGGGACCGGAAAGGAGAGTCACAAGGTCTGTGTGTGAGTCCTGAGTATTATCACTGACCAGTTAGACAAGATACCTGCCATTTCTGGGAGGGAGCCCTCGCAGGGTTGCTGGGAAGACCAAATAAACACAGCATGTGGAAATGCCAAGCTTCCAGGGTTAGGGGGCCACCAACAATTAGGATTGGTCCTACCCATGCCGCCCACCCCACCCCCACTCCTCATCCTTGCTCTGAGTAAACCCCCAGCTCCTGACCACCTCGGAAGCCCACTTGTACAGGGAAGGGGACAAGGGCAGGTGGGGGTGGAGCCTCCTACAGGCAGGAGCCCCTCTGAAGGGGTAGCTGCTGCTTCCTCGCAGACCATTGCTACTCAATGCAATGAGGGCTAAGCCTCATCAGGTCTTCAGAACTGGAAACCTGGATTTTTATAGAAAATTTCCTGAGTTTTAAATATTGGTGACTAATTAAAATTTTTCTAAAACACTTGGATGCCAAACAAAATATATCTCCATGCTGGCTCTGGCCTGTTGCTCCCCCGTTTGCAAACGTCTGTCTGCCCCAGTCTCTGGTGCACTGCGCTCCTGGCCAAGTCTGCCGGGTCTGCCCTATTTCCGACCATGGCTGTGCCATCAGGGCCTTAGCTGGATCCCTTGTCCCATCCAAGGAGTGACCTCAATAGATTTCTTTACCAGATGGAAATACATAACCTATCAATTATTCAAAGGCTGAGCTGGGTCATTTCACTGCTTTTGTACATTTCACAGGTGAAGCAGGAGCCAGATGTTCTCATGGAAAGAATGTGATTCTTGAGGCAGAGAGCTTGTGGTCTAAGGCTTTGCCCCGAAACTTCTAGCTGCACGGCCCTGACAATATGAGTTCTCTTCTCAGAGCCTCGGGTCCCTCATCTGTACGAGATGAAACAATAGCACCTCCATACCCCAGGCCAGCACCCAGCACACATTGGGTGCTCCTTCCCGGGTGGTTTTCTTCCCTCTTCCAGTTAACACCTCTCTCAGAGGATGGGCAAGGGGAGGCTAAGAGGGAGGCAGCAAGTCAGTTCACTTGGCCCCTCTTTAGAATTAAAGATACGGGGCTTCCCTGGTGGTGCAGTGGTTGGGAATCCACCTGCCAATGCAGGGGACAGGGTTTGAGCCCTGGTCCGGGAAGATCCCACATGCCGCAGAGCAACTAAGCCCATGAGCCACAACTGCTAAGCCCACGTGCCACAACTACTGAAGCCCGCACCCCTAGAGCCCATGCTCTGCAACAAGAGAAGCCACCGCAATGAGAAACCCGCGCACCACAGCGAAAGAGTAGTGCCCGCTCACTACAACTAGAGAAAGCCTGCGCACAGCAATGAAGACCCAACACAGCCAAAAATAAATAAATAAATAAAATTTAAAAAAGAATTGAAGATAAAATGAGAGGTTTCTGTCTACTGTCTATTATCCCCACTGAAACCCCCTCACCACAGGCCCCCCACCTCTCTGAACTCCACTAAGCTGTCAGGATGGGCTTCTCAGATGGACCCATGAGTGCAGACCAAACAAGTCCCACGGAGAAGAGGTCAGGTCGCAGGCTTGCAAGGCAGAACTGTGTGACGTGGACAAGATACTTCTCTTCTCTGAACCTCAGCTACCTTAATTGTAAAATGGGGATAATTCCATCTACCATGTAAGTGGAAATAATATACTAAAAGCCTGGTGCCCACAGTAGCCCTATACCTGCTACCTTACCTTCTACCTTCTTCTAGGTGCTGGATGGTGGAACACAAACATAAGGACGCCAGCTGTGCCACCTAAGGGCTGGTTCCTGCCCCATAGTGGAGACGGTCACACAGGAGTGGTGGGTGGCTGAAGAGTGACCAGGGGGACCGCACAGGGCTCTACTTTCCATCCTGGACTCGGGGGAGCACTGCCAGGACAGGGAGGTCAGAATGCGAGGAAGAGGAGAGGCAGGGGGAGGGGCGGGGGTGCTGGCTAGGAAAAAGCAGCAGCAGGAGCTCCTGAGGTCAGGCCAGCCTAGACCATGAGAGTCTCACGTACTCTCACTCCTCTTCCCCCTCGACCCACACGGAGGACCACATCAGAGGCCTCCGATCCTGAGCACCCAGGGATGGGGGAGTGGGGCCACAGGCCCTAAGAAAGGGGACAAAGGAAGGCGTGACGGACATGACCTGAGTCCAGCTTTTTCTCCAGGCCCCGTGCCATCCTGTCTCCCCTGTCTAGGAGAGGAACGTGCAGGTGTATCCAGCTATGCCCCAAAAGTTGTGCAAGCTCAGAGCTTTGCTGGGCTGGCACACAGGCATTTCAACACCCAGCTACATGTGGGTTATGAAGAGGGCAGAGTGGAGGCAACCAGGGACACGGAGGAGGCAGAGGTGCGGTCCAGCCCCAGGCAGAGGAGGTTCTCGGGGCAGAGGAGGACTTTGAAAGAGCTGAACCAGGAGCACCTGAAAAGTGGACTAAATTAAGCAGGACCCCTGACGATGGCCTCCAGTCAGCCCTCGGGCGACTTGCTTGGTCTCCTACCCCAGGTTAGGGGGTGGGGTCTGCACCACTTCATTCCCTGGCCAGAAGGTCTTAGCACCTAGCAGAGGGCCTGTATACAGCCAGCACTCACCAGTATCTACCCAAATGATGCAAATAACCTCACCCAGCAAGGCGGGCAGGGAATTTCCACCACAAAGAAGAGTAGCCACTACCTTTTACTGGGGACGTAGCACCGGGCCAAACACTTTACACACATTATTTCACGTAATTCTCTCAGGACCCTGAGAGATGGATCCTGCTATTACTCCCAATGTGAAAATGGGCTTGGAGGAGGTGGGCACTTGCCCCAGGTTGTGCGGTGAGCCGTCTGTTAGCACCACGGTTACAGCTCTGTGCTGAAGGGCCATGAAGATGCCAGCCCACGGGACAGAGCTGAAGACAAATGCTCATGTCAAGCTGAGGCCACATCAAGGAGGGAGGCCGGTAACCAGCCAGCAAAAGACTTCGAAAGTGGCTTGCATGGGGCTTCTCAGGGCAGCCATGACCCTGGGTGCCCGCTCCAGGTCAGAGGACAAGCAGCTGATTCAGGCCAATGCGCTCTTCTCTCTGCTCAATGGGGTTTTGTTGACTGCGGTTTGCAGGCCCAGGGATTTATATTCAGTCTAGTTTGGAAACACTGTGTACAGAGTCTTCCAGCCAGGCACTTCTGGGGCAGGGGGTAATTAGTAACTCCTTTTAATTGCCCAAATAAGGGGATCCGACATGACTATCATGAGCACAGCAGCAGGCTGTCTGGTTTCCGCCCGCACGGCCAGGCTGGAAGGCACGGCATGCCCAGGCCCACTGCTTCCACTCCGCGTCTCTCCTGCTCCTGACCACTGCAAGGCCTCTGTCCTCACTGCACAGTCTCCGATGCAACAGAACCAAAATTCCACATGCTTCTTTGAAGCGTCCCTTTCACAGAGACAAGAAACCTCCTCTTAAGGCCACTGCTTGCCTAGCTGACCCTGGAGCCCCCAGTCCTCCTCCCACTCCTGTCCACTGGGTGAGACCACAAGTGGGGCACCCCCTCCTCATGGCCCCAGGAATCTGCTGCTGATCAACAGTAATGAGGGTTCCACACGAAGGACCTCAGATGCAAACTGGATGCTCTACTTCCAAGGATTTTGTTTTAAACCACAGACACAGGCCATTCTCCCTAGGCATCCGGGCCCCTGGAGAGCCTGGGTGGGAATTCAGTACAGGAGGGCAGGTGGCAGGAAGCGGGGTGTGTTCTCCGTTCCATGCCTCTCTCCCTGTTCTGTGAGGGAGAGGCCTGGGGCTTCAAGCCCAGCATCCCATGGTCACCATGGGCTTGCCCGGTATGGGCACACTGCCAGGAACATCTGATGAGCCCCCAGGGATGAGGCAGGAAACCGCCTCAGGCCATGCTCAGAGGGTGTGCCTGCTCAATCACCGGGGATCCCCCTCTGGGGCTCCCAGCCGGCTGGGAGGACCTGCATGTAGATGGGATGGGGGCAGCGGGGATCAAGGTCCTGGAGGGAGGCCAGGGAGGCGAGCACTCTGGGTGCAGTGCAGTGCAGCTCAGCAAAGTGTGGATACATGCTCATGAGTTCAGGGGCTGGGGTGCTGCTAAACGATGCCAGGGCTTTGGTGGAACTAGAAAAAGAAGTCCCCTCTGGGTAGTCCCAGCCTCAAGAAGAGAGCGGAAGGTCTTTTTCTCTAGGCTCCACAGCTTGGAAAGCAGAGTATAAACTGCATTTCAGGCCCTCCGCCCCTCAGCTGGGCACCTCTGTGCCATAAACTAAATGTGTGCATCTGTGGGTTCTCACAGGTGAGCCTGAGTGTCTTAGTCTTTTGGGGGGTTAGGATTTTAACATACGAATTTTGGGGGTACACAGACATCCAGACCATAGCACCACCTGACCTGTGCAAGGGGTGCTAGTGTGTGACAGTAGCCTGTACTACGGCCAGGCCATGGTGCTGAATACGTGGAAGTGGGCCAGGTTTCAGGGCAGTGGGTAGTAATGACCAAGTGTTCTAGCTGCTCTCAGGAAGCAGGTCCTCTCAGTTCCTCCGCACAGCTCCCCCTTCTGTCTTTCATTCACACTATGAGTGGTCCCCAGCCAGCTTCAGAGTTGGACACAATACCTGCTACAGTTGACATGGCCCCGTGAACCAGTCCAACTTTCCCAGGGCCAGAAGTAGAGTCCATCAGAGCCTTTGTTCCCCCCTCACCTCGCCTTCTTGCAGAGCTGAGAGGGTCTAAGGGCAAAGGGAGTGGTGGCCACAACAGAAAGAGTAGCGAGGCAGCAGGCCTGGGTCCGGATACACCTGTTATCTTCACTTACCCAGCTGGAGCACCCAAGGGGCTGTGGTCAAACTAACAAACCCCAGCTCTGGGCAGGATATGCCAAAATGAAGCCTGTGCTTAACACATAGCAATGATGATAGTTAACACTTATTAAGCGGGTTCTACGTATCAAGCCCTGCCCTAAGCACTTTTCAAACAGAAAATGATTTAACCTTCACAACTTTGAGGTGGGTGCCATCATTATCCCTATTTTACAGATGAGGAAATCAAGGCCCAGAGAGGTTAAGTAGCTTGCTCAAGGTCACAGGGTTACCTAGTGGCTGAGGCAGGATTTGAACCCAGGCCATCTTCTCAGTATTATCCTGCAATATTTCAGGTAGGGTTTTCCCTAGTGGCCCTGACTTAATTTAAGTACTGATTCTGCTACTCCTTCCTTTTGTAAATGAAATGCTTTTAGAAGTGGGATGCTGTAAAGAGAAGGAAGGCTGGTACAATTTTAGTCTGTAAACACTAATTTATACATCCTTTATTCTAATTCATTCAGTGTGACAACCAACAAGTTAAAGGGCTTGGAGAAACATTATTGGGCATCTATATATGTTGCCTAGTAATACACCTGGTTTCATGAAATCTCTAAGATAGCCTTGCAAAATACCTATGACAGTGCCCATTTTACAGATGAGGAAACTAGGGCACCGGGAAAAGGGGCTCACTTGCCCAGTAGCAGAAATGGGACTGGAATCCAGGTCCCTCTGATTTCAAAGACTTGGAAAAGCAACGAGATGAAAGTGGCGGGGGTGGGGGGGTTGGTAAGGAGAGGGGAGAGTGGAGGGCTGGAAGGGAGGGGGCCAGAGAAGCAGACGTGAGCACCAGGCGAGGGACGTGGCCAATGAGGATGGTACTCCAGGGTGACTCTGAGAAGCAGTCCTTCCCAGGGCCTGGAAGTCTCGGAGCCCAGAGCTGCCCCCATCCCTAGTATGGTCGCTCCCAGGCCCTGGGGGGATCCCACCAAGCCTGCGCGGTGGGGGCGGGCTGCGCCGGCCCACCAGGATGAAGAGGCGGAGGGAGAATGGGGCACCCGCCCCGCCGCGGTTCCCGAGTCCTGCTGCGACTTGCTGTAATACCAGACCCCAGTGTTTATGGGACGGCAACCAAGGCCCCCTCCACTCCGCGCCGCCCTCGGGGGCGGGGGTGGGGGCACCGCGGCTGGCTCTGGTCAGCATCAAAGACAAGCAGATGGGCAGGCGGACCAGCGGGCAGCCAGCACCGGGGGTGGGGAACGAGGGGGGGCGCCACCGCCGAAAGGGCGCCCTACCAAGGGGCGAGCCGGGGCGACAGAGCGGGCGAGAGATCCCCTCCCTGTCCATTAAAAAGAATGGAAGAAAGGGGCCCGCGGCCCCACAGCTCCCCTCTCCTCTCCCTCCTTCCCAGGAGCGTTCTGAAAGGAGGAGGGGTCCTAATGGACCCCAAGCCTCCGACACACCCCCTTCCTCCCTCCCTCCTTTGTCACCACAACCTCCGCGCGAGGCACCTCTCCGGCCGCCTCCCCTCCCCCAGACCCCAGCCCGCGTCCCCCGCGGGGTCGCCCCAGCACTCACCCAGAGGCAGGCTGATCCGAGGGGCGAGCGCCCGAATCGGAGACGGCGGTAGCAGTAGCAGTAGCATCAGCAGCAGCAAAGGCGGCGGCGGCCGGCTCCCCCGGCCCATCGCGGCGCGCGGGACTCGGACAGCGAGGAGCGACTGCGTCCTCCGGGGTCCGGCTCAGGTGGCTCTATAGGACTCGCGGGCGGCGGCCCCACCGCGAAGTCCGGCCGGGAGTCGGTCGCCGGGCCCCCGCCTCCGGACCTGGGGGCTGGAACCGGGTGGGAAATGGGGTCACGTGGGCTGCTGCGAACCCTGGCCCCTCCGCCCCCAGCTGCACCGAGGTCTTCCACTAGCTCCGTTCGGTCGAAGCTCGCCCGCGAGTGCGGGAGGGAGGGGCTGAAGGAGGAAGTTGGGCGGTTAGTCCAGCCTCTCCCTGCTCAGCTCGTGCCCGATCCACCCCTTCCCCCTTCCTCCTTCCTGGGCGCTGGAGGCTCAAGGGGCGCCAGCTGGGTGCACCTAGCTTGGTGCGCGTCCGGAGGGGGCCAAGCCCGGGGATCAGTACCAGCCGAGTCCGCGGGAGCGCGGGGGCACGGAGGAAAGCAGACCCCTAGTTCCCCGCCCCCACCTCTCAGACCCTCCCACAGCCGCCCCGGCCCCTTCCGGCTCCTCTAGGACCCTCAGCGCGTTCGTTTGGGAAAACGTTTGGGTCTCTACACTGCGCTCCCGTGTCTTCTCCCTTTATCCCTGCCGCCCCCCCCCCCGTCCCCCCGCAATGCTCCTGGCACCCACTGTCCGTAACCAAATGAACTCCGCCGAGCTGGTAGACTCCGGGGCTAGTTGCTTCTGCACCTAATTTCTGCAGGGGTCATTCCACCTTAGGTCTTGAGTGTTCACTTAGAGGCTTAGCACTTAATCTAGGTACCCTGCGGGGTCATCCACGCTTGGAATTCTGTCCGCACGAAGCCAAACCTCGGATGGGGGGATCCGGGCAAGATTAGCTTAAGTGGGATAATAGGACTTAATGTACTGCCAAGGAGGTGGACCTTCTCCACAACCTGCACGTAGCCTGGCAGGGGAAAGTACTCCCTAAGGCTGGAATTCCAGAGGCACCCACCCTCAATCCTCCTGCAGCGTGAATACCCAGGGGTGGAGTTCAGTTGTGCTGAGACCAGGGGTTTCAAACTGCAGACTGGATCCCTTAATGGATCCTGAAGTCAATTTAGTGGATCCCTATCAGCATTAAAAAAGAAATAGAATGGAAGATACAAAAGTGCAATGACCATAGAAATTATCGATAAGTAAGCTTTAGGAAACTTGTTTCAACTTTTCCTAAGTGTGCACAGGATCACAGTAAAGTGTAATTCTTCCTGTAGTTCAAGTCAAAAGGACTTTGAAAACCTCTGCCAGTCATTTCCATGGCAGTGGGGACAGTTCCTCCAGGAATTAGCCACAATGGCTCTTCACCCCCAGCCAAAATTAGCCTTCTCAGAGCTGGCACCTTTTGCTCTCACCCTATTCCCAGGGCCTCCCACAGGGTGGCCCTCAGGGGGTGGGCACAGTGCTCACGTGGTCCCAGGTCTCCTCATGCACAGCAAGCTTCCATGATTTCTGTACCTCCACCATCCCAATACGCTTCTATGGCTATGGTCCAGGCCAGTAGTACCCCTTTTACAGGGGCTCCCAGCCCTGGACACAGAATTCCACATGGGACGTGGGCAGCACCAGCTACTTGTAGTTCCAGCATTGCCCAGGCCTGGGACACTTTGCTGCTATTAATGGTGTCAATCCATCTTTAGCCAGTGATGTCCATGTTTCTGTCTGTAGCTAGGACCTCTGTCCTAAACTCCAACTGGCCTCAACATTTCTACCAGGCTCTCTTTTCTGACAGTTATCTTAAATTCAACATGGTCTCAAACCAAGCTCCTCATCTCTCCCTTCTCCCTCCCCAAAACATGCTCCATCTGTGTGAGCCTTTCCCATCTCATTTAATGGCAAGTCCATCTTTAAATTGCTCCTCACATCCAGTCCACTAGCAAATCTACAGTCTGATCACTTACCACCTCCTGGGGGCCCAGTTACTGCCCTCTCCTGGGTGCTGCAAGGGTGGCCTAACTGGTCTCCTTTCTTCCACCCTTGCGCCCCTTACAATCTTTTCTCAACTCTGCAGCCAGAGGGAGTTTTTCAAAACCAAAGTCAAGTCATGGCACTCCTCTGCTCAAAACCCTCCAGTGGTTCCTTACAGTGGTCTGCAAGGCCCTAGGCTACCTCACCCCTACCACCATTGCATCATCCACTGCTCTTCCCCCATTCACTCTACCCCAGGCACACTTGTGAACACTCTTGTATTAGGACCTTTGCCCTGGCTACTCTCTCTGCCTGGAGCACTCTTCCCAGAAACTGACTGAGTCCCTTGTTTCTGTCAAATCTTTCCTCAAAGACAACCTTGAAGAATCAGAACTTCCCCCAATATTCCCCTTGCCCTGAGATGTTTCTTCAAAGCGCTCATCATCTAAAACACTCTATGATTTATTTGTTGTGGTTTTTCTTTATTGTCTGAACTGCCTACCCACCTTCTCACCCCCAAGAATGTTGACTGAGAAGGGAACTAACACATCCCTAGCCTCTAGAACAGTGCCTGGCATATGGTAGGCCCTCAGTAAGTATTGGCTGAACAAACGAATGAATGAATGCAGCCTGAGAGTCATGGAATACTGCTGGTACATGTCAACAAACAACCAGAGCTACTTTTTTTTTTTTTTTTTTTTGCGGTATGCGGGCCTCTCACTGTTGTGGCCTCTCCCGCCGCGGAGCACAGGCTCCGGACGTGCAGGCCCAGCGGCCATGGCTCACAGGCCCAGCCGCTCCGCGGCATGCGGGATCTTCCCGGACTGGGGCATGAACCCGCGTCCCCTGCATCGGCAGGCGGACTCCCAACCACTGCGCCACGAGGGAAGCCCCAGAGCTGCTTTTTGATATCGACTTTGGTCTAGGATTCCCCCAAACTGGAAATTATGCAATTAACTTTTTCAACCTAAGCACAAGACTTTGTATTGATCTCCGTTAAATCTATTGGTTCTGGCCCAGATTTCATCCTAGTGAGGTCATTTTGAATATTGATTCTATTATACATTAGGCTTCCTCTCCCAGTTTTGAGTCATCTATAAATCTGATAAGCATTCTTGACCTTGTATTAAAATCATTGATAAAAATATTAGGTGAGCAGACCTAGCACCCACTTCTTGGTTTCTAAATATTACTCTCCAATAAAAGGTTCCAGGACTCCCTGGAGAAATGAAAGGGAAAGTACAACGTGAGTCTGGGATGTTGTGTTGGGCCGGGAAACAAGGAAGTGACTAAAGACTAATGGGGTCATGTCCAAAGGATATAGGGCCAGCTGGATGACCAAACTTGGGACAATTTGAGCAACAGAAAGCATAAGGAAGTAATGGATTCTAATGCATCAAAATAAAACAATCCATTAGTCCACAGTAAAACTCGGCGAAGCACAGACAGAGAAAGAGAAGGTCTAGAAAGGATGCTTTTCTCTGTAGAAGAGTGCTGCCGGATAAATGTAGAAGAAATGGTAGACTTAGAAAATCGAGATTCGAACAGGGATAATCAGTGGATGCTAAACGTTTGGGTGGCAGATTTTTAGGAAACTATATTAACAAGGTCTCAAAATCTGTCCCACAGATGACTTTTACTAATTACCAGTGGGAAAATGTTTCTCTAAGGGAGAACTCTGGTGGCCACCATCTTTTTCTTTTTTTTTCCCCCAGCGGACACCATCTTAATCAAGTGGCCAAAAGTAATATCACTGGTAGTGGGACTACCTGATATCATTTACCTCCTGATAGGAAGCAATAAGAAATATACAACTCATCAACCATTGTAGCAAAAGTGTCTAACCCAGATCTAATAATGAGGACACAATCAGATACATCCAGCATTCTACAAGACAAATAACCTGAACTCTTCAAAAAGATCAAACTGATGAAAAGACAAAAAGGACAGGGGAACTGTTTTAGGTTAGGAAACTAAAAAGACATGATAATCAAATGCAATATGTGAACCTTGTTTGAATTCTGAAGAAAAAAAAAAGCCATAGAGCAATTGGGAAAATTTTAACACACACTGTGTATTTGATGATATTATGGCATTATTGTTCATTTTCTTAAGTTATAATAATGGTATTGTGTTCTTAGGAGAATGTCATTGTTCTTTGGAGATGCCTGCTGAGGTCTGTAGACGTGCAATATCACGATGTCTACAAGTTACTTTCAAATGATTCAGCCAAAACAAGCATGTTCTTTGTGTGTATTAGAAAGAAAGAGTGTGGGGACTTCCCTGGTGGTGCAGTGGTTAAGAATCCACCTGCCAATGCAGGGGACACGGGTTCAAGCCCTGGTCCGGGAAGATCCCACATGCCACGGAGCAACTAAGCCCGTGTGCCACAACTACTGAGCCTGCGCTCTAGAGCCCACAAGCCACAACTACTGAGCCCGCGTGCTGCAACTACTGAAGCCCGCCTGCCTAGAGCCCGTGCTCCATAACAAGAGAAGCCACTGCAATGAGAAGCCCGCGCACCACAACGAAGAGTAGACCCCGCTCGCTGCAACTAGAGAAAGCCCGCGCACAGCAACGAAGATCCAACGCAGCCAAAATAAATAAATAAAAATTAAAAAAAAAAAAAGAGTGTGAGTGCTACTATGGCAAAGTTTTAACAGTTGGTTAATATAGAAAGTTATGGGTGTTTTTATATCAGTGTTTTGTAAATTTGCGGGGCGGGGGGGAACTGAGTGAGACAGGGCCAAAAACAGAGCACACTGGAAACCTCCATCCGGGCTGAAACTGATCAATACCCTTTGTAGGTCGAACAATTAGCTATGTATCCTCCTTACTGTACCATTCGGCCCACATTTCTTCATATTATCCATAATAATAATACGAGGGAATTCCCTGGTGGTCCAGCGGTTAGGACTCCATGCTCTCACTGCTGAGGGCCCGGGTTCAATCCCTGGTTGGGGAACTAAGATCCCACAAGCCGCATAGCACGGCCAAAAAAAAAAGAAAACAATAATATGAAAAAAATTGCAAGAAATCTTATTGAAATCAGGGTACTACCCATAGCATTTCCTTCTATCTTCTGCTTACAGCTCTTACCTAGAACAGGGCCTGATAGTGGCATGTGGTCAATTAGAATTTGTTGAGTGCCTGAATCTCCATGTCAGGTAGCTTCTCAAGCCACAGCAAGCCTGGTTTGCCCTAGTGTCTTGGCAACACATGGGTTGTCTGACTGCTATGCTCCTCTCTGAGGAGAGGAGGCAGGGGCTGATGTAGACTCGCCTGGTGGTTAATTATATCCTGCTCATGGCTGCTCAGATGCTTCAAGTGTGTCTTATGCCAACTCAGTGGCAGGCCCCTTGAGGACAGTAATGGGTCTTGTCTTTGGAAACCCCACTGCCTAGCATGGCACTCAAGCAGGATCTCCACAGGGCAGACAAAATGAGGGACCCAACTGTTGGCCTGGAGATGAGCCCTCTATCCCATGCCCCCAGCATGGTGGCCTCAGGCCTTGGGGGCTCCACTGTCTTCTGTCAGTGTGCTAATTTGTTCTCCCCAGAGCGGAAAAAACAGGAGGACGACAGAGAAAAACCTCATGTGAGCTGACTTCCCGTGGGCTAAAGAGTGGTTCCCAAGCCAACACTGTGTCTCCTGCTCCCCTGTGCCACTCTGGGTTGTAGGCAAGTCTTTCTCAGCCAGAATGCCGGTGTTTATAAAGAGCTCAGGGGGTGGCTTGGAAAGAGTATAAAAAGATGCAGAAAAAGCTTGTGACAAAACTCAACACCCATTTATGATAAAAACTCTCCAGAAATTAGGCATAGAGGGAACCTACCTCAACATAATAAAGGCCATATATGACAAACCTACAGCCAACATCATTCTCAATGGTGAAAAACTGAAACCTCTAAGATCAGGAACAAGACAAGGATGTCCACTCTCACCACTATTATTCAACATAGTTTGGAAGTCCTAGCCATGGCAATCAGAGAAGAAAAAGAAATAAAAGGAATACAAATTGGAAAAGAAGAAGTAAAACTGTCACTGTTTGCAGATGACATGATACTATACATAGAGAATCCTAAAGATGCCACCAGAAAACTACTAGAGCTAATCAATGAATTTGGTAAAGTTGCAGGATACAAAATTAATGCACAGAAATCTCTTGCATTCCTATACACTAACAATGAAAGATCAGAAAGGGAAATTAAGGAAACAATCCCATTCACCATTGCAACAAAAAGAATAAAATACCTAGGAATAAACCTACCTAAGGAGGTAAAAGACTTGTACTCAGAAAACTATAAGACACTGATGAAAGAAATCAAAGATAACACAAACAGATGGAGAGATATATCATGTTCTTGGATTGGAAGAATCAATATTGTGAAAATGACTATACTACCCAAAGCAATCTACAGATTCAATGCAATCCATATCAAATTACCAGTGGCATTTTTTATGGAGCTAGAACAAAAAATCTTAAAATTTGTATGGAGACACAAAAGACCCCAAATAGCCAAAGCAGTCTTGAGGGAAAAAAACGGAGCTGGAGGAATCAGACTCTCTGACTTCAGACTATACTACAAAACTACAGTAATTAAGACAATATGGTACTGGCACAAAAACAGAAACATAGATCAATGGAACAGGATAGAAAGCCCAGAGATAAACCCACGCACCTATGGTCAACTAATCTATGACAAAGGAGGCAAGAATATACAATGGAGAAAAGACAGTCTCTTCAGTAAGTGGTGCTGGGAAAACTGACAGCTACATGTAAAAGAATGAAATTAGAACACTCCCTAACACGATACACAAAAATAAACTCAAAATGGACTAGAGACCTAAATCTAAGACCAGACACTATAAAACTCTTAGAGGAAAACATAGGAAGAGCACTCTTTGACATAAATCACAGCAAGATCTTTTTTGATTCACCTCCTAGAGTAATGGAAATAAAAACAAAAATAAACAAATGGGACCTAATGAAACTTAAAATCTTTTGCAAAGCAAAGGAAACTACAAATAAGATGAAAAGACAGCCCTCAGAATGGGAGAAAATATTTGCAAACAAATCAACGGACAAAGGATTAATTTCCAAAATATATAAACAGCTCATGCAGCTCAATATCAAAAAAACCAAACAACCCAATCAAAAAATAGGCAGAAGACCTAAATAGACATTTCTCCAAAGAAGACATACAGATGGCCAAGAAGCACATGAAAAGCTGCTCAACATCGCTAATTATTAGAGAAATGCAAATCAAAACTACAATGAGGTATCACCTCACACCAGTTAGAATGGGCATCATCAGAAAATCTACAAACAACAAATGCTGGAGAGGGTGTGGAGAAAAGGGAACCCTCTTGCACTGTTGGTGGGAATGTAAATTGATGCAGCCACTATGGAGAACAGTATGGAGGTTCCTTAAAAAACTAAAAATAGAATTACCATATAACCCAGCAATCCCACTACTGGGCATATACCCAGAGAAAACCATAATTCAAAAAGACACATGCACCCCAATGTTCATTGTAGTACTATTTAAAATAGCCAGGTCATGGAAGCAACCTAAATGCCCATCGACAGACGAATGGATAAAGAAGATGTGGTGCATATATACAATGGAATATTACTCAGCCATAAGAAGGAACGAAATTGGGTCATTTGTAGAGACGTGGATGTATCTAGAGACTGTCATACAGAGTGAAGTAAGTCAGAAAGAGAAAAACAAATATCATATATTAATGTACATATATGGAACCTAGAAAAATGGTACAGATGAACCGGTTTGCAGGGCAGAAATAGAGACACAGATGTAGAGAACAAATGTATGGACACCAAGGGAGGAAAGTGCCGGGGGTGGTGGTGGTGGGATGAATTGGGAGATTGGGATTGACATGTATACACTAATATGTATAAAACAGATAACTAATAAGAACCTGCTGTATAAAAAATAAATAAAATAAAATTCAAAAAAAGAGACGAAGAGAAAAGCAACACTTCCTCTTTGCCCCCAGCCAGCAAGATGCAGGCATCAAGTCTGGCCCTTTCTCTGTCTACACTTACACAGCCTTTGCCCATCCATCCTCACCCTCCTTCCTTCTCTCTCTCTCTCTCTCTCTCTCTCTCTGACGTTCTGTCTCTCATGTACACACAAACACACACATAAGAAAGATAAAAATGCAAGAATGAGAGGTAAAACGCACATACGAGTACATGCAAAGAAGCCAAACAAAACAGGGCCACATGCCTCTCAGGCAGACAAGGAAACTTTAGGGATGACAAGAATATTCCATATCTTTTTTTTTTTTTTTTTTAGCGGTACGCGGGCCTCTCACTGTTGTGGCCTCTCCCGTTGCGGAGCACAGGCTCCGGACGCGCAGGCTCAGCGGCCATGGCTCACAGGCCCAGCCGCTCCGTGGAATGTGGGATCTTCCCGGACCGGGGCACGAACCTGTGTCCCCTGCATCGGCAGGCAGACGCTCAACCACTGTGCCACCAGGGAAGCCCCTCCATATCTTGATCTGGATGTTGGTTTCCCAAGTGTATACAAATATTAAAATTTCTCGAGCTGTACACTTAAGATCTGTCCATTTCCCTATGTGTAAACGTATACCTTATACCTGTTATCATGCCGGTGGGGGGGGGGGACTCTAGAGACTGAAAGGTAAAAAAAGCAAACAAACAACACCTCACCTGTAGAATCAGGTGAAAGAAGAAAGTGAGACTAGCTATACAAGGGGGAGAAAGTGAAGAGAAATATGAAAGTCTACAAGAGAAAGAAAATAAAGGGAAGCACGGCTAAAAATATAAAGCAAATGAACACACGAGTCCACTGCCCTACTAAACTGCTCAGCGCAAAGGAAACAGGCAGCGGAGGCTCAGGGCAAGTGCTGGCAGTGGAATGGTCAGTCCAGACCACAGTCAGCCTCTCAAGCCATCAATACTCATTAATCATCTATAGGTACAGCCTCTGCCCAGGTGAAGGCCAGCCCTGTCCTTGGGTACGCATGGCTCCTGCCAGGCTGCCCCCAGCCGGGCCTGCCCGCTCTCATTCCCACCCAGGGGAGCCTGGCTCTCCAGCCCCCACAATTCTACTCTGGAGGCCATGGCTTTGCTTTGTTTGCTGGCCGTGGAGGAGGGGCCTCCTGCCAAGCCCAGCGGAGCTTGAACCCAGGGTCCCACCCGCCCCCTCCTGGAGTAGCACTCAAGCTCCTCCCATCCCCGGGTTCTGGCTGGCAGGCTGCCCAGTAAGGCCTTGAAGACACGCACTGGCTATGGCCCAGCTCCCAGGGCCTTGGCCCCCTGCCACCATCCCCTCGTAGCCCGGGGCCCTCCTCTCATGCCAACCTGCAGCTGCAGCTCCCCACCTGCACTGGCTGGGCACACTGCTGCTGTCTCCTCCTCCGGGGCCTGGCTGCAGCATCAATACATTTTGATGAGGAAGTGACACCAGTTGGCCCACCCTGTGTGTGCTTTTAAGTCAGCCAATGAGTTCCAGATCCCAGGGTGGGGGGTGCTGGGAGCTTCCCTGGGGCAGTGCCCTCTGCAGCAGAGGGCATTCACAGGGCCAGCACGAACACTGCCTTCAAATCTCACAGGTGGCTTTTAACCAGAGTCTGGCAATAAATGTAAATGGCCTCATCTCTGTTCCCCAAACCGCACGCCCCTCCACTGGTCCCTTATGTTGCTTGCTCTTCCAAGTGATTAGAATCCAGGGATGGGGACCTCTCCGGCAGTCCAGTGGTTAAGACTCTGCCTTCCAATGCAGGAGGTGCAGGTTCGATCCCTGGTCGGGGGGGAACTAAGATCCCACATGCCGTGGGGTGTGGCCAAAAACTAAAAAAAAAAAAAAAAAATCCAGGGGAAGAACACACCAGTTCTTCCATAAGGATAATCTCAGCACCATCCATTATTCTGGGGACTGTGAGCAAGCCACACAATCTCTCCGAGCCTCAGTTTCTTCATCTGTAAGATGGGAACGCTAACAGTACTGCCTGGGCTGTTAGGAGAGCTGATGAGACAGTGCACATAAGGTGACTGGCAGCACTGGCCTGTGGTGAACGCACATTATATTATCGGTTCACCTCATTACCTAAAAGTGGCCATGACCATCTTAGATGCCCAACCCAGAGGACCCCCTTCTGGGCTCTCCGCTCTGGTTCAGCCGCCTCCTACAAACCGAGAGCTGAGGCTGCAACTCTTACAGGGAGAAGGAACCGGCCTGCCCAGCCCAGGCCCCGGGTGTGCCCGCTGTGGTGAAGAGCCTGCCGCTCTCCCCAGCGCCACCCCTGCTGGGGCCTGTTGGGGCCTGAGCTGGCCACTCCCTGGGAGGGGATTCCCCCTACCCCACAGGGCTGTGGTGCAACCAGCAGGGTTCAGCCTGCCCCTGCCTCGACACGGTAGAACACAAAGTTGCCACTGTCATGTCCCTGCCCCCAAGACAAGTTCAGGAGGGCCTGTGTGCCTGTGCCCGCAGGCCTGCTCCCCAAAGGGGCCTGGAGACCCTGGGTAACTGGCCTGGCTGATGCTTGGCAACTGTCATCCCGCAGGGGCACAATTAATGCTCAGAGACTCTCTTTCCCCTGAAACCACTGCAGCCACTCACAGGTGGGAGGTAGATGTTCTAGGCCAGGTAAGGATGGGGAGCGAGAAGCATAAGGGTCTAGGACACAGTCTGGTTTCTAGTTTGGCTTATCAGACCTGAGCCCCCTCCATTCCCAACATCTCAAGAAACCAGGAATCTACCTCTCCGTTTGCCCCCAAGTTCTTCTTCCGTAAATCCTACTCTGAGCCCTAGACCCCTGGCCATTGCTACATGCAGGGAAAGAAGACCCAGCCAAGGCCCTTCCTCCACCCCAGGGAACTAAGCTTCCTTTCCAGAGGACCAAGGCTCTCCCCTCCCAAAGAAGAGGGGCTCTCTGACTTCTGCAGTTTCCCAGTCACCTTAGGTTACCTGGTGGCTACAACTCTTTCTCCCAGACAGAGAGCCTTGCTCTTGGTTCCAGCACTGCCTGTGGAGAGTGGGCCTAGACAGGTGAGCCCATCAGGTGGGGGACTGAACAGGTGGGTTCCATTGATTCCCTGTGGCTCCGAAGACTGCTTTGATAGGATGGAGGGAGGAATGCATTACCTTGGTGATGTGCCCACTTGCCACCCTAAAGCAATGGCACCAGGAGACAACGCTCACAGAAAGCCAATGTGAGGGAGGCACCAAAGATCCATGCTTGGACAGGGATCTTACATACCAGCTACCTAGGCCCGAGATTCCTGGGACGCCTGACAGCACCATTTACGTGCTGAGTGTCAGGCTGGAGGATGCCACGAGGCTCTGAGTGGGCCCAGCTTGGCTCTAGCAAAGGAGGGGGCTCTAAGGGGCCTGGACCTGGGGCCTGACCCACCCAGTCCACAGGGACCCCACAAGCCCCCTGAAAGGGAGCAGACCTGCCTTGCTCCTCTCAAACTCTTTATCTAAGAGCCTTAGCTCTTTCCTTACAGCCTGTGAGCAGTGGAACTGAGCAGGGAGCCCCTTAACCACCAGGGTCGGCTTCAGTGAGTTGTGAACCCCCAGAATGATATGCCACTTCTGATGAGAGGGATCTGAGCTTTCAACTGATTTCAAAAAGATTGTTGCCCTCCTCCCCGCGACAAAAAAATAGTAAAGAATAATTTCTTTGAGGTGTGTTAGTCTGAAGACAAAGCGAACTTTCAGAATTAGCCTTTATCAGGTAAAAAGAAATTATACCTCATTTAGGAGGAGTTATATAACCTTGACATGAATTATTTGGCAAACTATTCCACCTAAAGCAAAGCTGACATTTATAAGGCTAACATTGATTGCGCACTTACTATAAGCAAGCCACTGTGCTGAGTTTTTTACAACCAGTCATTTATTTAATTCTCACAACAGGATGAAACAGGAATTATGATACTCCCACTTTACAGATGAGAAGTGGGGCACAGAGAGGTCCAGGGACTTGCTACGGTCACAGAAGTGGTAGGTTAGGACTAGGACCAGAAACTAGATCTGAATCCAGAACACCATGTAGATGCTCTACATATAGTTAGAATTTCAACCAGGGCTTTGTCTCCAGTTATAGCCATCCTCCTCTTGATAATATAAGCTGCTGTGCTTTCCTCCCTCTCTCCCTCTCCCCTCCTTCCCTTCCTTCTTTCACTCGCTCAACAAATAGTTCTTGTGCACTTGCTGCCTTCTAAGCATCACTGAAGCTGAAGGAAACTGACACGGTTCTGCCTTCACAGAGCTTCCAGTTCATCAAGATTCCTCAAACTCTTCTTTCCAGAGGATACCCACCCTTGTCCACATTTCTTTAGACACTTTTACTCACTTATTCCTTTGTCTCCAACAAAAGGCCAACCTGGCAGAGCACCAGAAGTGCTCCCAGGCTTCACAGGCTAGAATTGTGCTGTTTTCAACTGATTTCCAGAGTTGCTCCTCTGAGCTCCCTCGGTACTCTGCTCAGATTTCCATCAAGTCACTCATGATGCTGTAGTGAAATACTCATTTACACACCACATCCCTCTCTTCCCATCTCTTCCATAAGCTCCTTGAGTGCAGGGACCAGACCTGCCTAACTCAGGATTTTAATCTCCAGCCCCAGTAAACGTTTGGGAATAGCAGGCACCCAGTAAATATTTACTAAATGAATAAATGGGTTTTCTGTTCTAGTTGACTGTCTCAAATCATTTCCAAATGATTCATTCAAGTGTTCCTTTCTGGATCTCTTTGTCCACATTGCTCTTAACCTTTTCAAAGGAAAGGCACCTCACTGATGTGGGAAGTCCCACTTCCCTGCTTTAGGGCACCCAAAGGATTTCTTGCTCACACAGTCTCAACAGATTTGTTGGCTTCAGAAGAGATGGTATTTAGGAAAGCTGTTGAATGCTTGGCTCCTGGGGATTAATTTAGGGCAATCCTGTCAGATAAAAGCAACAGCCCCAAGGCATAGGACCTATGCACCAGGGAGAGAGGCTCTTTCAGCTCTCCTCAAGGTGCCAGCCTCCATTTCCCATCTTTGGTTCACCTGCTGCCAATGTCCATATCTTTAGATCACCTGTCACCAAAAGTTTGAGCCCCGGGTTGCAAGGAGAAATACCACAGATTTCCCTGAGCTTCAGTAATAATAACCACCGGAGGAAACAGTCACAGCCTGGAAGTCAGGAGACTAGGTTCAAATCCTGACCTTCCCAACTCACTGTCATCTTGGGAAGTAATTTAACTTCTCTGGATCCATTTTCTCCTATGGTAATAAGGGGTGGGTCCGGCTGGATTTCTATATCTCTTCCAGTGCTAAACCATCTACAGGGAAAAAAAAATTTTTTTTGATTGTGTGCTTCCCTGTCCTTATGGCATTCGACCCTTACAAGAAACCTGTGATTCATAAACCAAATGGCATACTCACATTACAGGTGAGGAGATGTGAGCAGAGGTTGGCGACCTTACCCAGGTGACCCAGGGCCCCTGAGTCTTTTTGCCAGACCAGAATGGCTCCAGGGAGGCCACTAGAGCAGCCTCATTTCCAGGACCCCAACTTCCTTTCCCTCCTAACCCCTATGTCCACTTTGTCGCTCAGAGAGTAGAAGCTATGACAAAGAGCCTAACTCAGAGGTCAAACCCAGACCATTCTGAGGAGGGGCCGAGGCCTTTCCCAAATTCCAAATGATCTCCCTCCAGGGCCAGGATTACTGCCTCTCAGCTGCAGGTTTGGCTCAGAGGCCCCGGGTGGCCATGGGAACGTGGGCCCAGCCTTCTGCGCTGCCATGACAACAGGCTCCCTCAGTGGCGGGCGCCGGTGCCCAACAGAGCGTGCAGGTGGCGCCCTCTTGGGAGAGGGGCCAGGCGGGAGGTGAGGGGCAGGGGCGGCGGCTGCCTCGGGGTTGCCTCCGCTCCCTCCGCCTCCTCCCGGGGCCGCGGCTCCCGACCTTCCTGTTCCCTGCGCCTACCTGAGTGTCACGGCCCGCGCGCAACCACCGCGCACGACAGGGTCACCTCTGCGCGGCGGCGCAGCCCTTCTTCTCGGGGTGTCCCCAGACTCGTCCCTGCTTCCAGGCCGGCCCGACTCCCTGGGGACCCGGGATGTCCCCGCGAATACCCTCGGTCCGGCGCTGCGTCTCCGGAAATGCAGGGCTGCCGCCAAGCCCCGCCCCTCCCGTGTTGATGGAATTGTCCAGAGGCGCCCTCCAGGCCTCGCCCGCTGTCCAGCAGTCCCCCGCCTCTGCCCCCGAGCGTTGATGGCGACATTAGGCTCGCTACTAGTCCCAGTCGGGACTTGTCCCCGCGACGGCTCGGCGGCTCCCTTAGGCCGTGGGACCTATGGGGCCGCCCCCTCCCTGACCTTGGGAGCCTCTGCCTGGCCTGACTTAGGCCCCGCAGGGGGCAATCTCGCTAGCTGGAATCCGGAGGGCCGGGTTGTTACACTAGATCTGTTGCTTAACCAAACTTGGTTCCCCTTACCTGCGCATGCATAGTAAAGCCAATTTACTGACACCAATCTACTACCACCCACCTGGCTGTGTTACCTAGGGTGAGTTTCTTAACCTCTCTGAGCCTCGAGTTCTTCATCTGGAAAGTAGGCCTCAGAACAGTAGGGACCTCACAGCGTTGTGAGAAACTGCAATTATGTAGGCACACACCTGGCACATGGTCAGCTCTCAATAATGGTAGCATTGTTTACAGTAAGAGGCAAGGGAGAGCCGAACCGCAGAGCCACCCGCCACGAAACCACCCATGTCTCTGCCCGCAGGGAATGCTGCTCACCGCATCCCTTAACCTGCCACGGGCCGCGCTGTGGGAGTGAAACGAGACGAGGAGATGTGCGGGAGGGGTGAGAGATATGGTTGTAAATAGTGTCTAGCGTTTATCAAGTGACCTTGGCTCATCCCTCTCCAGCCCTTGCCTCCTGGCTCTCCTATCTTCCAGGAAAGCAACAGCAGCTCTTAGGGCAGTTCCTGAAACAACCAGCTCTGGCCGTGTAAGTGGCTGAGCTGGCCAGAGCTGGCTGGTCAAGGGGCTGGTGAAAACAGAGGCCAAGTGCCAGCCTTTTCCCAGGCCAGGCTAGGCTTAAGTGCCCGCCATTTCTCTGCTGCCTCTCCTCTAGACAGAGTGGGGTAAGGGACTGCCAGACTCCCCACAGAATGCTCTCCCACACATAGAAAGAACTGGCTATTCTGTTGTCTGTCTACAAAAGTGAACACATATTTACTACCATAAAGGTTTTTCATAAACACAATGAAAAATATCACCCTACCCAGAGACCACTAGTGTTAATATTTTCTAAAACTTTTATTTGAGATACAATTTACATGCCTGTAAAGTGCATGATCTTAAGTCTACTGCTGTTAATATTTTGGTGAAGATACTCCTGTCTCCTTTCTACGCAGTTAAACATTTACATTTTTTAGAAAAAAAGAGTATCCAGTGCATACTCTTTGTGACTTTTCCCTAGGACAGCAATATATCACAGTCATTTTTCCTTAACATCAAAAATTCTCTCATACCTTCATTTTTAGTGTATTCTATTGTATGAATGTGGCATACATTTTTAACCAAGTCTCTACTATTGGACATTTAACTTATTTTACTAATTTTTCATTATCATAAATAATGTCCAGACGAGCATCCTTATCAATAAGCCTTTACATACTTCTTCATTACCTTTTGTTCTTTGTATTCTTCCTTCCTACTCACAGTCTCCAATTAGGGGTCGCTGTGTTTACACCTAAGGTGTGCACTTTATTTGTGCAAATGGCTTTAAAAATAGTCCAATCACTTTATTAACTCTGCCTTCCACACACTACTGGATTGGTGGGGGAGACAGGAAGATATGCAAATATCAGCACTGCTCAGTTTCCTGCACATGGAGCGCCGTCGTGTCCTGCTGAGCCCGGGTTGTTCAGAGGAGCTTCTGAAATATAGGCCTCCCCGTGGGGCCTCAGAGCTCCAGAGGGCTTTAGGCAACCCTGACCCTTTCCATCTCCAGTCCAGCCCAGAGACCCCAGGAAAGAATGCCGTCCACGTCCACGACCCGCCCCCCCTTCTCTCTCTCCATCATCTTTTCTTTCTTCTCTCTCCTCTTTTTCCTGCCCTTTCTGCCCACCTCCTTTTCCTGCCTGTCCTCCTCCTCCAACCTTTTTCCAGCCTTTTATTGAAAAAAAGAGAAACATCTTTAATGTACTGAAAAAAGGCCTTATCTTTAACATTATTGATCCCCCTCCACCCACCTCCTTTCCTGGCTATGGGACCTCAGGTGCAGAGAGGCTTGAGTTAATCACCTTCTCAGTTCACAGCATGTTATCACCATGGTCTGCACAGGGTCCCTGATTAACGTGGCTGTTCATTTCCTTTTATCTTTCCACTTCCTTCCACCCCTCCCCGCAAGGGCTACCATTTTAAGGTGTTTAATATATGCTTTTGTTCATATGCCTTCTTGCAAGATGTATTGTGGGGCTTCCCTGGTGGCGCAGTGGTTAAGAATCCGCCTGCCAATGCAGGGGACGCGGGTTCAAGCCCTGGTCCGCGAAGATCCCACATGCCGCAGAGCAACTAAGCCTGTGCACCACAACTACTGAAGCCCACATGCCTAGAGCTCGTGCTCTGCAACAAGAGAAGTCTCTGCAATGAGAAGCCCGCACACCACAACTAGAGAAAGCCCGCAAGCAGCAACAAAGACCCAACACAGCCAAAAATAAATAAATAAATTTATTTAAAAAAAAAAAGTTAATTCCTGCCCCAAGGTCACAAAGATATTCTTTAACATTTTACATTATTTTTTTTTAATTTAAAAAATATTTATTTATTTATTTTTGGCTGTGTTGGGTATTCGTTGCTGTACGCGGGATTTCTCTAGTTGCAGTAAGCGGGGGCTACTCCTCATTTCGGTTCGCGGGCTTCTCCTTGCGGTGGCTTCTCTTGTTGCAGAGCACAGGCTCTAGGCATGTGGGCTCAGTAGTTGTGGCTCACGGGCTTAGTTTCTCTGCAGCATGTGGGATCCTCCCAGACCAGGGATCGAACCCATGTCCCCTGCATTGGCAGGCAGATTCTCATCCACTGCGCCACCAGGGAAGCCCTACATTATTAACTTCATAGTTTTTTGGACACATTTAGGTCTTTAATCCATATGGAGTCCACTTTTTCATGTGATGATAGATTTCATGAGATTCAGGTGTTTTTTTGCCATAAAGTGAATTACTTTTCCCAATACCATATTCCTGTGGGTCTCAAACTTGAGCATGTCTAAAAAATCACCAAAAAGCTTGTTAAAAGCACAGATTGCTTCCCACTCTTGGGCATATACTCAGACAAAGCTATATTTGAAGAGACACATGCACCCTTATGTTCATAGCAGCACTATTTACAAGAGTCAAGACATGGAAATAACCTAAATGTCCATTGACAGATGGATAAAAAAGATGTGGATATATATATATAAAATATATATATATGAATATTGCTCAACCATAAAAAAGAATGAAATAATGCTATTTGAAGCAACATGGATGGACCTAGAGATTATCATACTAAATGAAGTCAGAAAGAGAAAGACAAATACCATATGATGTCACTTATATATGGAATCTAAAATACGACACAAATGAACATATCTATGAAACAGAAGCAGACTCACAGACATAGAAAACAGACTTGTGGTTGCTAAGGGGGAAGGGGGGTGGGGGAGGGAAGGATTGGGAGTTTGGGATTAGCAGATGCAAACTATTATGTATATGATGGATAAACAACAAGGTCCTACTGTATAGCACAGGGAACTATATTCAGTATCCTATGATAAACCATAATGGAAAAGAATATAAAAAAAGAGTGTATATATGTGTATAACCGAGTCACTTTGCTGTACAGAAGAAATTAACACAACATTGTAAATCAACTATACTTCAATAAAATTTTTTTTTAAAGCACAGATTTCTGGGCCCCACCCAGCTGATTCAGGTGGGACCCCAAAATTTACATATCTAATAAGTTCCCAAGTGATGAGATGATGCCACTGCTGCAGGTGGAGAAAGCTAACTTTGAGCACAACTGCCATATTCTTAAAACCTTTACCTCATTGAGTTTTTTCTCTACCTCACTGGCATCTCCCATAATACCCTGCACTTCTTGGCTGTCCTCTACCCTGCATCCCTCCCCTACCTCTCCCAGGTCTCCTGGGACGTGAGACTCCATCCACACATTTCATGATCATATCCCCATGCCTCTCCTGAACCGCACTCTTCCATCCTCTGGTAAATGCCCTGAGGTTGTCCACCCACCTCCTGGCCACTCCCCTGTAGTCACTGGAGACTTTGGCACGTGGCTCCCCATCCTTCTCTTCACCTAAAGTCCTGTCATTGTCCTTAATGACTTCAGCATCCACGTGGAAGACACGTCCTAAATCTGGTTTCTCAGATCTCTAGTGCCCTCCCCCACTCACCTCAGCCACCACTCCCATTTACTGCCAGTAATTGGCTCCATTTCCAAGGTCCTCAGTTCAGGCATCCCTCTCTCTGGCACAGTCTCTTTTCCTTCCAGCTTTCTGGTTTAACAGACTCCCTCTGACCCTTCTTGGACCTCACCAGCATCTCTACCTTCTCCTGATCCATCCCACTTCTCCTTCCCCTTCCTTCATTCCCTCCTTACCCAACTTAGATTCCACGATTCACCATTCCAACAGCGTTATTGTCTCAGTTCCCTAAACTCTGTTGCTGCTATATTTTCACTGTCTGGCAAAAGCCATGGATGAGCTCTGTGATCCACCTTCTCAGTGCTTCTTCCTGAGCAGTGGCTGGGGAGCGCCACTCAGGGCAGAAGGTTCCACTGCAAAGTCCAGGTCACCAGATGGACCCTCACCACCACCTGGCTGTCCTACTCATTTCTGTGGTCACCTCTCTGTACCATTCTCTGTAACAACCCTCTTCAACCTTCTCCCCAAGCTTCCAACACCCTCCCTTTACTTCACATACAGAATAGAAGTCATCGGATGGGGTCTCCCTTATCTTTTTCCTAATTGCATTGAGAGAGACCCAGGCAACTTTCAGGAAAAGCGTGGTAGTCTTGTGCTAGGTAGAGAACATGCCAAAACCAGGTTACAACCAATGCAGTTATTTTAAATGTTTCAACACAACAAATTAGTGCTTTTTAACATACCCACACAAATACAATGGCTATAGGTACAAATACATTTGGTAATAACATCATATGTCTAAATGTGAGGACCTTCCAGAATGTGGGACCCTCCTGGGCACCAACAGACCCCGCTCATCGCCCTCCACTTCCTAGACTTTTTTCCAGCACAGTAGAGGTTCCCCGCCCTCCCTCCCCACCCGTGGCTGCACATTGGAGTCACTTGGGGAAGCTGGCTGCACCTGCAGATCATTTGAATCAGAGCCTCTAGGGGAGGGCCCAGACGTCAGCATTTCTAAGCTCCCCAGGTGATGCCAGCTTGCATTCAAAGCTGAGAAACCTACACTGTAGGAACTGCTCCTCCTCTGTCTATCCCCTCACTGTACTTCCTCCCCACTCCCTCCCTCTCCACTGGTTTACTCCTAAAAGCTTTTAAACATGCCCAAGTCTCTCCCACTTAAAAAAAATATTACCCTTGAACAACATGGGGGTTGGGGGTACCCACCTGAGCCGTCCAAAACCCTCCTTTACAGTTGGCCCTCTGTATCCATGGTTCTGCGTCCGCAGATTCAACCAACTGCAGACCGTGTAATACATATGTATTGAAAAACATCTGCATAGAAGCGGAACCGCGCATTTCAAACCCTTGTTATTGTTCAAGGGTCCACTGTACATATGCACACAAATAGCCTTTGACTCCCATCCCGCTGTCTGCTCCCTCCCACCCCAGGGCTCTTACCTGGAAGGTTCTCCTCCAGTTTTAAGCTGTACAGAGACTGGTGACTCCTAGTTCAACCCTTAGCACCACTTCTCAAACTTTCATATGCACTCGGATCACCTGGGCGATCTGGTTAAAATGCAGATTTAGATTCTGCAGGCCTGGGCGGGGGACTAAGAGTATGCATTTTAACAAACTTGTGTGTGCTGCATGCCGATATTATGCTCAATCTTCAAGCAGGAAAACTTCATTTTATTTTTTACTTATTTTTCTAGCGGGAATTTATTTTTTTGCTGCACTGCGTGGCATGTGGGATCTTAGTTCCCTGACCAGGGATCAAACCCAGGTCCCCTGCACTGCAAGTGTGGAGTCTTAAACCACTGGACAGCCAGGGAAGTCCCAAGCAGAGAAGCTTTAGACCCCTGCTCAAGGTCTCCTTGGGAAAGCCTCCTCTGACCTTCCTAAATTCTATCCCCACCATCAGACACTCTCAGCTCGGCTTGTCTCCTTCCCAGCACTTAACCCTATTGCTATCTGACATTGTGCTTATGATTATTTTATCACAGCCTACTCCACCAGAAAATAAGCCTTCCGCGAAGGCATGGGACATTTCTATCTGGGTTTGCTTGCCAGTTGTGCTGCCATTGTGTTGCCTCACGCAGTGCCTGGTACACAGCAGGTGCCCTATTTGTAAACAAATGTAAACCTTTGTAGGAAGTATGAAGGAATACGTTGCTCAGTCAGTCAAAGGAGCAGTTCCTGTTTCCGCCCTAAAGTCCCAGGCCCTCTTTGTTCTCCTTTTAGCTCCTCACCTCACTCTAGGCTCTGGCCCCCAAGACCAGGAGCTGAGAAAGCGATGCAAGAGATGTCTGGGTTAAAAGTCTCTTCTCTGCCCCCAGGCATGACTTAACTCCCCCAGACAACCCAAAGGAAACAGGCCCAACAAATCTTTCTAGTTCCTGGCCAGCAACTGATCTTTTTTGTTATTATTGTTAAGTGTTGCGTGGAAAGGGTTAAAGCATTTACAGAAAGCGAAGGACCTCTCTCCAGCCCTCCATGACGACTCTTGAGATGCTCTGCAAAAGGTCAGATGTTTCCAGAATCTCAACACACAGCCTGTGTCTGTTTAAAGGGAAAGACAACAAGTTCTCGGCCCCCAGCCAGCCCTCATGGGCAATTCTCGCCTGGCTCTGTAGGCAGCCAGCCAGATGCCTGGCCAAAGAGTACACCCACCCCCACCCCCTCTAGATGGCCCTGGGCAGGCCAGAACTCTCCAGCCCCCAGCCTGGAGTCCCTTCCCCTGGGGAAGGCTGGCATCTGACAAATAGGGCACGCATACCAACTGCTTGGGCCTGTGATGCACGAGGAATGGGGGGGAGGGGCAGCTTCCTGTGAACATTGAATCTTTTCAGCTGGAAGGGACTGTATTCTGACCCTGTCACCTTAGAGATGAGGCTCAGAAAGGGGTGGCTGTAAGGTAGTGTAAGAATATCCTAACCCAGTATCGGGAAACCTCGGTTCAGAATCCAGTTCAGGTGCCCTGAGCTGTGAGATCTCAGGCACAGTGTGGGTCCTTTCTATGTGTCTGTATCTATTCGTAAAAAGTTTGTACGAATACCTCCCACCCCAGGTAGCTTGCCCAAGATCACACACAGCACAAACCAAGGTTTTCTGACTCCCAGCCAAGGGCCCAGGCCCCTCCAGAGGTGAGCAGACTACCTTAAGCACTGATTGATAGTGAAAAGTTGCTGAAGACACAGTTAAATAGGGACTTCCCTGGTGGCGCAGTGGTAAAAAAAAGACACAGTTAAATAACTTTGTCTTTTATTACTTAATCATGTTCTTTGCACAAACCAAAAAAAATTCATATTCCCACCCCCTGGAGGAAATAACTGCTAATATTCTGGCATTTATCCTTTTGCAATGTCAAAGCATATATAAGGTATATATTTGTATATGTTTGTTTGTTTTTCTTGGCCGTGCAGTGCGGCCTGTGGGATCTTCCCCAACCAGGGATTGAACCTGGGCCCTTGGCAGTGTAAGTGCAGAGTCCCTAACCACTGGACCACCAGGGAATTCCCTATATACTTTTTCAACAATGAGATCATAGGAGGTCTACCTATCTATCTATCATCTATCTATCTACACTTTTATATACATATTGCTCTTTTCCATATAACTTTTCAGTGGACAATTGACATCGTTTCACGTCTAGATATAGTTGGATAAATGAAGCATTCTATAGTTTGTTTAATCTCCTATGTCTAGACATTTAGGTTTTCAATTTTTCATTATGAGCAATAAAAATCCATCTTTATTCACTTGTTCTGTTATTTTCTTAGGATAAATTCCTCACTGTCGACTGTTGGATCAAAGTGTCTGTGTATTTTTAAGGCTTCTGATACATGCTGCCAGACTGTCCTCTAGAAAAGCTGTGATAATTGTTATTTCTTCAAACAACATATTTATATATGAAGGCTGGTCCTTCTTTAACTAGAAAGCTAACCTCTTCAACAGCACACTCAGCTTTGGGAAGACAAGGGTGGGAAAAAGTAGAGCCCAGATCGACTGAACAGGGCTGGTTGACGCAGGGCAGCTGTTTTGCACCTGATCCACTGCTGCATCTCACCAGGCAGCTACTGCTGGGGCCAATAAGATGCTCCTCTCTCCCAGCCCACATCACAGCTGGGGCCATGGGGTACACGAAAAACTGGTCCAGATATTGCCCTAGAAAACTCTGATAGGGACTTCCCTGGTGATCCAGTGGTTAAGACTCCTGTGGTCCCAGTGCAGGGGGCATGGGTTTGACCCCTGGTCGGGGAACAAAGATCCTGCATGCCACAGGGCGTGGCCCCCCCAAAATAACTCTGATAGATGGAAAGGGACTTTCTTTTCCCATATTTCTTTGTACACCCCACCTCCAGCCCTCTAAACAACCACCCTCAAGTACTCTTTATTTCCTAGTTAGACATCACTACTTTTGTAAGCTACTGTTTATTAAAGGTTTCGTTTATACTACTACATTTCATGTCTGCATTGGCCCAGGAAGCAGGTACAGGCGAGAAAACTGAGTCTTGGGTAGATCAAGCATCTTGTCTAAGGGAACTCAGCAGGTGAATAACCTACTTGGGATTCAAAGCTAGGTCTGTCTGACTAACAAACCTGTTTTATTTTTAAATTACTGTAGAACTACTATGTATATCAATTAAACACGAAGGCTTGGAAGGATGCAGCTGGTTTGGGGTGGGTGGTAGACATTACCAGGGCTCACCAATATTTCCAGCTCCCTTCTTTTTCTGGATACATAGGAGAACAATACTTCCATACTGTCTGGAAGTTAGGTGTAGCCACGTGACTTGCTCTGGCCAGTGAAATGTGAGGAAAAGTGACACGTGTCCCTTCTGGGGGAGGCATTCAAGAACCAGTGTGCAGTTCTCATGCATTCTTCCCTTGCAGTGGTGAGCCCTGAAGCCTCATGTTGGGATGATGGCATCATAAGAGTTTAATGATGACTAAGGTGCTGACTACAAAGTGCTGAGCCTATGCAAGCCACGTTGGGAATTTAAGCATGGGCAAGAAAGAAATCTTGGTTGTTTTAAGCCAGAGATGTTTAGAGGTGTTTGTTACCACATCATAACCTAGCCTATCCTGACTTCTACAAGTGGCGATGGGGAGTTTCATGTCTTAGTCTAAATTTTTCTGTAGTTTTTATCCTTTGAGAAGATATCCATTTATAATTTAAAAAATAAGAGTCATGGGACTTCCCTGGTGGTCCAGCGGCTAAGACTCCATGCTCCTAATGCAGGGGGCCTGGGTTCCATCCCTGGTCAGGGAACTAGATCCCACATGCCACAACTAAGAGTTTGCATGCTGCAACTGAAAGATCCTACATGCCGCAACTAAAAGATCCTACATGCCACAACTAAAGATCTTGCATGAGCACTATTTACAATAGCCAGGACATGGAAGCAACTTAAGTGTCCATCGACAGATGAATGGATAAAGAAGATGTGGCACATATATACAATGGAATATTACTCAGCCATAAAAAGAAATGAAACTGAGTTATTTGTAGTGAGGTGGATGGACCTAGAGTCTGTCACACAGAGTGAAGTAAGCCAGAAAGAGAAAAACAAATACCGTATGCTAACACATATATATGGAATCTAAGAGAAAAAAAAAAGGTTCTGAAGAACTTAGGGCTAGGACAGGAATAAAGATGCAGATGTAGAGAATGGACTTGAGGACACAGGGAGGGGGAAGGGTAAGCTGGGACGAAGTGAGAGAGTAGCATTGACATATATGCACTACCAAATGTAAAACAGATAGCTAGCGGGAAGCAGCCGCATAGCACAAAGAGATCAGCTCAGTGCTTTGTGACCACCTAGAGGGGTGGGATAGGGAGGGTGGGAGGGAGATGCAAGAGGGAGGGGATATGCGGATATATGTATGTATATAGCTGATTCACTTTGTTATACAGCAGAAATTAACACAACATTGTAAAGCAATACTCCAATAAAGAGGTTAAAAAAAAAAAAGATCTCACACGCCACAACTAAGACTGGCGCAGCCAAATAAATAAATAAATATTTTTTTAAAAAGTCATAATACACATTCACACAATTGGGAACATAATATACACCCTGCTATGCAACTTCCCTCTTATTCTTAAAACTAACCATTTCCTATGTCACTTTACCTAGGTCTACTTCATTCCTGTTTTTTTTTTTGGCCGTGCAGCAACACGCAGGATCTTAGTTCCCTAACCAGGGATTGAACCGGGGCCCCTTGCAGTGGAAGCACACAGTCTTAACCACTGGACTACCAGGGAAGTCCCTACTTCATTCTTTTTAACAGCTGCATAGTATTCTATTCTCTGAATATACCATAATGTTTTACAACTGACCACTATTGACAGACATATAGGTTGTTTTTGGTTATTCACAAAATACATGCTCTAAGCTACGGCTAGGCTGTTGCAACATTTCTGGGAAAGGGAGGACTACTATTTACTTTCCCTTTATGGTTCATATCTTGCCGTTAGTTTACAGCCTGAGCTCAGCACTGAAGAGGGCTGTGGGCACCTCCTAGAGAGAGATGAATAAGCCAAGTGTGCCTGCACCCTTCTCAGGACGTACGGATGCGGAGGCTGGTGACAGCCTGTGCGTGTGCATGTGTGAGGGCTGGGAGCTGGCCTGGGAGAGCAGGGCAGGGAGGCACGTACACATGCTACTTGGGCTGGACTGATCCTGACTCATAGGTTCAGGCAGATAAGTTAACGGCCTGGAGCTCTCTGACTGAGTTCTGACTCACTCAGACAATTATCCATAAACAAGTCCTCTCACTTCTCAGCTTTCTTCCGAGCGCCACTACACAATCTTTGGGAAGGGCTGTGACATTAATCGTTTGGAGTCTGAGAAAGATGAGAGCTGTTCAAAGAGAGTGCCAAGAGGATTATAAGTGCTGGCCTCATTCATAGGAAGATGTCTAATTACTCCTTATTACATTCGTATTCTGAATGGCCCCCAAGTAGAGGGTCCGATAGTGGCTGACACAGGTTTTCCCGCATTCCATTCCCAGAGTGATTTGACCGAAAACATTGGTCACGTGCCTATCAAGAGCTCTTCCCATTCCTTTCTCTTCAATGGCTTTTCTCAATTCCTTTTTAAGATAAAAACAGCTTTATTATTATTATTTCTGATTATAAAGGAAACGCTTGCTCAAATACCAAAAAGCATAAAATGAGAGTGGAAATCACCCAGCAGGCCATCCCCAGAGAGGCCACTATTGACATTTTGGTTTCTTTTCTTTTCTTTTTTTTTTTAATGTTTATTTTTATTTATTTATTTATTTTTGACTGCATCGGGTCTTAGTTGCGGCACTCGGGATCTTTCGTTGCGACACACAGGTTTCTCTCTATTTGTGGCGCATGGGCTTAGTTGTCCCATATGGAATGTGGGATCTTCGTCCCCCGACCAGGGATTGAACCCACGTCCCTTGCATTGGAAGGCAGATTCTTAACCACTGGACCACCAGGGAAGTCGCACTATTGACATTTTGAAGTACATCTTTCCAAACTGACTCTATGTTCGCCTGCATGGCCACATAGGCACATACAAATCAAGTTACCAATCAGTATAGCCCTCCTTTGGAGGAGCTGCTGTGTATTCCATCGTACGGGTGCAGCTGGAAGCCTCTCATCTCCTCCCTCTCTTGCTGTAAGATCTAGCAGAAGGCCATGGCAAGACTTTAATAAACTCTTAATGAGCTAATAAAGGCATCTAAAGATGGCCTTAGGATTTGAACCATTTATGCCTTGAAGAACTCCATCTTCCATGCAGCTGGAAGTGAATTCACATGCAGATAAGCATGGTGGGCAGGACACCCTGCTGGGAGTCAGGCCAGCTGGTTCTACAGCTGAGTTCTAGACCTGCCTTTGCCACTTTCCTGGTGGGCAAGTCCCTTTGTCTCTCTGAGCCTCATCTGCAGTTGAATATATGTGAAACTGGGTGTGGCATACGACTATGCAGAGTACAAAGTACTATGTACTTATGCACTAAGCACTAGGTACTAGGTACTATTTAGAGGCACTACTAAAGAGCAGGGAAGAAACTGGGGTTTCTCAGCCAAGAAAGAGGGCAAATTTTAGAGTTTCCCTGGATATGACTTAAGGGGGTAACACATATATCACAGAGTTCTAGAAAAACTTAGAATCAACTATACTTCAATAAAAAATTTTTTAAAATAAAATAATAATAAAAAAAGAAAAACCAAGCAGAAAAGAACCTCGGAGATCAGAGTACTACCCCCTCACACAATAATTCTGAATATCTGCGCATCTGTAACATGACTAATGGAAAAATGGGTTTGGAATGTGGGTTTTTCTCTCTTAAGGCATTCTCATGTCTGGCTTGGAGTCCTGGAAAGAGCTTCCTAAGTGTCTAGTCCTGGATCAGCACCTATGACGCACATGACCTTAGGCAAGTTCCTTAAGCCTCTGCGAGCCTCGATTTTCTCATCTATAAAATGGGGCTTCTGATCTTGCCCTACCTGTCTTACAGGTAGGTGTGACATGAGGTTTAAATAAGGCACCGCGTGTGAAAGTGTTTTGGAAATCTAAAGTGACTTCACACCTGCAAAGCTGCCTCACTATAGCTCTGGTCCACTGCCCAGAGTGGAGAGGCGTGAAGGGAATGGCCACCAAGACCCTCGTTCAAAAGTGGGTCTTACAGGGACCTCCCTGGTGGTCCAGTGGTTAAGACTCTGTGCTTCCACCGCAGGGGCATAGGGTTCGATCCCTGGTTGGGGAACTAAGATCCCGCATGCCGCACAGCATGGCCAAAAATTAAAAAAAAAAAAAAAAAAAAATTAAGTGGGTCTTACAGAAGGGGCCATCTAGAGAGAGCCCCTGAGCACCAGTGATCGCTCCGGAGCTGGGGAGGCAGCAGAAGGAAAGGCAGGCAAGGCCCTTTCCTCATGGAGCTTAGAATCCCGCGGAGAGACAGACAATAGAAAGGGAGACAAATAAAAACAAGGTAGCTTCAGAGAGAGGTGAGTGCTCTGAGTGAAATGAAACAGGATAAGGCTGTTAAGGAGGGATGGGGCTAGATGAGGGGGTGACCAAAGAAGGCTTCCCGGAGGAGGTGGCACCTGAGAACTAGGACGTGAGTGACAAGGACAGCCACGAGAAGACCTGGAGCACGAAGTGTTCCAGTGCAAAAGGACAGCCAGTGCAAAAGCCCCGAGGCAGGAATAAATTCCTGTTCAAGGAACTTCGAGAAGCTGGTGTTTGGAGCTGCAGGGGGAGAGGGCAGGCGGGGCAGCGGGCCAGGGCTTGCAGTGGGTTTCAGGAGAGGCTAGTGAGACATGATCTAGTTTGTGTTGAACTAAGATCAGCCTCCATTGGGTTGGAAGTTCCATCTCTTACATGCCATGTTGGGGGCCCCAAGAAATTTTTAGGGCTTTCAAGGGCTTTATCCAGGAACCAGCAAACCTCCTAAACCTACATACTAGGAAAACTGAGAGGCAGAGAGAAAGGCCACTTGCCTAGGGGGCCCCACTGCTTCCTTCCTGGGGCTGGCATTCAAGCCCAGGTCTCTGATCCTGGTCCCTGAGACCCATCCTCTCCCCCCAGGGCCACCCCACCAATGGAGGATGGGAGGGGGTTCACTGAGGCCGCAGAGCTGGAAGATGGGCCCAGCGCCCCAAGGCTTCCAGCTTCAGCCGGTGAGATCCCAAGGCTGGGCTCCAGAAAGGAAGGGCATATCCCAGTTGGGCCTCATCCTGCATCACTAGGCCCAGTGCTCAGCCCTCAGCTGGCAGTGGAGGCGGGCGGTGGTCAACTCCAGGAGCTCAGCCAGCCAAGAGCAACCTGATTGAGCAGGAAATGGGCCTGCAGCCAGAGAAAGCATCAACCAGCACCTGGAGGCTTTGTTCCCTTTATTCCCGTTGCAGGCTTTCTGAGGCACCTGCAGCTGGGCCTCGGGAGCACCAGGGCCAGGAAGGGGCTCCCACGGGATCTGGTTCTCCCAACAGGGAGCGGCCTGACTTGTGACCCGGAGGGAGGTCTCCTGATATAATAACAACAATAGGTTCACTTACTATGTGCAAGAGACATTTCAGTTAACCCTCACAACAAACCGAGGAGGCATGTACTATTATCATCTACATACTACAGATTATGAAATGGGGGCACGTGGAGATAAAATGACCTGTGCGAGGTCACACAGTATAAGGAAGTGAGAACAGTATGGGCTTTGGAATCAATGAATCCCAGCCCTATTTGCCTCTATGACCTTCGGCAAGGCATTTAAAAATTTACAAGCCTGTCATCTTATTCTGATCTCAGAGGACTGCAGTGCCAATTAAATGATTTGAGATATGCAAAGCCTCTGGCGCGTGGCTCTCCATCCAGACAAGTCTTTCTGTCCTCCTCCCCACTTCCCATAACTCTGTGACCTTGGCATGTTACCACCACCGGGCCTCAGTTTCCTCATCAAAGAAATAGGTACAATGACATTACGCAATAGGGCTGTTGAAATCCTGATGCTCTCCTGAGAGGCATGCCTCATCTTTTGAAAAGGCCCCATTCCTGAGACCATTCAAGGAAGGTGCCATTTTACAAAATTGCCATCTTTGCTTTCTATCAAAATAAACAAAGAAACACAAATAGAAAAACCAGTCTTAGAGCCATTCCCCATTTGAGACAAAAAGCCAGTATTACGCACACTGCTGGGCTTAGAAGGTTTTCTCAGAAGGAAAAACAGAAGTGACAGCTCAAGTCATAACATGGCTACCAGGATTCTCTCTAGTTCCACAGCCTGGGACAGACGACACCACCCACAGCAGCGGCAGCAAGACGGACAATTGTAGGCTCACGCAAAGTACCAGGGAAGATCCTCCAGGGATTTCAGCCAAAAACAAGACAAAACACTAAACTCCTTTTCCTATAAATAAGCCAATATTTTTCAAGTTCTTGTATCAGTAAATGCTTCTTACCCCCAATAACAGGGAATATACATGAAAACATAGGTACCACCATTGTTGTAGATACACATCAGGGTGGTGGTCCCAGCTCTTCCCAAGGGCCATGCCTGTTTCTCTCAATCATCTTTTGGGGGATAAACTGCTCTTTCTCTGGTCCAACTCAGCCATTCATGTAAGGGCTGCCAATCAGTCTACATCACTGCCCCTGGTCACAGTGATTGGTCCAGGAGAAGGGTATGTGATCCAGAAAAACAAGGCTATCAGAGCTTTTACCAGAATTTCAAAATTGGAGCTGGAGAGGAAAATCCTGTTCCTCTTGGACTGGTGAGCTCGAAGGATATAAATCCGGACTAACGACAGCGATTTTCTGGATGCAGAAAGCCTGTTTGCAAAAAACAGGGGATGAAGACCTCAAAGAGAGAAGCCATGATGAGTAGCAGGGTGTCCTGACATGATAATCTCAGATTCCTGTCGTCCCTAAGGCAGGCTCAACCCTTCCTGCCCATCTGCTGGTGGTGTGTTTCAATGAGCCAATAAGCTCCTTCCCATACCTTGGGAGTTAAGAGCCCTGCCTAACCCAGCCACCAAGCATTGTGTGGTAATAAACACAGCAGTTCAGTAGGAGAGATGTCACAGGCAGGACTTGATGACTTGCCAAGTGAAAGTTTTAGGCAACCTGGGCTGTGACGGCAGAGACAAACAAGATTACCTGATTCATTCAAATCAACAAACACTTACTGAGCCCCTAGCCAGGGACAGTATTAGGCATTCAGGATATAACAGTGAATGGGACAGACTAAGTACTTTCCCTCACTTTGGAGTAATCAGAAGGGACTTCCTGGAGCTGGGGAGGTTGTAGGAAGTCACTGAGGGATGGTAAAATCTGGCCAGGCAGAGAGTGAGGGGGAGAAAAGCATGAACAAAGATATGGAGGCATAAGACTCTTGTCCGTGAAGGCGCATTGTCTTGTATCTCCATGGTGCCTGGCTACAGCGGGCACTCAGTACGTTTTGTTTTTTGTTTTTGCTTGTTTGTTTTAATAAATTTATTTATTTTTGGCTGCGTTGGGTCTTTGTTGCTGCGCGTGGGGTTTCTCTAGGTGCGAACGGGGGCTACTCTTCACTGCAGTGCATGGGCTTCTCAATGCGGTAGCTTCTCTTGTTGTGGAGCACAGGCTCTAGGTGTGCGGGCTTCAGTAGTTGTGGCATGCAGGCTCAGTAGTTGTGGCTCACGGGCTTAGTTGCTCAGCGGGACCTTCCCAGACCAGGACTCGAATCCATGTCCCCTACATTGGCAGGCAGATTCTTAACCACTGAGCCACCAGGGAAGTCCTGTTTTTGTTTTTTTTTTTTAAAATAGGAATAAATGAGGTAATACATGTAAAGATCCTATCTTTTTTTAAAAAAAATTATTTTATTTATTTTCTTTATGCTTTTGGCTGCGTCGGGTCTTAGCTGTGGCACACGGGGTCTTCATTGAGGCATGCAGGATCTTTTTGGGCTTCTCTCTAGTTGTGGCGTGCAGGCTTTCTCTCTCTAGTTGTGGCGCACAGGCTCCAGAGCGCGTGGGCTCTGTAGTTGTGTTGTGCAGGCTTAGTTGCCCCATGGCATGTGGGATCTTAGTTCCCCAACCAGGGATCAAACCCGTGTCCCCTGCATTGGAAGGCAGATTCTTTACCAATGGACCACCAGGGAAGTCCCTGTTTTTGTTTTTAATATTTATTTATTTATTTGGCTGCACCAGGTCTTAGTTGCGGCACGTGGGATCTCTTTTTTTTTTGAGTTGCGGCATGCGGGATCTAGTTCCCTGACCAGGGATGGAACCCGGGTCCCCTGCATTTGGAGCGCGGAGTCTTAACTATTGGACCACCAGGGAAGTTCCTCAATACATGTTTATTGCATGGTATGCATAAGTGAATGAATACGTGAGTGAAGTAAAGTGCAAGTCATTTGGGGGAAGAGCAGGTCATTCAGCTTGGCAGGAGAAGAGCTACTTTTAGAGAAGGCAATGTTGAGGAAGGCAGATTGAAGCCAGACCGCAGAGGACCTTGCTGAAAAGTGTGGACTTGGCCTGGGCCACACCACACAGTCCCAATTCTGGCAGGGCTCGTAGGAGCTGGCCAGGCAGGACAGTGGATCTCACAGGCCCCGTGGGGCCCCCACCTCTGTTGTGGTTGCCACACGCATGCTCTCTCAGCCTCGCCAGCCAGGCTCTGCTCAACACCCTAACCAGCAACCCAGCTACCCAAGGTCATGCCCCAGACACCACCGCCCTTCTGGCTCCTGGGTGAAGCTGCCAGCACATCACTCCTGCCCAGTCTGTAATTTAAACATGATCTCCTCCCAGCCTGACTGCTCGTCGCCTTCCGCACCCCAGATGTACCCGCTGCAGGAGCTGCCCAAAAAGAAGAGGTCTGGTGTCCATTGAGCCCCTGACCTGGGCTACAGGGAGGGGCTTGAAGTCCCAGCTAGGCTGAGCCTGGGCACAGCTGGGGTCACCATAGTCGGCTCCTGAGCTCAGAACTAGGGAGACCATGCCCCCTCGTGGCCAGGAGACAGTCAGCACCTTGGTCTTCCCGGACTACGACATATTTACACTTTTACTTTACTTTAGGGAAGTTTTAAAAAAGGAAATACATTTCTGAAAAGCTGAGAACACAAATCACATAAGTTAGGTTGACATCTCAAGGAAACTCATAGTAAGACTTCCAGAAAAAGCTATTTCAGATTTTCCAAAGCCAAAGCAAATTTTTCTGACTCTAATTTCTTTTACGTTTATCTGCTAAAGCAGGAGGATGGGATGTCTGAAAATTGTTGTTTTAGGTATTTTCCAGCTCTGTGAAGAGTCTTCCCAGGTTAATATGTTCCGTGAGGTTATGGAACATGCCTTCCACTTCTTTTGTGATTCTCACAGCCCTGTCAGGGCAAGTGGATACCTCATTCATTAAATAATCTGTGAGAGTAAAGAGCTCCTCTCTACACATTTCTCAGCTTTGAAAACTCAGCTTTTCACCTGCATAGTGTTTGTCTGCAATGGGGGCAAACCTCTGAGCATTGGTGATATTACCTTATTTACAAGCATTTTTGTCTACAATACGTAATGCCCTGTATTAGGTGCTCATTGTTGTTGCTGGTGGTAGTGTTTGTGGAGGAGGAGAATGGAGATTGAAAAAAAAACTACAAGACAGATCCTGATCTCAGGGGCTGTATCCACCTTAGACAGGATATACACACATGACACAACTTGCAAACAATCACAAACTAACAGCAGGGTATAAACTAAACATAAATGTGCTGAGAGCAGTAATCAGAGTGGGTGGAAGGCTGATGGCAGGACACTTGCTGGAAATATGGTCTGAGAGGAGTCTGGAAGAATGCCAGGCCCGAAGACTGAGGCCTTCTGGGACTGAATATTTGTCAAGAAGGAGGCCAGCATCTACACAACTTTGGAGATACAACCATTATGCCTCCAAGGCATGGTGGCCTACCTGGCACCTCCTCTCACTGTTCCATCCTTGCCAAAGACCCCATACTCCTTCCCACCCTCCTGCTCCTATCATTGGGCTGCCATATGGTCAAACATGAACCACTACCAGGGATACCTGGCCCACATGTACACCTCTTACTGCCTCTAGCCAACCCAAGGCTATTCCTAGGGGCATCAGAATACCCCTTGCCAGTACAACCTCGGTGAGGTTCTACTGATTATGCCTTTGTCCTGCCTCCCTCCTAGAAGGGAGCCAACCAAGTTCTTTGGATCCCCAGAGTCATGAAGTCTCCCAATCCCAGAAGCCAGGTATTCTCATGGCAGTGAATACTTGGGCAGGACTGATGCAGGCCTATACATGGATGGGGCTGTAGTACACTACAGGTGGTAGCCATGCACTCTGACTGTGAATAGCCTGGAAGTTTGTTCCAGTCATTGGGTTCAGTATAGAGGTCAGGGGTTATGAAATGCAATACATGAAGTGGTGTAGCTTGAGGGCAGGAGTCAACTGTTTTAACCACATCTCAGACCAGGAAGGTCATTAGTGAGGAATATTGGGTGCGAGAGGATTGAGAGATTCCACTGGGTCTGTCCATTCTTCACTAGTAATTTTTCAAAAGACAAAGCAAATGCTAATTGATTCATTTTAGTTGGGTATAGAATTGCCACACAGTTTGGAAATCCGCAGGAACTAGAAAGTTGCTCAGTGAATAAGAAATTCAAATAAAGACAATCAGATGAACCAAACAGCTGAAGACATCAGATCAAGAAAGCCCAAGGCAGTCATCTTATCACCCCAAGTTCCAACTTTTTAGGATCATCTCTACATTGGATTCCACCAGGCCTTTTTTTTTTTTTTTTGTGGTACGTGAGCCTCTCACTGTTGTGGCCTCTTCCGTTGCAGAGCACAGGCTCTGGACGCGCAGGCTCAGCGGCCATGGCTCACGGGCCCAGCCGCTTCGCGGCATGTGGGATCCTCCCAGACCGGGGCACGCACCCGCGTCCCCTGCATCGGCAGGCGGACTCTCAACCACTGCGCCACCAGGGAAGCCCCTCCACCAGGCCTTTTAACCACTCAGGCTGCAGCCCCCTCTCAAGACCGTAAGGATTGTATATTACCCTAGGCAGTTGCCCACCCACCGTTTTTGGAACAGCTTGTGGCCCTTTCTCTGGGGGGGATTTTGCTGTCATTGATGACCTCAGCATTTGGACCTGTACCTGTTTGGATTTGGCCAGTCCCTGAATGACCCAATTAGACTCTGTGATCTGGCTTCTGGACAGAACAACTTTGCTCCTGGGCTCAGGGTGGGGGGCAGGGCATCATTTGGGATAGTTTTGGCTCTAGGTAACAGAAACCGTACTCAAGCTGGTTTAATCAGTGAGGACATTTATTGTGTCATTTAATAGGAAGTCCCACGAGAGGGTGGTTTCCAGGTAAGCTGATACAGCATCTCAGTGAGGACATAAAGACCCCAGTTCATGTGTTCCTTTGTTCACTCCTTCCCTGACACAGGAGATTGTGCCATTTTGCCCTTCATGCATGAGAGTCCCTGCTTCCTCACAGCCCTACCAACAGAATGTATTGTCAAACATTTGGATTTTTGCCAATCTGATAGGTGAAAAGTGGTATAACAGTCTTATTTCAATTTTAATTGCTCTTACTATGAGTTAAGTTGAGCATTTTTTCCTGTGCTTAAGGGCTACTTACTTGTTTTTCCTTTTCTGTGAACTTTGTCTTCACCTACTTTTCTCACTTTCCATTTGGGTTGTTGACCTTGGATGCAGGGTTTTTTCCATCTCTCTGCTCTGGCCTTTTTAGTGCTTGCTTCCTGCTCAGGCTGGAACCAAGATGGCAGCAGCAGTTCTAGACATTGAGATGTTCAGAAATTAGGTTTGTCACTTTCTGTTTGTAGCTAACCCAGTTCCACTTTCCAACCCCCTTCTCCCTTTCCTGTTTCTTCTTTATTTTTGTTTGTTTTTTTGGTCTCGCCGTGCAGCTTGTGGGATCTTAGTTCCCTGACCAGGGATCGAACCCGGGCCCCCTGCAGTGGAAGCACCGAGTCCTAACCACTGCACCGCCAGGGAATTCCCATCCTGTTTCTTCTTTGGACAAGAAGGGCTAAAAACTGACTTTCCCAGTTTGCTTTGCAGTGAGGAGCAGCCATGGGACATAGTCCTGCCCAATGAGACGAAAGTGGGAGAGTACGAGGAAATTTCTGGGAAAGATTCGGTCAGAAAAAGCACAGGTGTCACTGGTATAGCCCCTTTCTTCCTGCCTTAACATGAACAGAATGGCTGGAGTGGCAGCCTTCTTGACACCATAAATGAAAGAAAAAGACAGTCACAGAGATGTTGATCCTAATATTATTGGAGCCACTAAACCAACACCAGGAACCACCTACCTCCAGAGTTTGTACACAGCTCATTAAATATCTTCACTCTTAAATTATTATTTGTCAGGGTGTGGGCAGAGGGGGGTGTGTTCTCTTACTTGCTGATGAACACATTCCTAACTGGTACACTGTGGCTTTCTCTTAAGAGGGAGAAAACTTCCCAGAAGTCACCCTCCCCCTTTCCCTGGACTTCCCCTCAGGACATTGGTCAGATTGGGTCACATGTCCTTTCCTGAACCAATCACCTCAAGGGGCATAGGATTCTCCTTAGGTCAATGGGGTCATTCCTGGGGTGGGGGCAACGTTCACTGAGGCATATGGATACAAGGAAGAGAGGTGGAAACCAGAGGCAGGAGGATGGTGGCATTTTTAGAAAGGAAGGGGTGAGGAATGGCTGCTGAGTGCACAGGCAGTGGGGTCTCCTGCAGTGAGTGAAAGAGTAGCCTCAGCTCGGGGCTGCGCCTGGGGGAGTGGCTTGTGTCTCACCTGCATGGACACGCTGCCCAGTCACACTGCTCTAGGGCATTGCAGGCTCTGCCTGAGTGCAGAGATTTGTGACCTGTCTCACCTGTTGGGCAGCAAAGTCCTGTAAACTACGAATGCATAGCTACATGAGCTACATATACGTCTCTCAATGAGGTCAAAGAAGTGGTTGTATTTCCTTAAAACAAAAACAAATTTTCCTTAATAAACGAATGGATTATACCAGTTTATAAACTCCATGAGGGCAGGGGTGTGTCTTTTTTGGTTTCTGCTGTACCCCAATCCCTAGCAATTGATTAAAAATGTTGAACAGGACAGAGGCTTTTTTTTTGGCCGCACCTCGCAGCATGCACCCCCTGCAGTGGAAGCTCGGAGTCTTAACCACTGGACCCCCATGGAAGTCCCCAGAGCTTTTCAACACAGACCTTGACATCAATCAGTCCACTGATTTGGGGCCTCTGATAATTCAATCTGCTACCGTCCGACTGATTTATACTGGTATCTACCCTGTACTTCTCCCTCTCCACTACAAGACTACAACAAGAAGTCTATTTGGAGACCTGCTGAACCCAAGGATATGTGCATCTAGCATTTCAAGCCAAGGGTGCTGTGGAGCTGAGGCTGGTGAACCCATTCTGGCTCTCAGGAATCATTGCTTCCTTTTCTGGGGCTTGCCAAATCACCTCTTTATTCCTGCTCAGCCCTCTGACTCAACGTTTGAAGTCTCCACGTTCTTTCCTTTTAATATCGGGAATGGCCTTTTGACCCTCTCCAAACTTCCAGCTCATTTTCTGTTGTAATATCTCAAAAACCACAGGCAGTGACTCAGAGTCCCATTGCCCAGTGATGGGGATATAATGAGTCCAGGCCAAAGAACATTATTTCAAGGAGCCAGGAGCTCATTTACAAACTCTCTAACCCACCTTGGACTAGCTAAGAGCTAGTTCCTCCCCGACGGTACTCACTCACACACACACTTCTCCTCCAGGTCTGAAAGGCAAAGGCCCCATCGCCTGATGAGTTCCCACCTTCCAGCATTCCGCCCCCAGCATCTAGCAGCAGGCCTGCTCTTTCTTTCATCTCCTTGCTCTGAAGAGAACTAAAAGCTCCTTTTCATTGTTCTCCCTGGCAGTATTCTATTACAGTTGTTTATTTCCTCCATTATAAAAAGTAATATAAACTCATTTAAGAAAATGTAGAAAATCCAGCTAAGTAGGAAGAAGGAGTAAGGAAAAATAATATACTGCCCCCTATACCTAAGGTCAAGCACAGTCAACATTTCAGTGCCAGAAACTAACACAACATTGTAAATCAACTATACTCCAATAAAAATTAAAAAAAAAAAATCCCAGTCACACCCTTAAAAACAAAACATTTCAGTGCCTTACGGAAGCTATTCCGACAGGTCTCCCTTATCCTCATATGCCTTCTTTATACAATTTCCTTTTAAATCTAACCTCTAATAATGAACAGTTTGTATACCTCCTACAATACAATTATAGAATCATTGTGAATGCGAACAAAGATTTAACCCACAGCACCCTCCAGCACAAGGGATGTTTTCTCCAGGAACAGGTGACCATGTAGAACATGGCATGACCAGGTAGGGATGCTCGGATAAGGCCATTCCTGGCAGCAGCTTGTACAAGCCCAGAAAAGGTGTGAGATGTGCCCCTCATTATTACAGTCATGCTCTTTGGGGAGGAGGGGGTAGAAATGGAGACAAAGGGGTAGGCTTTCACTTTCACTTTATATACTTTACAAAAAACTACGAAAAAGAATGATCTTTGCAGAGATTATTACCTTAGTGTCTTAATCTCTGCATATGTTATATGGTGAACATATGTTGCTTTGGTAATCACAGAAATATAACACATGTGTTATGGGCTGAATAGTGTCCCTCAAATCTGTATGTTGAAGTCCTAACCCCCCGTACCTCAGAATGTGTCTGTATTTGGAGACAGGACTTTTAAAGAGGTAATTAAGTGAAAATGAGGTCATTAGGGTGAGCCCTAATCCAATATGACTGGTGTCCTTATAAGAAGAGGAGATTAGGACACAGATGCTCATAGAGGGAAGCCCAGGGAGAAAATGGCCATCTGCAAACCCAGAAGCCTCAGGAGGAGCCAACCCTGCCAACACCTTGATCTTGGACTTCTAGCCTCCAGAACCATAAGAAAATAAATTTCTGTTGTTTAAGCCACCCAGTCTCTGGCACTTTGATATGGCAATAATACAAGCTCTTGGCTTTTCAAATTTTCACACTGAAGGTTATCGCTGGTCATGAGAAACGCACAGGTTCAGGAATTACTTTCCCCCCCCCCCCCCCCCCCCCCGCTGTGCTGCACAGCATGTGGGATTGTATTTCCTCGACTAGGGATCAAACCTATGCCCCCTGCAGTAGAAGCGCAGAGTCTTAACCACTGGACTTCCAGGAAAGTCCCTCCTTTGAACTTTTCAAAGCGGATTTAACCTTCAGTGTGGGATGCAGGTAGCCACACCCTTTCCTTCCCTGGAATGCACTGCAGTGTGAGGTGATGTCTCCCAAGTTTTCGCTCCAGGTAGATTCAGATCCCACTGGGACCACCTACAGGGCAAGACCATTTAGGCTCTCTTATCCTCAGTTCCCACTCTGTAAAGCAGAGAGAATAAGAGCAGACAGCCTTTTTCTTTAAGTCCTAAGGGAGATGAGACACGTAATGGTGACAGCACAGCACAGCGGTTAGGAGACCAGATCCCCAGCCCACACTTGCTGAGCTTGGTGGTTCAGGTCCTGGCTCAGCCACCTTCCTCCTGGGTGGCCTTGGGCAAAGTGCTTCTGCCCTCTGTAAAATGAGGATTACAAAAGCATGATGATGGGGACTCAGTGCATTAATGTATCTAAAGTACATATATTGAGAATTAATATATCTAAACTACTCTGTCTAGTAGAGTAGCCATCAGCCAGCTGCACCCGTTGAGCACCTGAAATGTGGCTCCTTCAAACTGTGATGTGCCGTTAAGTGTAAATTCACGTCGGATTTTGAAGACTTAATAAGAAAAGAGAGTGTGAAACATCTCACTGATAATTAATATTTTGCATCTTTTAGATTAAATAGAATATATTTTACAGTTAATTTCACTTAAAAAAAACTTTTTAAAATACAGAGCAGTTACTAATTTTCCCCTTGGGTATCACCCATGTGTACATTAGGTATACATATTACTAATTTCTGTTTGTATTTCTTATTTATTTATTTATTTACTTTTGGTTGCATCAGGTCTTAGTTGCGGCAGGCAGGCTCCTTAGTTGCGGCTCGCTGGCTACTTAGTTGCGGCATGTGAACCCTTAGTCGCAGCATGCATGTGGGATCTAGTTCCCTGACCAGGGATTGAACCCAGGCCCCCTTGCATTGAGAGTGTGCAGTCTTATCCAGTGCCACCAGGGAAGTCCCCTGTTTGTATTTCTTAAACAGTAAATAAAATAAAATGCAGCTACTAGAATATTTTAAATTATATATGTGCTGGCACTGTATGTTTATTAGACAGCTGGCTTAGAACAGGGCCTGCCTGGCATGTAGCAGGAGTAACTGAAGCCGCTATCAGTGTTTAGCGCCTGGACTTGGTAAGCACTTATCAAGTGGCGGTTTTTGTTCTGAAGACTTCTCAGGGGCCCTCTCCTGCTTCTGCTTTGGAGATCTATGCCTGGAAATGCATTGTCTGTTTCCCTGCAGGATTTTGTCATATTCACCCACTGGGAGAGCTCCCGGTCTTTCCTTTAATCTTCGCCACCCCCAAGACCTCTCCAGGGATGTCTACACACATGGGCGCACACACACACACAGACACAGACATACACACACACGCAGGTGTAGACTTTCTCGAGGTCTAGTCCTCCATCATCTCCTGTCACCCCTGCAACTGTGGTCCCCAAGCACCTCTGCATCCTGCACTGAGATCACCTGGCCTGGGTTTGGGGATCCCTCTTTGCCATCATCATTCTCTGCTTTCTCCTCAGGCCCTGAACTTCTGAGGCTTGATCTGTGATGCTCAGACAGATGGAATGTTGCCAGCAGGGGCTGTTAGCAGGCTGCCAAGAGGCTGCCCAGAGCAGCTTTTACTCTGACAAATTCACTCCTGGGGTCCCCAGGTCTACCCACGTCCTGGCAGCTGGTGGAGAGAAGATGGAGTCTCAGCTGTGGACTTGGACAACTCAGTTTCTCAGGAGGTCACGTTTTCAATGCATTTAGCGGGGTGAGAACAGTTTTTGTTTTGGAAAATATCTGGATCAGCCACTTTGGTTGAGGAAGGGGAGGTGCCAGGGCATGGTTAAACGCATGAGGAGCTAAACAGCTTTACAGGGGTCGTTAACAAGAACTTGGGGAAAGGGACCCCCAAAAGAGAGAAGACAGGGGAGAAGGTCAGGAAAATGAAAAGGGGCCAGAACACAATAGCAGGAGCCTCAGCCTAGGAGTTATGTGTCTAGTGAGAAATTCCCAGTGGCAGGGACAGAATGGCAGTGGGAAGGGACTTTTTAAAAAAATTGTGGTAAAATACACATAACATAAAATTTACCATCTTAACCATTTCTAGGTGTACATCCTCCTTGTTTTGTAACCATCACCACCATCCATCTCCAGAATTCTTTTCATCTTCCCAAACCAAAACTCTGTACCCATTAAACAATAACTTTCCATTCCCCCAGCCCCCGCAACTGCCATTCTATTTCCTGTCTATGAATTTGACTACGCTAGGTACCCCATATAAGTGGAAACATACTGTATTATGTTTGGCTTATTTCACTTAGCATAATGTCCTCAAGGTTAATCCATGTTGTAGCATGTGTCAGAATTTTCTTTCTTTTTAAGGCTGAATAGGGCTTCCCTGGTGGTGCAGTGGTGGAGAGTCCGCCTGCCGATGCAGAGGACACGGGTTCTTGCCCCGGTCCGGGAAGATCCCACATGCCGCGGAGCGGCTGGGCCCGTGAGCCATGACCGCTGAGCCTGCGCGTCCGGAGCCTGTGCTCCGCAACGGGGGAGGCCACAACACTGAGAGGCCCGCATACCAAAAAAAAAAAAAAAGGCTGAATAACATTCCCTTGTATGTATAACCACATTTTGTTTATCCATTCACCCATTAGTAGACACTTGGGTTGCTTCCATCTTTTGGCTGTTGTGATTAATGCTGCCATGAACATGGGTATCTCTTTCAAACACTGCTTTCAATTCTTTTAGGTATCCATCTAGAAGCAGAATTGCTGGGTCATATGGTAATTCTATTTTTATTTTTTGAGGAACTGCCATGCTATTTTCAACAGTGCCTGTACCATTTTACATTCTCACCAACAGTGCATAAAAGTTCCAATTTCTGAAAAGACAACCTATAGAATGGGAGAAAATATTTGCAAATGATATGACTGATAAGGATTAATATCAAAAATATATAAACAACTCATACAACTCAACATAAAAAAAAAACAACCTGATTGAAAAACGGGTGGAAGACCTGAATAGACATTTTTCCAAAGAAGACATACAGATGACCAACACGCACATGAAAAGATGTTCAGCATCGTTAATCATTAGAGAAATGCAAATTAAAACCACAATGAGATATCACCTCACACCTGTTAGAATGGCATCTCCATATCAGGATGTGGAGAAAAGAGAATCCTCATATGCTGTTGGTGGGAATGTAAATTGGTATAGTCACTATGGAAAACAGTATGAAGGTTTCTTGAAAAACTAAAAACAGAACTACCATATGACCCAGCAATTCCATTCCTAGGTATATATCCTAAAAAATGAAAACACTAATTTGAAAAAGTACATGCAACCCAATGTTCATGGCAGCACTATTTACAATTGCCAAGATATGGAAGCAACCCAGGTGTCCATCAACAGATGAATGGATAAAGAAGATGTAGTATATATATACGATGGAATATTACTCAGCCATAAAGAATGAGAATTTGCCATTTGCAACAACATGGGTGGACCTATAGGATATTACGCTAAGTGAAATAAGTCAGAGAAAGACAAATACTATATGATATCATTTATATGTGTAATCTAAAAAATAAAACAAACTAGTGAATATAACAAAAAGAAACAGACTCACAGATATAGAGAATAATCTAGTGCTTACCAATGGGAAGTGGGGGGCAAGATAGGGGTACAGAATTAAGAGGCACAAACTACTATGTATAAAATAAATAAGCTACAAGACTATGGCCAATATTTTGAAATAACTATAAATGGAATATAACCTTTAAAAATTGTGAATCACTGTTGTACACCTGAAACTTATATAATACTGTACATCAACTAATACCTCAATAAACAAAAAAGAGTTCTGGGAATTCCCTGGCAGTCCAGTGGTTAGGGCTTGGCGCTTTCACTGCTGTGGCCCAGGTTCATCCCTGGTCAGGAGCTAAGATCCTGCAAGCCATGCGGTGCACCCAAAAGAAGAAAAAAAAGAGTTCCAATTTCTCTACATCCACACCCACATTTTTTTTTCTTCTTTTTTTAATAGTAGCCATCCTAATGTGTGTTAAGTGGTATTAATTTGTATTTTCCGAGTGATTAGAGATGTTGATCAACTTTTTAATGTGCTTACTGGCCTTTTACATACTATATTTGGAGAAATGTCTATTCAAGTCGTTTGCGCCCCCACCCCTTTCTTTTGTGGTTGAAACCTTTTTAAAAAAAATAATTTATTTATTTTTGGCTACGTTGGGTCTTTGCTGCTGCTCATGGGCTTTCTTTAGTTGTGGTGAGCACGGGGATACTCTTCATTGCGGTGCTTGGGCTTCTCATTGTGGTGGCTTCTCCTGTTGTGGAGCACGGGCTCTAGGTGCGAGGGCTTCAGTAGCTGTGGTGCGTAGGCTTCAGTAGTTTTGGCATGTGGGTTCAGTAGTTGTGGCTTGCGGGCTCTAGAGCACAGGCACAGTAGTTATGGCATATGGGCTTAGTTGCTCCACGGCACGTGGGATCTTCCCAGACCAGGGATCAAACCCATGTCCCCTACATTGGGAGGTGGATTCTTAACCACTGTGCCACCAGGGAAGTCCCACCTTCGCCCATTTTTTAATCAGATGTTTGTTTTTCTGTTGTTGAATTGTAGGTTTTTTTTTTTTTTTTGCGGTACGCGGGCCTCTCACTGTTGTGCCTCTCCCGTTGTGGAGCACAGGCTCCGGACGCACTGGCTCAGCGGACATGGCTCACGGGCCTAGCCGCTCCGCAGCATGTGGGATCTTCCCAGACCGGGGCATGAACCCGTGTCCCCTGCATCGGCAGGTGGACTCTCAACCACTGCGCCACCAGGGAAGCCCTTAACATCTTTATTGGAGTATAACTACTTTACGATGGTGTGTTAGTTTCTGCTGTATAACAAAGTGAATCGGCTATACGTATACATATATCCCCATATCTCCTCCCTCTTGCCTCTCCCTCCCACCCTCCCTACCCCACCCCTCTAGGTGGTCACCAAGCACCGTTCTGATCTCCCTGTGCTATGCGGCTGCTTCTCACTAGCTATCTATTTTACATTTGGTAGTGTATATAAGTCCATGCCACTCTCTCATTTCGTCCCAACTTACCTACCCTTCCCCCACCCCATGTCAAGTCCATTCTTCACGTCTGCATCTTTATTTCCATTGTTTCTTTGTTTGATGGTTGGTTGGTTGTTTTTTTTCTGGGAATCCCCAGCAACACCCCAACTATTGTTCCGTTTCAGAGAGGTCTGCTGGGATCCCATGACCAATTAACCATTTTCTCAAGTTTATCAAGGTGTTTTTCTACCTCCTTTTTTACAGTTTAACTCCCTCTCTCCCTCTCTCTGTCTCTGTATCTCCTCTCATTACTTGAACTGTGGGCAAACACTTTCCTCTTGGTCCCCTAAGAATCACTCTGACCTGGCCCCAAGCCCTTTGTTTGGATATCTCAAACTCGGTGATCAAACCCAAAATCCAAATCCACTCCAGCAGCAGACTCCACCAGGAGACCAGCTCTTCACCTCCTGGGTCTTCCCATTCCCAAGTCCCAAACAGTTAGGCTACCATATTGATTGTCTTCTTGTCTTTTATTTTTAAGATAACATTTTTAAAAAATATTTTATTTTATTTATTTACTTTTGGCTGTGCCACTGGGCATCCGTGATCCTAGTTCCCTGACCAGGGATCGAACCCGTGCCCCCCTGCAGTGCAAGTGTGGAGTCTTAACCACTGGACCACCAGGGAAGTCACTGGTTTCTTGTCTTAGATTCCAGGGCATGCAAAGATGTTGTCCTGGCCTTGTCCAGGGAGGCCCTTAGTCTCTGCAGATTCAGTGGGGGAGGGGAGGAACCTGCGAGAGGCCAAGGCTTCCCAAGCACACACCATACTCACTGATGCTCAGCTCCACAGGCCCCCACGGCCCCCCTCCTTCCCTGGCTTGAAGATTCTCTTCCCACTCCACATTTCCTTCCCTCCTGGCCCCAGGGCAGACCTATTCATTAGCCACCTGCAGCAATACAATTCCTTCTTCCTCTTCCCCTGTGTGGCATGTTTCTACGGTTGGAGCACCTCAGAGATTCCCACGGAGATCAGCCTTCTGGAGGCGGAGGAGAGGGCATATGGCCACCGCTGTCCCAGCCAGACCACAGTGGGGTGCTCAGGGGGCGTCCTTCCCTTCCACCCCAAACGTGGCTGTCAGATGTTCTGGAAACAAGGGTGCTCACTCCTGAGGTCCCTGGAGGTTGCTAAGGGTACCTTGAGGTTGTCTCTATCCCATGGGTTCGACCCAGGACTTCAGAAGCTGTCCAGACCATGAAGTCCAGCAGTGCAGATACAGAGCAGCCCTTTTGTTCCCAAACTGCTCTGTGGGGTCAATGTGAGTGACAGTAATTGGGAGAGGCTCGTCAGAGGGAGCCTCAGAGGAAACCGGAGGAACCACCCCTCTGTCCCAGTGGCTGTCCCCCTGACTGTCAGACCTGGAAGGACCAGGTCCTGCTGACACACCTCCACCTTCCACTGGCTACCCTCTTTAGAATTTTCTGCAAGCCGTTATCCACACACCACCATAATGCTCTTTTTATATTTAGCCTCACTTAAAAGCTTTCAATAGGGACTTCCCTGGTGGTCCAGTGGTTAAGACTCCGTGCTCCCAATGCAGGGGGCCCGGGTTCAATCCCTGGTCAGGGAACTAGATTCCGCATGCTGCGATGAAGATCCTGCATGCCACAACTAAGACGCAGCACAGCCAAATAAATAAATATTGAAGAAAAAAAAAAAAGCTTTCAATAGCCTCCCACCAATCCTGGAATAATGGTGTCCTTACCAGGCCTTCAAGGCCCAATGTGAACCAGTCCCTGCCTGTTCCTCTGAACTCACCACCCATCCCTCTCCCCTAGCTCACCATACGCCAGACACACTGATCTTCTCCTGGTCCCAGCATTCCAAGACCGTTTCAGCCTCAGGGCCTTTGCACTTGCTGTTCCTTCTGATGAGAATGCTCTTCGCACAGATCCTTGTCATTTGGTTTGCGGCTCAGAAGTCAACCTCTCCTGACTACTGCAGTCCAGAGTAGCCTCCCCTTCCTTATGCTTTATCTCCTCATACTATTTTATTTTCTTCTCCACACATACCCCTTTCTGAAGCTTAAGCTTCAGGATCCCTCACTCACATAGGCCCCTTCCAAGGGGTCTACCTAATTTTGTATTATTTTCTTAAAAAGAATCCCCTGCCCAGCCAACCCAACTGTGTAAGCTTCAGGCCCCACAAAATCTAGATTCATCTGTATCTAGAGCAAAGGACCAGGCTGTACTTGGTACATCCTGTGCCTGCCGCTGCCAGGAAGACAAACTCAGCATTCACCCTGTCAGGCTATTTCAACACACCCTTGGCCTCTCTGATCTCTTCAGGTCTGGGTGCCAAGAGGAAACTTTGCCCAGGAATCTTGGTAACTGCCCTGCTCACTGTACCCTGAATTCAAGGTTGGGGTCGGGGGCAGAGTGGGAGTGGCATGGGGGAGGGGATGGGGGTGTCCAAACTCCAAGAGCTGTTGTTTGTGCTTCTCCCTTCTGGACACCCTTGCCTTGACTCCCCCAAATAGACATAAACTTTCTCAATCGGCAAGCATACCACCCTCAACTATTCACCCAGGAGACTGAAAAACCTAGACTTCCGTAGAATCTTTCACCTCTTTCCTTTCTGAGCTTTTTTGCAAAGGTAATCCTAATGTCTATCACTGATTCCACTTCTTACCATCTTGGGCATATATTTAGTGCACAGGTCTTAACTCTCCCTCTGCCTTGCCCCCGGCAGACCTGGCTAATTGATCACAGAACTTTTCCAGGTGGGCCTTCTGTGTAACCACCACCAATTGATCAGAGAGGAAACCTAATTATCTCCTAATGAAACTCAGGTTTAAATGACTGAAGAGGTAAATCTGGTTCAAAGGAAAAGGGCTAATGCTTCTGATGAATTCCTATATCTATGCTGAGTCCAGGGAGGCCAGTTCCAAGGACATATTTTCTATTTAATTAAGTGAGGGGAGACTTCGGGAGAACACGGCACCTTGCAGTACCTCCCGTGACACAGTGGAAAATTCACTGATCTGGAGCTGGAAGTCCTGCTCTGTTCTGGGCAAAACGACTCACTTCTTCATTCTGCGCATGGGGTTACTATGCATGTTGTCCCAGTCAGCTCAGGCTGCTGTAACAAATTACCCCAGACTGGCGGCTGAAACAGATAACGTTTACTTCTTACAGTTCTGGAGGCTGGGAGTCCAAGAACAAGGCGCTGGCTGATTCCATGTCTGGTGAGAGCCCTTTTCCAGGTTACAGACAACTGGCTTCTCCTTGTAAACTTTCTGGAAAGAAATCCAGAAACACCCTCATGACGTTCTTACTGGGAGTCACAGTGAACTGTCCTTAGTATCGGGAGAGACTGTCCCCTCCTGGTGGCCAAAGCAGTAAGAAAGTTGATGGGGAATGAACTTAATGAGCTTAAGGGCTAGACACACCAGCATTCACAAAGAAGCCTGTCTGTGGTGCTGGGCGAGGACTCCTGTGGGGACTGTCCCCCTGCACATGTGTTACTTCCTACTTCAGCTCACCTCTTGCCAACCTCCTTCTACAATTCTCCCAAACTGGTTGTCATAAACTCCACCACCCTCCTTAGTGCTCCCGACTATTCATCCCCCTCGCTCTCTGCCTCCCACTCGTCAGAGGAAAAAGAGGCCACCAGGCAGCAACCATCACGGCTCCCTCCTCCTTTTTAAATTGAAAACTTGTCTTCTTAGAAACGAACAATCTGAGAAGTAAGGGCAAAGATCACGGGTGCCTGTAGAAACCAGCTCGTCTTCCAGGCCGTCACCTGGCACCGCGACACCATCCCGCCAGGGACCCCGAGCCCGGTATCTCGGCGCGGAAGCCGAGGCGCCAGGACGACGCAGCGCGCAGGCTGCTTCCTTCATCTTGAAAGAGAGGTCTACAGTGGCTGACCCACTTTACTACCTCCCAGCCTTTCCTCAACCCACCTGCTGAGTTCCTGCTTTCCCTGCTGCAGCCTCTTCACCATCCAGCAGAGCAATGGAGGAACGGCCCCTGCCAAGGTCACGGATGTCTCTGGACGGCAAAATCCAGGGGACACCTCTCGGTGCTCCTTTCCTCATCCACTCTGTAACTTCCACACTGCGGTCCATCCCCTGGCTATCTCACATTTTCTGTGACAGCCCTTCTGGGTCTCCTCTTCCTCAGGGGCCCTCGGGTGTAGGTGCCCATCAGGGTCTCATCACCGCTCCCTCCTCCCCTCCTCTTCTCCATCCTCACAGCACACTGTCTCCTTGAGCAATCTTTTCAGACCCATGGCTTCCACCACCGTCCCTAGGCTGAGAACATTTAGGAGGAAGCAACATGTTGAAGAATGCAAAATAAGCATGTATGAACTGAGGCTACCACGTGAAGGAAGACAGTTGAGGGAGAAAGGAAAAACACCAGGTCCTTCCCCTATGACTGTGGGCAAATGAGCACACCACCCCAAGTCTTGGATTTCTCATTCACAGAACTGGGATAAGAATAGTACCTACTTCATAGGATTGTTATGACGCTTAAGGGGGATAATTCTAGAACAAGCACCCAGTGCCTGTACTTGTCAACATTATTGCTCTGTTATTTGCAGGGGTAGAGAAGCAATGGGGAGAAGTGAGGTTAAACTGAGAAATGGTAGTTTGGATCCAGGTTTTGAAACATAGGAGGGCAGTGGACCAATGGGGTATATTTGCCAAGGGCATTCCTAGCCCAACAGCGCAGATGCCATAGGGCTGAGAGCCCAGGAGCTGGCAGCTCCTTCTCAGGCCTTCTGCTCTCCTTCTGGCCATCTGGCTGACCTTGTAAGCACCTGACGTGGGTTCAGCAGGTGGCCGGCCATGATGCCCTACGTGCATGTCCCAGGCATTCCTGAGACAGTCTGCCCTGAAGTTGGGGGAGGTACTGGTGGGTCAGAATGATAAACAGTTTAGAGCCAGGGAAGTAAAAGGTCACCTTTTGGGCTGTGTCCTGGGGGAAGGGACACTGTTACCAGGGGAACGAGTACCGGTCCTTAAGAAGTACGTTGAACCTGCCCTTAGCACTTGTCCAGTTGCCAGGTCCTGAACTTAAACACGAATGCTATTTGTCCAAGATAACAGGATCCAAATGAGGACACGTGAGCTAATTCAGTGGTGGCTGCAGCCAGCTTATACAGGTTCATGAGAACCAATCGTTAAACTTTCAGGAATTTTGTTAGCCAGTTATTAAACATAGCCACTTTAAAAAATTAAGTTATGTAAACTTACAATTAAATAAAACATATTAGAAGACTCAAAACTCATCACTTCCTTTTTACTGTAGTATTTCTTCTCTTGAGGATATTTACAGTTATTGTATCTATCTGGTAGAAATACTATGCAACTCTGTGTTCAGTGACATTATGTTGGTAGTTAGACGTTGGCCATGGTGGAAGTATCTACACCACAGAAATGCTATAAATCAACACACACACACACACACACACACACACCCTGGTTGTTAAAAACATTTACCAGTTGGGCTTCCCTGGTGGCGCAGTGGTTGAGAGTCCGCCTGCCGATGCAGGGGACACGGGTTTGTGCCCCGGTCTGGGAAGATCTCACATGCCACGGAGCGGCTAGGCCCGTGAGCCATGGCTGCTGAGCCTGCGCGTCCGGAGCCTGTGCTCCACAATGGGAGAGACCACAACAGTGAGAGGCCCGCGTACCGCTAAAAACAAATAAAAAACATTTACCAGCACCTCCCTGCATAAACTGATGTCTGAAATTTTTTTTACTTTTTGGCCACGTGACTTGTGGGATCCCAGTTCCCAGACCAGGGATTGAACCCAGGACACAGCAGTGAAAGCTTGGAATCCTAACCATTAGGCCACCAGGGAACTCCCATTGAAATTTTCTCTTTAGCCACTTCTTTTTTTTTTTTTTGGCTGCATCTGGTCTTCTCTCTAGTTGCGGAGAGTGGGGGGCTACTCTCCGTTGCGGTGCGTGGGCTTCTGATTGCAGTGGCTTCTCTTGTTGCGGAGCACCGGCTCTAGGCACGCAGGCTCAGTAGTCCTGGCACGCGGGCCCTAGAGCTTGTGGGCTTCAGTAGTTGCAGCGCGTGGGCTTCAGTAGTTGCAGCACGTGGGCTTCAGTAGTTGCGGCACGTGGGCTCAGTAGTTGTGGCACACGGGCTCAGCTGCTCCGCGGCCTGTGGGATCCTCGGGAACCAGGGATCGAACCCATGTCCCCTGCATTGGCAGGTGGATTCTCAATCACTGCGCCACCAGGGAAGTCCCTAGCCACTTCTTATGAGTTTCGGCAGTCTCCATCGGCTCCACATAAACAGGGCCCGAGGGCCACTCCAGCCTTTTGAGTTTCCACACTCTAGTTTTGGAGTGAGCTCCCAAATCTCACTGGTCTATACCCCACCAAGGGTGTGAATAATGGTGGCCATTACTCATCACTTAATACTTGTCTCATCCTCCCTCAGCTCACCCTCACAACATCACCATGAGGCTGGTATTAAACTTTTACTCTACCAATTACAGATGATAAAGTGAGCCACAGAGAAAGTAAGCAACTCTCTCCCAAGGCAACCAGGAAAAACAAGGCGGAATCCTCTCATAACCACTACAAATAAAGAATAATCTGATAATCTGATAAAGAAATGTGATTAAGTGTTTCAATTGCCACTTCTTCATGGCACCAACCCTGACTTTAGTTTTCAACTACCAAAGGGCATCTATTTTGATGTCATTTTATTTTTCTTAGTCACATCCAATAAAACTGTGGGCTCACAGGATGTGGCCTATCCCAGGTCTTTAGGAGACTTTAATGAATAAATAAGACTGTTCTAGAGTTAATTGATCCACTGTTTCAGTTGATGTAGTGCTTCTAAATCAATTATTAATTAGGAATTGAGATTCAACTATGATACCAACTCAGTTCAAAACCTGGGCACCTCCCATGAAAGCTAAAGCCCAGAGTCTTTAAATAACTTGTTAAAAGTTACACAGCTTGTAAGAGATGAAGACAAGATATTAACCAAGGCCTGTCTGATTCCAGAGCCCCTGCTCCAGGGAGAGGCATATGATGAGTATGTTAAAAAGCAAAATTCAACTGAGTAAATTTGAAGATTTGTCTTTATTCAACGATTCATGACTTGGGTAGCCTCCCATCTGGCAAACAAAGGAGCTCCGAGGAGCTGTACAAAGGGAAGACTTTTACAGGCAAAAGGAGGCGGGGCAAGGAAGATATTCTAGCTAAGAGTGGATTGTTTCAGGCAAGGTCACCTTCCTTTTGGGGAAGACTGGGGCTGAAACTGTGCACCTCTGTCTGGGACTTGAACCCACGTGGCCGGGACTTGAACCCTGCCAAAACCCTGATTGAGACTTGAACCCAAACGGCTGGGACTCAAACGCAGCCAAAACCCACAGTCTTCCAACTGAAATCACACACCTGGTTTCAGGACTTAATGAAGCTCAGGTTCTTGATGTCTCATCACAGAGAGAATTCAGTGACAGACAAAGTGATAGGTAAGAAGTGGATTTATTTAGAGAGAAACACACTCCACAGACAGAGTCTGGGCCAGCCATCTCAGAAGGTGAGAAAGGCACCAGGGTATGGGGTTGTCAGTTTTTACTGGAGTGGGTTATTTCATAAGCTAATGAGTGGGAGGAGGATTCCAGCTATTTTAGGAAAGGGCCAGGATTTCCAGGAATTGGGCCACTGCCCACTTTTTGATACTTATGGTCGGTCTTGGAACTGTCATGGCGCCTGTAGGTGTGTCATTTAGCTTGCTGATGTGAGCTTGCTGATACTGAGGCTCAAGTTCTAGTGGAGGGACTTCCCTGGTGGCGCAGTGGTTAAGAGTCCACCTGCCAAAGCAGGGGACAAGGGTTTGAGCCCTGGTACGGGGAGATCCCACATGCCGCAGAGCAACTAAGCCTGTGCACCACAGCTACTGAGGCTGCGCTCTAGAGCCCGTGAGCCACAACTACTGAGCCCATGTGCCACAACTACTGAAGCCCGTGCGCCTAGAACCTGTGCTCCGCAATAAGAGAAGCCACCACAGTGAGAAGCCTGCGCACGGCAACAAGGAGTAGCCCCTGCCCACCTCAACTAAAGAAAGCCCTCATGCATCAACGAAGACCCAACACAGCCAAAAATTAATTAATTATTTTAAAAAAGGTCTAGTGGAAAAAGTCAACTTATCCGCCAACTTGGATCCATTTGGTTCTAGTCAGTTTATGTCATGTCCTCAGGCTATGTCATTCTTTCAAACCTTGTGCCCTGCCTCCTTTCCTCCTGTTTCAGGTCCTTCAGGCAGATTACCTCACTAGTGCTGACCAGGTAACTCCACATTGGCTGACTAAAGATCACATTCCTGGGAGAGGCTGAAACTGCCAATATTTATTTATTTATTTATTTAAAGTACAGTTGATTTACAATGTTGTGTTATAGGTTAGGTATTAAGTCTTGATTTGCTGATGTGGGGTTTAGCACAAGTGAATCTGAAACAGAAGGGAAGGGGACAGGGCACCTTTAAAAGAATGACATAGTCATAAGACATGACGAAAACTGGTTAGAACTAACTAGATCCAAGACGGCAGAAGATCTAACTTCCGGTAGACCTTGGGCCTCATTATTTGCTCATTGTAATACATTAGCTAAATAACACATCCACCAGCACCATGACAGGTCAGCGCTAACTATAAAAGGCCAAAAAGTGGGAGGTGGCCCAATTCCTGGAAATCCCCGCCCTTTCCCCCAGCCCCCCAAAATAGTTGGAATAATCCTCCCACTCATTAGCCTATGAAATTACCCACGCCATATTTTGGGGCCTCTCACCTTCTGAGATGGCCCACACTCTGTCTGTGGAGTGTGTTTCTCCCTAAATAAATCCACTTCTTACGTATCACTTTGTCTCTCACTGAATTCTTTCTGCCATAAGACATCAAGAAACTGAGCTTCATTAAGTCCTGAGACCAGGTGTGTGATCTCAATTAAAAGGAGGTGGGTTTAAGTCCCAGTCTGAGTTGCACGGTTTCAAATCCATTTGGGGCCTGTTATTTCCTTATTTTTTTTTCTTCATTTATTTTGGCTGCGCTGGGTCTTAGGTGCGGCACACGGGCTTCTTAGTTGCAGCATGCAAACTCTTAGTTGCAGCATGCGAACTCTTAGTTGCAGCATGCATGCGGGATCTAGTTCCCCGACCAGGGATCGAACCCCAGCCCCCTGCATTGGGAGCTCGGAGTCTTACCCACTGGACCACCAGGGAAGTTCCTGCTCTCTCCTTTTAGACAACTATTAGGCAGCTATTAAAAAAAAGTCTTGTAGGGCTTCCCTGGTGGCGCAGTGGTTGAGAGTCCGCCTGCCGATGCAGGGGACACGGGTTCGTGTCCCGGTCCGGGAAGATCCCACATGCCGCGGAGCGGCTGGGCCCGTGAGCCATGGCCGCTGAGCCTGCGCGTCCGGAGCCTGTGCTCCACAATGGGGGAGGCCACAACAGTGAGAGGCCCGCGTACAGCAAAAAAAAAAAAAAAAAAAAAAAAAAAAAACGGAGGTTAAAAAATAACTGAATTTTATCAATTCTTGGATACATACTGTTTTTCACGTTTTAACATATCTGAAATAGGGTGCATCAAAAATCAATTTCAGGACTTCCCTGGTGGTGCAGTGGTTGGGAATCCACCTGCCAATGCAGGGGACACGGGCTTGATCCCTGGTCTGGGAAGATCCACATGCCATGGAGCAACTAAGCCTGTGTGCCACAACTACTGAGCCTGCATTCCACAACTACTGAAGCCATGAGCCCTAGAGCCTGTGCTCTGCAACAAGAGAAGCCACCACAATGAGAAGCCCGCACGCCGCAACAAAGAGTAGACCCCGCTCACCACAACTAGAGAAAGCCCGCATGCAGCAACGAAGACCCAACACAGCCAAAAGTAAAAAAAAAATTTTTTAAATCAATTTCAGGAAAATTATAGATATCAAAGTGAAAGGCAGGGACTTCCCTGGTGACATAGTGGTTAAAACTCTGCGCTCCCAATGCAGGGGGCCCAGGTTCAATCCCTGGTCAGGGAACTAGATCTCACATGCATGCCACAACTATGAGTTCAAATGCCACAACTAAGGAGTCCATCTGCCGCAACTAAGACCCAGCACAACCAAATAAATAAATAAATAAATCTTTTTAAAAAAGTGAAAGATAAAACAATAAAACTTCCAGAAGATACTATAGGGTTAAGAAAAGATTTATCAAACAGGAAATAAGACATAAACATAAAAGGTCAATAAGTTGGACTAAATTAAAATTAAGAATTTCTGTGCATCAAAATACATTTTGTGTGTGTGTGTGTGTGTGTGTGTGTGTGTGTGTGTGTGTGTACGCGGGCCTCTCGCTGCTGTGGCCTCTCCCGTTGCGGAGCACAGGCTCCGGACACGCAGGCTCGGCGGCCATGGCTCACGGGCCCAGGCGCTCCACGGCATGTGGGATCCTCCCGGACCGGGGCACAAACCCGTGTCCCCTGCATCGGCAGGCGGACTCTCAAACACTGTGCCACCAGGGAAACCCTCCAAATACATTTTAAATGAATGAGAAGGCAAGCCACTGAATGGGAAAAAACCAAACTTTTGCAATACATATACCCAAAAAGGGGACTCATATCAGAATGTATATTGAACTCCTACAGATCACAAACTGGCAGACAATCCAATGGAAAAAATAAGCAAAAACTTGAAGCAGGCACTTCAGAAAAGAGAATATTAAAATGGGCAATAAGTATACGAAAAGGAGCTCAATTTCTTTAGTCTCCAGGGAAATGCTATTTATCAGTTTAATGAACTGACCAATTGCGCCCGAGAGACCACGGGAAAGGCAATTTAAAACCACCATGAGGGGCTTCCCTGGTGGTGCAGTGGTTGAGAGTCCGCCTGCCGATGCAGGGGACACGGGTTCGTGCCCTGGTCCGGGAAGATCCCACATGCCGCGGAGCGCCTGGGCCCGTGAGCCATGGCCGCTGAGCCTGCACGTCCGGAGCCTGTGCTCCGCAACGGGAGAGGCCACAGCGGTGAGAGGCCCGCGTACCGCAAAAACAAAACAAACAGCAACAACAACAACAACAACAACAACAAAAAACCACCATGAGAACCACTATATACCCACAAGAATGACTAAAACTGAAAAGAATGACAATGCCAACTGTTAGCAAAGATGTAAAGAAACTGAAGCTCTCATAAATTGCTGGAAGAATACAGACACTCAGAAAATTGTTTGCCAGTGTCTGTTAAAGCCGAATGCTTAAGTATGTAGCCTATGACCCAGTAATTCACTCCTAAGTATCATCCAACAGAATTTCATACATATGTGCAGCAAAAGACAAGTGTCAGAACCTTCATAGAAGCATCGTTAATAATAACCCCAAACTGGAAACAACCCAAATGTCTGTCAATAGTAGAATGGATACATAAATTGTGGAATATTCATAACATAGAGTTTTATATGGCAGAAGAATTAATAAATTACAGCTACATGCAAAAACATAGATGATTTTTTTATTTAAAAAAATATATGTTTATTTTTAGTTAACTAATTTATTTATTTGGCTGCATCGGGTCTTAGTTGCAGCACGCGGGATCTTTTTTGCAGTGCACGGGCTTCTCTCTAGTTGTGGTGCATGGGCTCCAGAGTGCGTGGGCTCAGTAGTTGTGGCACTCGGGCTCTCTAGTTGTGGTGCGTGGGCTCTAGAGTGCGAGGGCTTAGTTGCCCTGCAGCATGTGGGATCTTAGTTCCCTGACCAGTGATTGAACCCATGTCCCCTGCATTGGAAGGAGGATTCTTAACCACTGGACCACCAGCGAAGTCCCTGGATTAATTTTATTTTTATTTTTGAAAACTTTATTTTATTTAAAAAAAATATATTTATTTTATCTATTTTTGGCTGCATTGGGTCTTCATTGCTGCGCATGGCCTTTCTCTAGCTGCAGTGAGCGGGGGCTACTCTCCGTTGTGGTGCACGGGCTTCTCATTGAGGCGGCTTCTCTTTGCTGGGAAGCACGGGCTCTAGGTACACAGGCTTCAGTAATTGTGGCTCACAGGCTCAGTAGTTGTGGCTCGCGGGCTCTAGAGCGTAGGCTCAGTATTTGTGGCGCACGGGCTTAGCTGCTCTGCGGCATGTGGGATCTTCCTGGACCAGGGCTTGAACCCATGTCCCCTGCATTGGCAGGCGGATTCTTAGTCACTGCACCACCAGGGAAGTCCCTGGGTGAATTTTAGAAATGCAGTGTTGAGAAGAAGTAAGACATGACAGAGTACATGCTATATCATTCCATTTACAGGAAAACAAAAATAGGCAAAACCAGTCTATTTTAGTAGAAGTTAAGACAGCAAAGGGAAGTTGGGAAACATAGTGCCTAGGAGGTGGTTTAAGGAGGGTCTTGGGGGTCCTGGTGATGTTACATTTCCTGATCTGGGTAGTGATTTCATCAACATTCATAAGTCGTACACTAGGGACTTCCCTGGTGGCGCAGTGGTTAAGAATCCGCCCGCCAATGCAGGGGACATGGGTTCAAGCCCTGGTCCAGGAAGATTCCACATGCCACAGGGCAACTAAACCCGTGTGCCACAACTACTGAGCCTGCACTCTAGAGCCCGCGAGCCACAGCTACTGAAGCCCGCCTGCCTAGAGCCCATGCTCCGCAACAAGAGACGCCACTGCAGTGAGAAGCCTGTGCACTGCAACGAAGCGCAGCCCCCGTTTGCCACAGTTAAGAGAAAGCCCGCACGCAGCAACGAAGACTCAACACAGCCAAAAATAAATAAATAAATTTATATAAAAATAAGTTGTACACTAATAACTTATGTACTTTCTGTATACACGTATGTATATATTATACTTCAGTAAAAAGCTTACGAAATGAGGATAAAATTGAACAATTTGAGACACAGAAAGTTAATTACTCACAGATCTTTGTTCAAAGACCTATTCAATGATGCCCTTCAGTTAACAGGAAATAGAATTCAGCACATAGGAGTGGAAAGTAAGACACGTTGCTCAGCTAGGAAACAGGAAAACATGTTGATAAACCTATTTAAAAAAAAGTGAGGGGGCTCAGAAGACCCAGTAGAACTAAAGTATGATGGAATAATAACATGGAAGATAGGAGAGGAGAAATTGGACAGAAGTCATCTAAGTTTCTCATATTTCTAAGAAAGATAAAGACAATGATGAATTTTAAACTCTGTATAGTCAAGTTAAGAATTTAATTTCTAAACGAGCAGAAATAGAAAGTATAATTTCTAAACCAGTGAAGGGGGTAAGGGAGAATAAAGAAGTCTGCATTGATCCAGTAGAAAACTAAAAAAGGGGGGACTTCCCTGGTGGTCCAGTGGTTAAGAATCTGTCTTCCAATGCAGGGGACACAGGTTTGATCCCTGGTCGGGGAACTAAGATCCCATATGGCACAGGGCAACTAAGCCCGTGTGGCAACTACTGAGCCCGTGTGCAGCAATGAAAGATTCCACATGCCGCAACGAAGATCCTGCATGCTGCAACCAAGACCCGATGCAGTCAAATAAAAAATAAATTAATTAAAAAAAAAAGCTAATGTGACATGACAACCAAATGCTATGCCTGAGCCTTGATTCTAGATCCCAGAATCTAGAATTTCCCCTAATTTTTTTTTTAATTCCTGGTTTTTTAAAAAAATTTTATTCATTTTTGGCTGCGTTGAGTCTTCGTTGCTGTGCACGGGCTTCCTCTAGTTGCAGCGAGCCCCCCACAACTAGAGAAAGCCCAGGCTTCTCATTGCAGTGGCTTCTTGTTGTGAAGCATGGGCTCTAGGGCACGTAGGCTTCAGCAGTTGTGGCACGTGGGCTCAGTAGTTGTGGCTTGCAGGCTCTAGAGTGCAGGCTCAGTAGTTGTGCTGCACGGGCTTAGTTGCCCCACGGCACGTGAGATCTTCCCGGACCAGTGCTCAAACCCGTGTCCCCTGCATTAGCAGGCAGATTCTTAACCACTGCGCCACCAGGGAAATCCCCCCTTCCCAAATTTAAAGGAATTACTGGGACATCTTGGGACAATTTAATACAGACTATACATTATATAGCATTATTGTATAAATGTTAGATTTCTTGTGTGGGATAATGTGGCCCCCATTTTTGTTGAGCTCCAAGTGCTTTCCTCTAGGATAATTCTCCAACTTTTTGGCTTTAGGACCTCTTTACACTCTGAGAAGTTGTTGAGGACTCAAAAGAGCTCTTGTTTATATAGGTTATACAAAACCCTATTTACCGAATTAAAAGTTAAGACAGAAAATTTGAAACATGTTTATATATTAATTTAAAAATAAGATTTTCCAAAATAAAAGAGTTAACGAGAAGAGTTGCTTTGTTTACATTTTTGCAACTCTCTTCATATCTGACTTACCAGAAGTAGCTGGATTCTCACATCCACTTCAGCATTTAGTCTGCTGCTGTATATTGTTTTGGTTGAGGTATATGAAGAAAATCCAGCCTCAGATTGATGTGTAGCTGGAAAAAGAAAAATGAGGAATATTTTAATAGCTTTTTCAGATGTTAGGACTGTTCTCTTTTTCCCCCCCATTATCAAAGACCATTTAATTTTTAAAGATCAACAATACCAAAAGCATAAAGTGGAGTAGAAGAAAATAGTTTTTTATAAGTACAATTTAATTAAAGCTGTTTACAACTATTCTCTCCCACAGGACTTAAGCATGAATTTTAAAAGAGTAAGAGATGAGGACTTCCCTGGTGGCGCAATGGTTGAGAATCCGCCTGCCGACACAGGGGACACGGGTTCGAGCCCAGGTCTGAGAAGATCTCACATGCCACAGAGCAACTAAGCCCACGCATCACAACTGTTGAGCCTGCGCTCTAGAGCCCATGAGCCACAACTACTGAAGTCCATGTGCCTAGAGCCTGCGCGCTACAACAAGAGAAGCCACCGCAATAAGTCCTCGCACCGCAACGAAGAGTAGCCCCCTCTAGCCACGCAACTAGAGAAAGTCCGCATGCAGCAACAAAGACCCAACGCAGCCAAAAAAAAAAAAAAAAAAAATTAGATCATTTCATTAAAAAAAAAGAATAAGAAATGAGAAAAACAAGTACAGGGTTAGACGAGCCAGCAGGAGTCTGTGGAACTTGAGATTTCACTGCAACAGGAAGGGGACGAGAGTGCCTTTTTTTTTTTTAAATTAAGGTGTTTTATTATTATTATTATTATTATTTGGCTGCGCTGCAGCATGTGGGATCTTAGTTCCCCGACCAGGGATCAAACTCAGGCCCTCGGCAGTAAGAGCATGGAGTCCTAAGCACCGGACCACCAGGGAATTCCCAAGGCATTTACTTTAGTTTGAACGGAAAGCGGCAAGTGGCATAAGCAACTGAGAATGTGCCCCTAATAGAGAGCTCTCCCCTCCTTGCACTCCTTAGTCCAAGGTATAATTTCGGGAGAAAAAAGCATCCTGTATCTAGTTAGTTATGTTATCTACGATTACACCTCTAGTCTGTTTCCCTACACCAACCGATTCAGCAGGACTGAATTGAGTTTAACTCAATTCTGACACTATCTACCTGGAGGTAGCGTTAGATCCCACAGATTAAGGGCTTAGTCCCACAACACTGATGCCTATCACAAATCTGGGACAATTGTACTTCTGACTCAGCGGCTAAAAATTGGGGATTTACATGACCTCTTCCTCGGGTCCCATAATTTGCTAGAACGGTTCACAAAACTCAGGAAATGTTGGTTTACATTTACCAATTTATTATAAAGGATACATAAAGACCACAGATAAACAGCCAGATAAGGAGGTACATAGAGTGAGGTCCAGAGGGTCCTGAGCACAGGCGCTTCTGTCCCAGTGGAACTGAGATGCTCACAAAGGATTACCTGTGAATAGCAGAAGGCCACTCGTATCGCTCAGGAAATTCCAAGGGTTTTAGGAGCTCTATGCCAGAAACTGGGGACAAAGACCAAAATATACTTCTCTGCCACAACTTTCTTCTAAGGCAGGCATGGCATTGACTGATACCTGGTTTAAAGTCTAAAAATCGTGTCCAGATAAGGCACACCAGCAGATAAGACTCTCATTCCGGTTAAAGTTGAACACGTGTCTGAACCACTGATCTTGACTGAGTTAGAGCAAATGACTGTGATTTGTCCACATTTCCACAGTTGTTTCCATGTAAAAATCAGTTTTATAGCGACTTTTATTAAAAAACATTCTTTGTTTAAATAGCTATGGCTTATTTTATCATAAGGCTTTTCTTTCTTTTTTAAAAATTTTATTTTATTTATTTTTATTTTTGGCTGCATTGGGTCTTCATTGCTGCGTGTGGGCTTTCTCTAGCGGCGAGCGGGGCTACTCTTCATTGCGGTGTGAGGGCTTCTCCCTGCGGTGGCTTCTCTTGCTGCAGAGCACAGGCTCTAGGTGCACAGCTTCAGTAGTTGTGGCATGTGGGCTCAGTAGTTGTGGCTCACGGGCTCTAGAGCGCAGGCTCAGTAGTTGTGGTGCAGGGGCTTCGTTGCTCCGCGGCATGTGGGATCTTCCCGGAGCAGGGCTCGAACCCATGTCCCCTGCATTGACAGGCATACTCTTAACCACTGTGCCACCAGGGAAGTCTGCCATTAAAAAATATTCTGATCAAATAATCTTGCAAAGGAGATAACCTTCAAGCCTTCAAGCTTCAAGCCTATAATATAAAAGCAAAGAGTAAATGATTTTCTGCTCAGTTATCACGTTTAGGATCTTTACAAGGAGTGTGCTAGGCCCCAGGGAGCACTCCTTGCTGTTCATGCCCAAAATTTCACGTCCTGTCCTGTCCTTGAGCGTGGAAATGGTCAGCCGACTGGTTGCAGTCCACACTGTTTCTCCCACAAACATCCACACAGCTGTCACATAGTTCTTTCCATCCAGTGTGAAGCAGTGATAAACTCCTGCAGGATGAGTTATCACGTTTCCTTTCTCCATGAAAATCTGAAGTCCTCTTTATCTCTTTCATCAAAGTATCCACTGCCATCCAAGATGTAGCAAATTTTACATCCTAGTACAAATGCTCCCAGCAAAACATCTTAACCTTTTCTTCATAATTTGGAAATTTATTTTTGCATACGTTTATTATGACCATCCCAGAGTAGTCTAATTCTGGATCATTCTGATATTTGCCAGCTTCCAGTAAAGGACTCCAAGCTGGTGCAGCTGCTCCAGGAGGACTGGGCAGCTGGGCTCCAGGCCAGGGGGCCACCTCAGGTCATCTTGGGACTCCTCCATGTACCAGATCTCCCGCACCGTGGTCTGGGCCTGGGATGGGGGTGGTGCGGTGCATCACCTGGGGCTCCCTGACCTGCATGGGCTGAGCTGGGTCGAGGCCCCAGTGGCCATTTTTTAGGGGGGCATCCCAGCTTGGGTCACTGCCCAACCCCCATTTCCCGACTGGGCGAGGCCTGACCCATGGTATTCACTTACGATAACAAAATGTACAAGTGATACTTTCTCAAAGGTTAATTGCAATGTGGAATCTGAAACAACACCAATATGCCTTTCCTACTCTGTTACATTCAAACCCCTCATATTCAAATCCATTCTGGAATAGGTCTCTTACCCATGCATAACTTTTTAACATCATGCATTGGTCATTTAGAAAATACTGGCTGAGTTATGCAGATCTTCCAAAAGTTGACACATTTCATTACACAATATGAAAAAAAATCACATTTGGTAGACCATTAATCTCATTAGAAACATCATGAAGAATTGGGAAGCTGGGACTTCCCTGGGTCCAGTGGTTAAGACTCCGTGCTCCCAATGCAGGGGGCCAGGGTTTGATCTCAGGTCAGGGAACTAGATCCCACGTGCATGCCGCAACTAAGAGTCCGCATGCTGCAACTAAAGATGCCGCATACGCCAATGAAAATCCCGTGGTGCCACAACCCAGCGCAGCCAAATAAATACATAAATAAATATTAAAAAAAAAAAAAGAATTGAGAAGCTCTCAAACTCAGGGTATATACAAGGTTTCCAAAATTTTAGTTTTCCCTTGAAAGCTCCAATATAAAAAAATCATTGGTAACATATACTATAAGCTATTTCCTTGAAGTGACTGGCTCATTTCATTCATTTTTGAGAAAATATCTGCCAAATATTTGAGTCCAAATGTCTTCTGCATCGGTTGTTCTTTTCAGCTGAAATGTTGTTCTGTGAAGAAAGCAGCTGCTTCAACCCACAGCTCAAATAAAGCACTCCCGCTCTTCCTCAGTGCTTTTCCAGGAGACGACCATCTTTCCAGGGTCTGCAGCACAAGTGCTTTGTATGTACTTCCATTTTTATTACATAAGATATTAGAAAGATATATACCCAAGAGTTACGATTTAATCAAATTATTAATTTCTACTGCTTTATTTAGTACATCGTATTAATAGACTTAAAAAAAAAAAGACAGAGAGTGCACGATGGTGAGCAATAAAATCACTACTAGTATAGTTTGGTGCCTCTGCCATGATTCAGGGTAAGGTATAAGCGGTTTTCCCCACCGTTGCTTTTGCACCATTTGGGCAAATGTTAACACAGTGAGAAAGGCAAGTGACTTCTTAGTATTACGAAAATTATTTAGATCTCGTGGTGCCCCTCCTCCCCCAGGGTCCGCGGACCACACTTTGAGAACCGTCGTTTGCTCTAGGTCGCAGCATCTTGTCCTAACCTCCACTTAACTTTATATTCATTAAGTTCTGATCTTTCGTCCTTCTGAGACCGTAAAAACAGCCCAGCAGCCTCCTCTCGAGCACCTGGGGAGGCTGCTTCCAGCGGGAGCCAGAGCTGCGGGGCGTGGCCAGCGCCTCACCGCAGCTGGTACCCGAGCGGCCCTCACCGCTCTTTCCCTTACCTCACTTCCTCTTCCCCTCCCCAGCCCCTTTAACCCTTCGTTTTCCCCAAAGACGGAAAGAACGCGAGAGGAAATGCCTCAATTTAAAAGAAGCCGCCAGAGTGAATGGTGCTGGGACAGGGGACACTCTGCACAGCACATAAACGACTGTGACCGTTTGTTTCAAAAAAAAAAAATCTATCTACCTATCTATTTCTATATATATCTTGATTGTTCTTTTTCTGGTTACAAAAGTAATAGATGCTTTTGTTATATAATGTTCAACCCCCACAGAATTGCATAAAGTAGAAATTGAGTCTCCCACTATACCCCACTCCCATACCTTCTTAGGTTTCTGTGCCTTTAATTTTTCATATATAGGTATGTATGTATGTTAAGATATTTCTCTGCAACTTTCTATTTTCACTTAATATATCACAATGCATTTTTCTTTTTCTTTTTTATTTGAGTCTTAACCATGCAGAGTCTTAACCACTGGACTGCCAGGGAAGTCCCCCAATGCACTTTTCTATATCAGCAAATATTTACCTCATTCTTAATGATAATGGACATTTAGGTCATTCCCAATTTTTCCCTATTACAAACAGTGCTGCAGTGAACACCTTGCACTTATGTGTCTGTACAATTTGGAAGTATTTCTATGCTGTCAGTCTCTCAGAGTGGAATTTCCAGATGAAGAGTTACGTGCACTTTATAATAGGATGGATGATACTAAATTGCCCTCCAAAGAGATTGTACTAACCAACACTCCATCCAGCCACAGCAACGATATTTTGAAATGATCTGTTCATATCTCCATCTTCCGGATACCCTCACTGGACGCTGGTCCTCTCAGGAATAGAATGTGCCCTCTTGTCCATCTGTGGGTCACACCTGTCATGTCGTAGGAGCTCAGTAAACTGGTGTGGAGTGGATGTGAATGAACAGATAACATTAACACTATGGCCAGGCTTCTCCTATGTGTGCCAGGCACCATTCAAAGCAACTTATCTGCATGAATTTATTTAATCCTAGTAACTGCTAGGAGTAGGGATTTTTATTATCTCCATTTGCAGTTGAAGAAACTGAGGCTCAGAGAAGTTAAGTGACTTGCCCAGGCATGAGACAATCACGACAAAAGACTTCCACGGGACTTTCCTGGTGGTCCAGAGGTTAAGACTCCGCCCTTCCACTGTAGGGGGTGCGGGTTCCATCCCTGGTCCGGGAACTAAGATCCCTCATGCCATGCGGCCAAAAAACTTAAAAAAAAAAAAAAAAAAAAAGACTTCCACAAACAGGGAGAAAGCTTTATACTCTGGAAATCTGTTACCAAGATGATAATGTTGCTTTTAGTTCTTTTTAATCCCTTTCAATCATTTCCCCTTCCTCTAACTTTGGACGTCTAGTTTTATTAGGAATCTTGAGGATTAATTAACTTATGCAACCTAAGAGAAAATTTCACAAAATTTAATAAAGTTTTATTTATTTATTTGGCCATGCATGTAGGATCTTGGTTCCCTGACCAGGGATTGAACCCATGCCCCCTGCAGTGGAAGTGCGTAGTACTAACCACTGGACCACCAGGGAATTCCCTAAATAGTGTTTTAAAATCTTCCAAATTTGTTTCTGGACCCCACCTGTTACTGTCCATAGATTTATTTTACAAAGTTAAAATCAGAGTAGTAGGGTTTCCCTGGTGGTGCAGTGGTTAAGAATCTGCCTGCCAATGCAGGGGACACGATTCGAGCCCTGGCCCGGGAAAAACCCACATGCCGCAGAGCAACTAAATCCATGCACCACAACTACTAGGCTGCACTCTAGAGCCTGCGAGCCACAACTACTGAGCCCACGTGCCACAACTACTGAAGCCCACGCACCTAGAGCCCATGCTCCACAACAAGAGAAGCCACCGCAATGAGAAGCCCGCGCACCGCAACGAAGAGTAGTCCCCGCTCGCCGCAACTAGAGAAAGCCAGCGCACAGCAACGAAGACCCAACGCAGCCAAAAATAAATAAATAAAATAAATAAATTTATTAAAAAAAAAATCAGAGTAGTAGTTTGTGTTCTTTTATTGGGGGGGTCTGTTTACCTTTCGTGATGATTCAAGTGTAAATGAATGCTATACCCCCCCTTTATCCCCACCCCCAGTGCAGGCTTGAGAGGGTGAATTTGTACTTGGCCTTCAAGGATGAGCTGGGTCTGGCAATGCGGAGTGGAAAGAACCCACTTGATGGAAGGAAGGGACAGTGCAACTGCTCAGAGTCAAGGACTACTCAGGGGAATGGCTAAATTTAGGGTTCTTGTGGAGAGGGAATAGTAACTGTGGGGGGTAGGTGAAGGCCATGAAATGTTATAAGCTATTCAGATTTTATTGTATCAGGCAGTGGAGAGCTACTTCACTATCTGAGCTGTGGAGTGACTGCTCAGGGCTGTGCTTCAGGGTGACAGCGCTGGAAGTGGCGGGGAGGGCTGATACGAGGGGGAGGGAGCACAGACTGACTATTGGCAGGGAAATCAGTTTAGAGATGACCATAAATAGCTCTGCTATCAACGCCTCCCCCTCAACCTTCCTCCCTCCCATCTTCTGATTTCTAATAATGGCATCACCATTCTCCCAGCCCCAGGGATGGAAGTCTGAGTCACTGTGACTCCTCCCCCGTCCAGCTAGCTGCAGTTCCTGCATATGCCATCTCTACACTGCCTCTGCACTCTTGCACCTTCTTGAGGGTCCTGCCAGGACCCTGTGTCAAGTCTCTCCGGTTCAAGAACCCTGGCCTCCCTTCCCCAGGCCTGATTCTCCACTGTCTGACATCCCCTCACTGCTGTGCCAGATGTTACCAGATGTTACTCCCTGCCTACAAACATAGCACGAAACTAATGTCCTGGTGTGTCCACCTGGGTGAAGTGCAAGGCCCTCACTCTACTCGTGTCTGCATGGTCAGCCTCCTTCCACGTCGTAAAGATCCGTGAGAACACACTTGATGGATGTTCCTGCCCTGAGCTCATCAGGGTCTCCCCCATCAGAGGTGATTTTCTCTTTGCCAGATGCCTAATGTGTCATCTACACTCCTCCTGGGACACTTTCCCCTTGTGCCTGGTTTGTGGTGATTTGTGGTTCCCAGAGGGTAGAGACTGAGTGATATGCATTTCTGTGCCTCCACGGGGAACTTGCACATGACCTAGACTCAATAACTAATTGAGGTTTGATTTAAAATATGTAAGGGGACTTCCCTGGCAGGCCAGTGGTCAAGACTCCGTGCTTCCAATGCAGGGGGCATGGGTTCAATCCCTGGTCAGGGAACAAAGATCCGACATTCTGTGTGTGGCCAAAAATTATAAATAAATAAATAAATAAAATCTGTAAGGGTGAGAGTTTCCAAATCTGCTGACCCAAAGGAGGATATAAGCACCTTTCCTTTAAATATCACCTTTCTCTGAGGTGGCTTACAGGGCCAGCAGTTATCACCACAAAAAATTCCAAAGAAGTACAATAAATAGGGGCTCTGGGTCCTATTTTTTCTCCTTAAAAGAATGATGGACTATTAGCCAGGTATACGAGTATGAACTAGAGCTCTGCTACTTCCTAGCTGTGTGACTTTGAGCAAGTGTCCTAACCTCTCTGAGCCAATGGAGCTGACATCAGCTGCCTCACCAAATAGATACTGCATGAGGAAGGCTGGCATGGAGCTGGAGCCCTGGGACGTGGGCTGTGAGAGCAGTTTAATCGGAAGATTTTGCCTTGACTGTCCTGGGCTGCTGCTGTGCTGTCAAAGGACCCATGTGCTCCCACCCTGATCCCTCTGCAGGTGAAGGCCAGACTCTGGAACACACTGAGGCTCTAGTATTGCCTCTTGCCAGGCCTCTGACACCTTGGTCCACCATACAGAGAAACAAATGAGCCCCTGGTGGGGGGAGAGCAATTTCTTTATGACCATTTCAGAAATGGCAGTATAGGTAGTTGTCATACATAACAGAATCTGATTGTTTGGGCCAAAAGGAGCCTGGGGGAGCAGTCATCCTCCCAGTTTATAGGTATAGACACTGAGGCCCTGGTGCCTGATAACACTAGGATGGCATGAAAGCCAAATACCAGAGGCTTCCATGGTCTCTGCTGTGTTTTGTTTTTTTTTTTAATGTTTTGTCTTATTTTGTTTTTTGGCTGTGTTGGGTCTTCGTTGCCACGTGCAGGTTTTCTCTAGTTGCAGCAAGCGGGGACTACTCTTCGTTGCAGTGTGCGGGCTTCTCATTGTGGTGGCTTCTCTTGTTGTGGAGCATGGGCTCTAGGTGCACGAGCTTCAGTAGTTGTGGCGTATGGGCTCAGTAGGTGTGGCTTGAAGACTCTAGAGCACAGGCTTAGTAGTTGTGACACACGGGCTTAGTTGCTCCATAGCATGTGGGATCTTCCCAGACCAGGGATCGAACCCGCATCCCCTGCATTGGCAGGCGGATTCTTAACCACTGCGCCACCAGGGAAGTCCCTCTGCTTGTGTTTTGAGTAAGAGAATTGGAACAGAATGAAAGGGATAATGGGTCACTCTAGGACATGCTGGCTCAAGGTTAGGCCTTTGAATGAGGTCTCAGACTTTGGGGGTGGCCCCAGAACAGCCTCCCCTTAGGTCCAGTCTACTAGATCTCTGGGCCAAAGTAGTAGCTTTGCCTGGCTGAGACAGGGAGAAGGAAGCTTTGAAGTCACTAATTCAAGGTCACTTTCCTGGCCCAGCTCCATCTGGCAATGTTGACTCTGAGGCAATGAAGGGGAGAGCTGGGAACACAGGGCAGAAAGAGGTGGCTAGCATTCGACCGGGTTGGTGTAGCTGGGAAAGTGGGGGCTGGGGTCAGATTTTTCTAAATAAAACCCAGCCCCAACTGGTGTCTCATTTCAAGAAGATGAGTGAAGAGAGAGCGAGAGACTTTGGTTGTTTATGGCAGAACCAATCAGTATTGTCTTTTGTATGAAAGCAGGCAAAAAATGGAACCGTTTGCCTGAGTACTGTCTGACAAGCATCGTTGGTTGTCGTTGAGCACAGGGTGTGTCCCAAGTCTTTAACATAACGTTATTTCACCCAAGTCTCCTGGCAGCCCTGTTGCTGTTATAGTTCCCATCTCGGAAAGGAGGAAACAGACTCTGGCTATGCTTAATGACTTCGAGGACTAGCAGCTTGACCTTCTGGTGAGAAGCTGAGGGATTTCAACTCTTTTTTTTTTTTTTTTTGCGGTACGCGGGCCTCTCACTGTCGTGGCCTCTCCCGTGGCGGAGCACAGGCTCCAGACGCGCAGGCTCAGCGGCCATGGCTCACGGGCCTAGCCGCTCCGCGGCATGTGGGATCTTCCCGGACCGGGGCATGAACCCGTGTCCCCTGCATCGGCAGGCGGACTCTCAACCACTGCGCCACCAGGGAAGCTCGGGATTTCAACTCTTGACTCGCGTCAGTCTACCTAACGCGTGGAGGGGATAGGAGGATCTGAGAGCGAATTTGAGGAGACCCGAGGTGACCACGGTCTTAGTTCAAGAACACGGAACGCGCACTGGTTAAATGCGCCTTGGAGTTTCAGCCCAGCTAACGCGAAGGACGCAGGAGTTTGTTCAGATTTGCCTTTTGGGGCTTAAGCTGATGTGTCAGCAACTGATACTCTGGTTTAAATAGGGCATCCTGGAGAGAGGGTTTTTCCTCGCTAACGGCTCCCCTAATCCTCCAGTTCCCACCCCCAGCTCCCGTGTCCCGGTGGGTCTCACCCCCCTCTCACCTCAGTAGCGCTGAGCTTTCCGCGGTGTCCAGAGACGCGCGCGCCGGGCGCGAGGGCGGGGTCCGGGCTGGTGCAGGGCCCAAGGAGGAGTCCGGCCCCTGCCGGCCCCGCCTCCTCCCGGCGAGGCCCAATAGGGTGGCGGGCCCCGGCAGTCCCGCCCCGGCCCTGACCGCTCAGCCCGCGCTTGGCAGGCCTAGGTAGCCCGCCGCCGGGCAGCTGGGAGCAGTGGCCGGCGCTAGGATTTCGCCTACCCCGGTTCGTTCGCTCGCTCGCCAGCCAGTACGACCCCTCACCCGCTCGGGATGGCTGGTTACCTGCGGGTTGTACGCTTGCTCTGTAGAGCCTCCGGTTCCGGGCCGGCCTGGGCGCCGGCAGCCTTAACAGCCCCCAACTTGCAAGAGCAGCCGCGGCGCCACTGTGAGTGCCACGAGGAGGGTCCGGGCGGGGTGCGCGCCTGGCACCGCGACGCGGCGTCCTTCCGGGCGGGGACCAGCGAGCGCGACCCAGGACGCTCGCGAGCCGGGGACGGCGGGGTAGGGCACATAAAGAGCCGGCGGACGGGGACGTGCTCCCCTGCCCCACCTTCCAGGCCGTGCCAATCGCGGGGGGCGGGGGGAGGACTTGAAGGAAGGTGGCAACTGGTGGCCCGGGCGATGCCGGCCCTGCTGCCCTGCGCCCCCAGATTTTCCTGCAGGGGGTGCGGGGGGTATCCCGGGCTCGGAGCGTATTCTGCCCGTCCTGCGACCCTGGAGGGAGACGAAGCAACCGAGTGGGTACTGGAGCGCCTGGCCCGCTCCACGCGAGTGAGGTAGGGTCCCGGCGCGGTCCCTGCTCAGACAAAGGAGGGGAAGGAGGAGGTATCCACTTCCCCTGCCTTCTCACCCGGGCGCGCAGTGATCCCTCCTCGCTGTCAGGCCCTCGTCAGCTATTTATGGAGCCTTTTACGCGAGAGTTGGAGGAGTCTCCTTTTTATTTTCGCTTTGGACGCCCCCATTCTCCTTGTCGACCCACTTGAAGCTCCATCCTTGGGCCTCTCCTTGGCTTGACCTGTCTCTTCTCGCCAGCCCGCTCCTGAGCTGCTCCTTGGCCCTGCCGCGCTCACCCGACTGGGGAGACCCGGCAGCCGCGCCAAAATGTCACTTTCCCGAATTGTTCGTCACAGCTTCTGTGATACCCTTAGTTTCCTACTTAGGAGAGAAGACAATAGTCTTAATAAGCAGGGCATAATAAGCAAGAGTTAGCCTGAACTTCCACTACCAAGGCAGGCTGCCAGGTCTGGCATTGGTCGGCCCCCTGGCTCTCCATCGCCAGCTACAAGAGACAGGGAACGATGTAGGTCCCTTAGCTCTGTCGAATGCCTGTTGCCACGGAACACCCTATCCTGACCTGGCCAGCAGCTCCCTGGAGTGAGGAGGAGGGGATGGGCCCAGGCAAGCTGGTCTTACTGCTAGAGTAGGTAATCTTTAACCTAGTGTGGGAGCAGCTGACCAGAGCTGAGAAGAGCCCCAGCACCCCACCTCCCCTTTCAAGGAGAAAGGGGCATTTCTGTTTTTCTACTCATGAGATTTATCTCTAAGGAGTCGGCCCTGCAACTCGAGGTTCTAAGTGTCCCCAGGTCCCAAAAAAGTTTCCCATGTGGCACCACGTTCAGCAAAAGATGGTGGAAGTTAGATACATTTTCCAATTCTCCCCTTTTTTTTTTCTGCACTGATGGTAAAAAAAGAAACAAAAAACCCCACACAAACAAGAAAAGCCCCTTTGAGGCCTGAATTTTGATAACACATGAAAAGAGCAGTCAGTTTCAGGTCCTTCCAGAAGCCCCCAAGTGGGCTTGGTTATTAACGAGGAGAACTTGGTTGGACATGAGACTGTACAATTGTGACCTCTGCTAGCTTGTTACTTGGCAACACTGCTGGAGACAGAATACTTGGCATTCCCCTTGATGACAAGGAAAGAATATGCTTTGGCTAAAATACTTTTGTGTTTTTGCTGCCAGGTAATTCCCACATGTGTCTCCTTCTAGTTTTGCAACTCATAGGCCTCCAGCGACTGCTGGTGGTGGTTCTGATTAAGTTAGTTTGGGGAAGTGAGGGACACTGCTCAGTGGGAGAATTATCTATCCTTCCTTGGCTCAACTCCTAGTCTGGGAACTTCTTCATTTCCTCACCCTGTCCCTTAACTTTTCAGATCTTGGTGATTTGCCTGCACTCTTAGATTCCAGAGGAAATTATTTAATGATTGTTCAGTTTTGCAGACCCACCAGTAGGGTTGTGTGTTCTCCACTGAGCCTTGTTTCATCCACATCAGATAAGACCACAGCTATCCCATCAGAGCTATTTTTGAGTAGTCGTGTTTAGGCCCAGTAGGTTTTGAGGAAAAGCCTCTAGAAAGGCTTGGGGCCTGCCTCCAGATCCTTTGTGTGAGGCTGAGGCCTCTTTCACTGATTCCAGGATGGGGTGCTGGACACTGCTGTCTGATTACTGGAAGCCAGCCTCTGTGGCCTGCCCTGGAGTTTACACTTTTGTAAATCATGTTTAAAATGCCAGCGGATTGCAAATATTAACACATGATAAACTGTGAGCTACTCCTGGTGCAGTTTTGTGGTGAGGACTCACTGGCCTCTGTGTGGTAATGCATCCCAGGATGGGGGAGGGGAGGGAGTACTTTTCATCCAAAGAGGAGGTTATGGCAGAGCAGTCCTTAGCACAGATTGAATTGACCATAACTTGACATTCATTCATGGATTCAACAAATATTGTGCTTCTACTATGTGCCAAGCACTGTGCCAGGGACACTCTGGGGACAGAGTTGGGAATAAGAGACAAAAACTTCTGCCCTATGGAACTTAAATTCTAATGTGGGGACGGACAGTAGACAAGAACTAAGGAGAACAAATAAGCAAGGAAGGTGTGGGTGAAAGTTTGGATAGGGCTGCCAGAAAAGACCCCACTGAATGCAGTACTGAGGGAGTGAGGGAAGCAGGCCATTTAGTGTTCAGGGGAAGAGAGGACTGCAGGTGCCAAGGTCACGATGCAGGAGGGCACCTTTGCTTGTTGGAGAAGCAGAAAGTAAGGCTGGCTCAGAGTGCAGAAGGCGAGTGATGGGACATGAGGTCAGACAGTGGAGGTCATGGGGGGCTTGTAGGCCGTTTTTGAGGATTTTGGCCTTCTCTGAGTGAAAGAGGCGGCCTTGCAGGGTTTTGAGAGGAGTGTTGTGACCTGATTTACATTTTAACAGGAGCATTCTGGCTTCAGGGACCTGGTAGGAGGCCTTAGTCAGAATCTGGCAAGAGAGCATGGTGGCTTTGACCGTGGTGGCGGTACTGGGGTGGGTGGATTCTGGATGAATTTTGACGGAAGAGCCAGTAGAGGTTTTTTGGTGGTTTTGATGTGGGTGTGAGAGAAAGGGAGGAGTGAAGGATGACACCAAAGAAAATACTAGAGTCTCTTCCAGAACTGCTGCCCTGCCTTTTTGAGCCCTCTGGAATTGGGGGCTTCCCCCTACATTCTTCTGGGCCATGCTGGCTGAGCAGCCTCTCTTCTGCTGACAGCAGCATGGGTAGGAATGTGATGAAAGCAGTTCAGTTAAGTAGACAGGGAGGTGGAGGGGTGGCTGTCTTGGGAGGAACCTCTAGCCTGGAGGCTAGGTCTACTTACTTGAGCAGCAAGTAGATACTGAAACCGGGATGGTTTTGTTGTTTTTGTTTTTTAATGTTTATATATTTGGTGGTGTCGGGTCTTAATTGTGGCAGGCGGGCTCCTTAGTTGCGGTTCCAGGGCTCCTTAGTTGCGGCATGCAGGCTCCTTAGTTGTGGCATGCAAACTCTTAGTCACAGCATGCATGTGGGATCTAGTTCTCTGACCAGGGATCAAACCTGGGCCCCCTGCATTGGGAGCGTGGAGTCTTATCCACTGCATCACCAGGGAAGTCCCTGGGGATGGGTTTTGAAATCCTTACTTGGTGTTCGGTGCTAGGAGTTGGCCTAATGGGCCTCTTGTGACTGATGTAATTCCATCCCACACCCTGGCCCAGAGGACAGTGTTTGTGCAGCCTGTCATCTGAAGAGATCATGGCGGCTGTCCCTAGTAGGCCTTCAGGGAGGCCCAGCCACTGTTCTTTGAATTTCAGGTAACGTGTCACCTCTTGTCTCCCAGAGAGGGGCAGACGGTGTGGATGTCTCCACCATAGTGGCTGAACAACAGACATGGTCTCAAACCCAATGCCTTGGGGCACTCTGGAGGGCACGTGGCAGGCCTGGAATGGAGGGAGAGGCTGTCCTCATACCAGCCCATCCTTCATCCTTGCCAGGAGTGAGCGTGGGCTCAGTGGGACGAAGCGACTCATTCTTCAAGAGGGACTGGATTTTTATGTAAAATCTTCTCGGTGTTTTTTTTTCTTTTGGTGGGGCGACTGGTTTAAATTAAACATTAAAGACTTTTTTAATTTCTTATTTTTTATTGTGGTAAAAAATGCATAACAAAAATTTCCATCTTAATCATTTTTATGTGTGCAGTTCAGCAGTGTAAAATACATTCACATTGTTGTTCAACGATCTCCGCAGCTTTTTCATCTTGCAGAACTGAAACTCTGTACCCATTAAACAACTACCCTTCATCCTCTCCCCCCCAGCCCCTGGAAACCACCATTCTTCTTTCTGTTTCTATAATTTTGACCACTCTAGGTACCTCATATAAGTGGAATCAGACAGTATTTGGTTTTTTGTGACTGGTTTGTTTCACTTAGCAGAATTCCCTCACGGTTCTTCCATGTTTTAGAGTGTGTCAGCATTCCTTCCTTTTTAAGGCTGAATAAGATCCCATTGTCTGTATATAGCACATTAAAAAAAATATTCAAGTTAAAATCTATTGACCTTCTGAGTAAGGTGTAGGAATTGTGAAAAGCTTAGGTGATATAGTTATTAAATCCTTACATATTTAATACTGTTTCTAATTTATCATGAGTTATTTCCCAAAAATGTTAATCACAGCTGGATTGAAAAAGTATTTGGGTAATACATAAAGTGTCCATAGGAGCAAGCACCCTAAGTTTTTATCATATGCTGATAGAGAATTGTTTTAGGTGTTACAGCTTATGAGGTCCACAGTTTGACTGAATGGGTTAAATAAGCCTCTGTTGCTGTTTAACTGCATTGTAATTACCAAAAGTAATAATGCATGTAATTAAAAATAACAGAGAAGCTTTTTTAATTAAAAGATCTTCTGCTCCAAAAAACAAACAAACAAACAAAGTATTTGGGAAAGGTGGTGATGTTGTTTATATAAGTATACCACATTATAAGTCTGCTGGTGATCCAAAGAGAATTTGTCTTTGTGGAGTTTGAAGCAAAAGAACAAGCGGCAAAAGCTATTGAGGTAGGTCCAGATCCATCACTAAAACATGGAAGCACTTCCTTTTTTAGTTTCAAAGCAAGTACATCCATGTTGAAGTGGTGGGCAGCCCAGTTTTGGAAAAAAAACTTGGAATCATGAACATAGTTTAACTTTTTGGAGGAAAGTTTTTCTTAAACTTCCTGGGTTAGTTCCCAGAGTCCTATTCTCCTCTTGAAGGTTCATATCACATTTTGTTTATCCATTCATCTGTTGGTGGACACTTGGGTTGCTTCCACCTCTTGGCTATTGTGAATAATTGTTATGAACATGGGTATACAAATATATATATATATATATATTTTTTTTTTTTGCAATACGCGGGCCTCTCACTGTTGTGGCCTCTCCTGTTGCGGAGCACAGGCTCCGGACGCGCAGGCTCAGCGGCCATGGCTCACGGGCCCAGCCGCCCCGCGGCATGTGGGATCTTCCTGAATCGGGGCACGAACCCATGTCCCCTGCATCGGCAGGCAGACCCTCAACCACTGCGCTACCAGGGAAGCCCTATTTTTTAATTTTTTTGAGGAACCATCATACTGTTTTCCATAGTGGCTGCACCATTTTACATTCTCGCCAGCAATGCACAAGGGTTCCAGTTTCTTTACATCCTCACCAACATTTGTTACTTTATGATTTTTGGTCTTTTGTTTTTTGGGTTTTTTTGATAGTAGCTATCCTAATGGGTGTGAAGTGGTATCTCATTGCAGTTTTGATTTGCATTTGCCTAATGATTAGTGACATTGAACATCTTTTTATGAGCGTATTGACCATTTGTGGAGAAATATCTATTCAAGTCCTTTGCCCGTTTATTAATCAGGTTATTTGTTTTTTTGTTGTTATTAAAATTGCCTGATTTTTAAGCCTTGGTCACCAATCAACATTAAAGAAAACCCCTACGACCTGGGCCAAACAAAATGAGCCTCTGCTGCTATGACTCACATCACTGCCCCCAGTCCTCGGCTCCTCTGGGAAGTTGCTTTGAGGGAGGCTGCACACCTGACTTTGATAACAGCGCTGCTTGCTCTCTCCATTACTGATAGGTTTTCCCTTCTATACTCACTCTTTGAGGACAGGCATTGTTGTGTTTAGGTGTTTCAGGAAGGGGTGCTTACCCTTAGCACCTGGTTGTAAATAAGTGGGCCCTGTGGTCTCTGAGGGTTTGACACCTGCATACACAGCTGGGAAGGCTGCCTGCTGTGATCTTGATATTGAACTCCCCCATCGAGGAGTGTGGTGTCCAAAGACACCAGCTGCTGTGCCTGAAGCCCAAAGCTTGAGCAGAGCCCAGGCTGAGGCTGAACCCTTTAGGACTGGCCCCAAATGGGTCTCTACTTAGGGAACTTGATTACCGTAGGCTCGGTACATTAAAAAAAAAAAAAATTGATTGGCTCTCATCACATTAACTCATAGAAGATGCTCCTAAAATCTAAGCTAGCTCGCAACAGCCCAACAGACTTTCTGTAGGTCCTAAAGCCCTTTCCACTCAAGCTTTAGACCAGAAATGCTGAAGGAATTTAGTAGCTTGGGTCCAAAGTCCTCACTGCATCTTGGGAAGAGCTGAAGCGGTGTCAGCCGTGTCCACCATGTTTTCTGGGGAATGAAATATTTTGAGTCTGTGTTTGCTTTCCGCTTCTCTACATATGGCCCACAAAAGCATCCAGAGGCTGCACTTGAGCCAGGGCCCTGGGACACAGGTGAGGCCTATCCTGACCCTGACACAAGCCATGCTTCCTGGGTCTCATTTTTCTTCCCTGTTAGATTAAGAAAAAAAAAAATCTGTTTGCACATCTCTGGAAAGTGAGTTATTCTGCTGCACATAATTCACCTTTTTCTTAGCGGGTTGGGATGTCATCATGAGTCATGGCAGTGGTGTGTTTCATAGGACAGTGATGTGTTTGGGGTCTTTTGGGCTTTGGTCCCTTTTGTTTTCATGAGCCTAGGTAGCCATGCTTCTTCATTTTTCTAGGCCTGCTTTTCACAGGCTTCTGTCCCTTGCTGTCAGCCTAGCAGATGTCACTTGGGGTTTTCATCCTGTCCCCTCTTCTGATTTGCTGTGTCTAATCTTCGGTGAGTTGAAAGACCCATAGCTACATCTGTAAGGATTGTGTGTAACATAAGACTAAATGGGCCCTAAGTAAGGGCTGAGCAGGGCCCCTTTGGGGACAGGGCCCTGCTTTCATCTGGGGTTCAGCAGAAGGTGACACTTCCTGGGGTGACTGAGGCAGGGTTGTAGGTTTCACATAGATCTTGTTGCCGTGCTCTTCAGCTGCTGTTTCTTCCAAGGCTGTGGCCAGAGGCACATGCTGGTGCTTGGGTGCCCCTGCTGCAGGTTAAGGGTCAATAAGCCTCACCCACAGCAGCCTGCACTGATAAATTGGATGGGCCATTTTCTTTCTTTTTTTGGGGGCTGTGCCCCACGGCATGTGGGATCTTAGTTCCCCGACCAGGGATCGAACATGTGCCCCCTGCATTGGAAGCACGGAGTCATAACCACTGGACCTCCAGGGAAGTCCCGTGGACGATTTTCTTGAGTTTTGTTTGGAATTCACTTCCCAGACTGTTGGTTTTTCTCATGAGTCAGACTTTCCTTGAAGAGCCTCCACCAGCTCCTGTTTCCTCCTCCACCATCTCCCTGGGCCTGGATCAGTCACTCGTCCAGTCCTTTGATGCATCTCTGGCAGGACTGGCGGACCTGAGCCTGCGTGGATCAGGGCTTCTGCATTCCATTCCCAGGTGCCCATCAAGGAAGGTGTGGATCTTCCTGGATCTGCTGTTTTCAAGCTGTGTGAGCTTTGGCAGTGAGCTGACAACCTCTCTGAGCCTTAATTTCCTCACATTTAAAGTGGAGATAATGATACAGTAAGTCCCTTACATATGAATGAGTTCCTTTCAGAGAGCGCGTTCCTAAGTCCGATTTTTCATAAGTCCAACAAAGTTAGCCTAGGTACCCAACTAACAAAATCGGCTCTATAGTACTGTAATGTAATAGGTTTATAATACTTTTCACACAAATAATACATAAAAAACAAACAGACACACAAAAAATAAAACATTTTTAATCTTGCAGTGCAGTACAGTACCTTGGAAAGTACGGTAGTACAGTACAACAGCTGGCATCCAGGGGCTGGCATCGAGCGAACAGGCAAGAAGAATTACTGACTGGAGGAGGGAGAGGAGGTGGGACATGGTAGAGCCGAAGGATCGGCAGCAATAGGAGACAGAGGGCAAGCAGCAGTTTCACTCATTCACATCCTGGGCTTGAAATAAAGATACTGTACTACTGCACTCTATACAGTACTGTACAGTAAAGTACACAAAAGCACACCCACTTGTAGAGGATGCGAGCATGTGACAATGTACACCAGACACATGAGCTAACTTACATGATTGGACATGCGAACGCATGTTCGCATCTTTGAAAGTTCACAACTTGAAGGTTCGTATGTAGGGGACTTACTGTACTCCCCTTGGGAGTGGTTCAGAGGATTAAATGTGAAGGGTGTGGTACACCCTCAGGCCCATGGGAGGTGATCTATATAGTTTCCCTGCTCACTTCATGTTACTCAGGCTCTCAGGTTGCAAGCAACAATCAGAGGAAGTGTTTGGAAGGACACGGGGTAGCTCATGGAATTGCAGGGATTGGACAAGAGGGGATTCCAGGCTACCCTGGGGAACTGGGTGGCAGCAGCCGAAGGCAACCTCTGCCCGGCTTGCTGCTTGACAAGGTGACCCCAGCTGGCTCTCATTCTCTGTGTTGGTCTCCTCTGCTGTCAGGTTCCAGGAGAAAGGATCTGACTGGCCAGGCTGGCATCTGGCTAGTCCCAGCTGGCCAGACTCAGCGGGGGATCCAGCTCCCCCCGGGTGGTCCCGGGGCTGCTCCTGCAGGAGGGGGAGTGAATGCTGGGCAGCTGGGCCCTGGCTGACACTCCTCCCTCCATGGTGAAGGGTGGGTCTGGCCGGAGAGGAGAGGGGCTCCCCCACCAGCCTCCCCAGGGGTATGATGTGCTATGTGTGTCTGGTCCTAGATGCCGACAAGAGGATCAAGGTGGCGAAGCCAGTGGTGGAGATGGACGGCGATGAGATGACCCGTATTATCTGGCAGTTCATCAAGGAGAAGGTAGTTCCCTCCCGAAGTGGGCGGCCTTCCACATGGCCGGCCGGGCTCAGTGTTCAGTCCCCACTTCGGGTCCCCAGGGTTCACCCGTCACCCTGGTGGGCAGGAGCAGTCCTGATTTTCCCCTTCCGTCCACCCTTCTGTCATGTCCAGACCACTCATGGCTCTTAAGACGTCAGGCAGGGGACTGTCCTCAGCCATCTGTGTCACGTGCTCGTGCCAAAGCCAGCATGTTTTCAAAACTGTGTGCAGATTCAAGCCTGACCCTGTATCATGTCGTTTTTTTGTTTTTTTCATTTGTTTTGTTTTTTTCAAACTCGTGTTTCAGCATGAATTGACTATCCTTCGGGACTTTCTTCTTTTCCTTTTTTTAATTTATTTTTTATTGGAGTATAGTTGAATATATCATCTTGATCTCCTACATTCCTATGTGCACCCTTGAGGGAGTGAGAGAAGAACAGGGCCGGAGTGCGGGGGGACCACATCATTAACCTTTCCTTAGCGGTTCAAGGATGTCATCGCGAGTTGTGGCGTGGGGTCTGTTGGAGGACAGTGATATGTTTGAGCCACCATGGCAGACGGTTCCCAGGGTGGCTGCTTGGCTTCTCCAAAGTCGCTGTGGGCTGGGTCTGCCTGGGAGAGCACCTTGTCCATGTGCCTGTCCCCAAGAAGAAGGTTGAGAATCACCACTTCTGAGTGGGGATGAAGAGGGAACCCGCTGTATAGAGAACCCTAGATGCACTTGGAGTTGGGGTTTGGCTGAACTGATGGGCCACCGCAGGGGGGGTGTGGTCCACGCTAGGGGATGAGCCCTCCGATGGGCTGCAGCCTGGTCTGCCAGCCTCTCTCCAGAGCCCCGGCCTCTTGCCAGCTTTGGCCAGCCCACCGCTGGCCTTTCCTCTTCCCTGCCCTGGCGGGGTGTCCCCTGCCACCGTCCCCACATGACCCCGAGTCACAGTCATCTGGGCTGATGCCAGGCCCCGGCCGTCTGTCTCTAGCTCATCCTGCCCCATGTGGACGTCCAGCTCAAGTATTTTGACCTGGGGCTCCCAAACCGTGACCAGACCAATGATCAGGTCACCATCGACTCCGCGCTGGCCACCCAGAAGTACAGCGTGGCTGTCAAGTGTGCCACCATCACCCCTGACGAGGCCCGTGTGGAAGGTGCGAGGGGCGCGGGGGCGGGCGGCTGGGACAGTGCGGGCTGGGAAGTGACCCTGGTCTCCCTGCGAATGCCCAGCACACAGCGGAGCCTCCAAGGTTCCTGTGGAGGAGGCTGGGGAGGGGAGGTTGAGGGCTGGCCTAGGTTCCACAGTTGGGGGTGGCAAAGCTGGGGCCAGGGTCTGTGTCCCCTGCTCCCAGGCTGGTGGTGTTTCTGCTGTGCCGTGTGGCTCTGGCCAGTGTGGGTGTCACTGGTCACAGAGCTGATGCTGACACTGTCACAGTGAGGACAGCCTCTTTGGGCAGCCTGCCCCCCTGGCCTCCTGGACTGCTTTGCAGGCAGGTTTACAGAGAGACTCTGGGGCCCCCTCTGTCCAGGGTAGTGCTGGGTGTCAGGCCTGTGTCCTTCAGAGGCTCGGAACGTCCCTCGTGTCCCGCCACTGTCTTGGCACTGCAGGTCTGCCCTTTGCCTCTGTGGCCGTGGAGCGGTCTCAGGTGCCCCACCAGGCTTGGACAGGCCGCTGGTCCTCGGTTCTGGGGGCTGCTCTCGAGGGTTCCATGAAATGGCACCAGTGTGTGGGTAAAGGATCCGGGTTTGGGAAATTCAAGAAAGGGTGGTTTCAGAACTTGCAGAGTTCTGTCTCCCCACTTCCTGCAGTATGAGGGGCCTTAAGGAAACCTTCAAGACATCTCCAAACTCTGCAGGCCTCCTCCTGTCAGGCAGGTTGTTCCCGACCTCAGGGTATGGAATCATTTTAGTGCTAAGCTCTTTCAGCTGGTTTTCTTTGATTTCTCCTGAACCCTGGGATTCATACATCCCCACTTTATGGACAAGGAAGTAGAGGGTCACAGTCTTAGTAATTTAGGCTGAACCCAGCGGTGAGTGGCAGTGCTGGGGCTAGAACCAGAGCATCTGGAGTGAGGCCGCACACTGCCAGGTTCATCAGACAGCTATGTCCAAGTGTGATGTGGGAATAATAATAACTGACAGAGGGGACTTCCCTGGTGGTCCAGTGGCTAAGACTCCATGCTCCCAATGCAGGGGGCCCAGGTTCAATCCCTGGTCAGGGAACTAGATCCCACATGCATGCCGCAACTAAAGATCCTCCTGCATGCTGCAACTGAAGATCCTGCATGCGGCAACGAAGATCTCGCCTGCCACAACTAAGACCCGGTGCAACCAAAAAAAAAAAGTATATATATGTATATGTATATACATATATGTGTGTGTGTATATATATATATATGTGTGTGTGTATATATATATATATATATATATATATATGTATATATATAAAATAACTGACAGAGCCCTTACCATGTGCCAGCCACTGTTCTAGGTACTTTACACATGCATGCATTTAATCCTCACGACAACCCAAAAGGCCAGGTGTTTTATCAGCAATTTCATTTTATGGCTTAAGTTCAGCCACTTGCCTAAGGCTGACAGTCAGAGGTGGTGCCACAGCTGGACCCTGAAGACAGGAAATCTGATTCGGGAGCCCACGTGCACACTCTAGACTCTGCTGCTGCTTCCCCGCAGATGATTTTTAGGACCCCCATCTGTGTTCTTGCTTGGGGTTCAAATTCTGGTTGGAAGGTGGGGGCTGCAGTGGGGCCACTTCATCTTTGTCCTCATAGAGTTCAAGCTGAAGAAGATGTGGAAGAGTCCCAATGGAACCATCCGGAACATCCTCGGGGGGACTGTCTTCCGGGAGCCCATCATCTGCAGAAACATCCCACGCCTCGTCCCTGGCTGGACCAAGCCCATCACCATTGGCAGGCACGCCCACGGCGACCAGGTCGGCCACGGTGGGAGTGGGGCTCCAAGGGCCTGGGTCCCGCATCTGGAGCACTTGGCCTGAGCCACCCTCTCACCTCTGCAGTACAAGGCCACAGACTTTGTGGCTGACCGGGCTGGCACATTCAAGATCGTCTTCACCCCAAAGGACGGCAGCGGAGCTAAGGAGTGGGAGGTGTACAGCTTCCCCGCTGGTGGCGTGGGCATGGGCATGTACAACACGGATGAGGTGAGCAGCGGCTCCCCGGCTCCCTCCCCCCACGCCTGTCTCTCCATCTCCAGCCACATCGGGTTGGTGGTTCTGACTATTCCTGCATCGGTGGCCTGAAGGTCTGAGGCCTGAGAGCAAATGCATCTTAGGTGTGTCCGAGGGCCCTGCGGTGGGCCCGGTGTGGAGGGCTGTCCCACTCCTGCCCAGCCAGGTGCTTGTGCTCCCCACCATTCCTGCACTCCCTCTCGGGTGCGTCCTTGGGGGCACATTGGTGGTCAGCTCTTGGCTTACAGCAAACTGGGTAAGCACTTCTTCCCCTCCCTACCCCCACCTCTTGGCTTTCCTTTCCTCTGTGGTTGGGCTCACTCTCAGGCTGTGAAGAAATGGCCACCAGTAGCTTCAGGCTTATCGCTGCCAGCCTGGCTACCCTATCAGAAAAGAGCCCCGCCTTTTTTTTTTTTTTTTTTGCTGCACTGTGGCATTCAGGATCTTAGTTCCCGGACCAGGGATTGAACCCATGCCCCCTGCAGTGGAAGTGTGGAGTCTTAACCACTGGACCACCAGGGAGGTCCCGGAAAAGAGCCTTTTTGCTCATGATTCCAGCAAAAGTACAGGCCTGGGTCACATGGCCATCTCTGAGCCAATCATGGAGGCCCAGGGGAGGAAGGGCTCTGATTGGATAAGCCCAGGACACACTATCAAGTCTAGAGACGGGCAGGTGGGCTGAGGGCATTAGCCCCACCCCAGCCATATGGTCTAAGAAGTGGGGAGGGTGGTAGCTTTCCAAAGCAGTTGGTGGGGCTACTTCGTCCCAGAAATTGGGAGGGGGATGCTGGGCCAGTAGAAACAATAGATGCTCACTCCAGGGAGGCTGGGTTAACCCCAGCTGCCTGCGAGGGTCCTGTGGAGGGAAGGGATGCCGTTCCCAGGGCCTGGGCCCGCCCTGGGGGACCACACCAGGGACCTCTCTCTCCCTGCAGTCCATCTCGGGTTTTGCGCACAGCTGCTTCCAGTATGCCATCCAGAAGAAGTGGCCACTCTACATGAGCACCAAGAACACCATTCTGAAAGCCTATGACGGGCGCTTCAAGGACATCTTCCAGGAGATCTTTGAGAAGTAATGGCCCCTCCCTTTAATACTTCTCAGGGACGCCATGGCCCTTCTTCCCTGTCCCCTCAGCCGCCCTTACCCACCCAGGGAGATGGCTGTCCCAGTGCATCTGTCTCAGCTCTGAGGCTCAGGGAGGGATCCCCAACCTGTCAGCCTCCCGCTCTCTCCCCACAACAGGCCCTTTTGCTCCCAGGCACTACAAGACCGAGTTCGACAAGAATAAGATCTGGTACGAGCACCGCCTCATTGACGACATGGTGGCTCAGGTCCTCAAGTCTTCGGGCGGCTTTGTGTGGGCCTGCAAGAACTACGACGGAGACGTGCAATCAGACATCCTGGCCCAGGGTACGCTGGCAGCACCTGCTCCCTGCGGGGATGGACTGTTGATTTTCCCTAGCTGGGGGGATTTTCTCCTTCGGGGAGAACACTTCTCTAGCGGAGCAGCAGGACTGGGGCTTGCCTGCTCATTTCAGGGTCTCCTGTGGACAGCAGGGGCCAGGGGCTCCCTGGTGTCTGAGTGAGGAAGGATCCTAAGTTAGCTTTGGACTGGGGTATTACTAGGGCTGCCGTTCCAGAGGAAGGAGGACGTAGGAATTCAGGTGCTAAAGGGCTAGATGTGTTAGCCCTGAGGTTGTTCCTGTCCATGAAAGGGCCAAGTGACTCTGCTTGGCTCCAGGTTTGGACTAGGTTTGGCTCTAGTAGAAAAAGGGGAGTAAGCACAACCGGATGCTCTTTACATTACAGAGAATTTGTTTTGCACAGTAAACCTTTTGGATGTAGGAGAATATTGGGGATGATGCAAACCCCCAGGCCCCAGAGCATCCTGAAACACAAATTGGGTTGCAGCAGAAAGCCTGCGTGAAGCCGTTAGGGAAGAACAGAAAGAAATAGCCCAATTGTATTGGGAATGAGAGCAGGAAAGAGTGGGAGGAGGCCACATGTATCCATAGCGAGTGGAAGAGAAACAGGCTCTGTGAGAGGGGGCGAGGTCTAGCTCCTGATAAGGAGAAAAGTGAGGCCCACGCCAGGTTGTGATGAAAAGGCAGAGGGTCTCAGTGCTTTATAAAAACCTTTGACTTTATTTTGAAAAGTTTGGTGTGATCCTCTCACTAGAACAATTCCCATCTAGGATGGGAGCATGAAAAGCCCTAGCAGACAAGAGAAAGGCGTGAAAGGTACCCTTAAGTGTATGAAGATTGGTGAGTGTGAAGGTCCCAGGTGCAAATGGAGAAGGGATTCCCCCTTCCTCTGCCCCAACAGCAAAAATTCTTACACAAATAATTTTCCTCTAGAAGTTGCCCACTTTTTCTTTCTTGGGCATTCAGAATTCTTATTTTGGTGCTGTGGGGGTGCTTTTGAAAACTAGGAGACCTTGGCCACAGAAAAGGTTGACATCTGGATTTGGGAAATCTTGGAAATAAATCACAAAGCTTTAAAGTGGCCTGAAAGAGCAGATAAAGTGATCACTGTGAAACAGCTGGCTGCAGGCTTTATTCTTTCTGCTTGAATGAGCCTCCTGGTCACCAGCCAGGGTGGGTGGGCAGAATTTTGGGGGATCTTATGCCCTGGGGGGACCATAGACTCTGGGGCACCTGGAGGTAGGGGATGCAGAATTATGCTAACAGGCTGATGACAACCACCTCTGAGTGCCCCTCTGCCCTGTACTGGGCCCTGGAGACCCAGGACAACAGTAGACAAGCCTGAAACAGTCTCTGTTCTCCCAGTTATAGGTGGGGGTGGGTGGAGACACAGCAAGGAAGCAGCTACAACAGCTGGAGGGCAGGTGGGCTCAACCCCAGTGGCCTGAGGAAAGGTGCCGGCACCGAGAGGATGTCTTCCTACTTTCCAGGCTTTGGCTCCCTTGGCCTGATGACGTCCGTGCTGATCTGCCCGGATGGGAAGACCATTGAGGCTGAGGCTGCTCATGGGACGGTCACGCGCCACTATCGGGAGCACCAGAAGGTGAGTGCGAGGACCGTGGCCTCATGACCATCTGCCCCCGGGGCCCGAGCCCACTGGCCCTGAGGGCTGGGAGCACGGGCCTGGTCCTGTCAGTCTAGAGGTGGGCAGCTGTGTCCAGGTGGCCCTCTTGTTGGCTGGTTGGCTCTTCATCCCCCTGTGACCCCTTCCCCCAGGGCCGGCCTACCAGCACCAACCCTATCGCCAGCATCTTTGCCTGGACGCGTGGCCTGGAGCACCGGGGGAAGTTGGACGGAAACCAGGACCTGATCAGGTGAGTGCAGAAGGAGCGCCTGAGCCGGATCTGGGCAGGTTATGGGCCCTGGCTCCACACAGCTGGGGTCTCACTCTGCCCTGTCCCCTGCAGGTTTGCCCAGACCCTGGAGAAGGTGTGCGTCGAGACAGTGGAGAGTGGAGCCATGACCAAGGACCTGGCGGGCTGCATCCATGGCCTCAGCAAGTGGGTGGCCTGGGGTAGAGGGCAGGGCTGGCCTTCTGGGACCTCGGGGTCAGGTGGAAAGAAGCCCAGGGTCCTTCTTAGAGGCCTCCTCCTGAGTTAACTTAGCTGCCGGGGGCAGGACAGGTCCATGGCCCTGGGGGATGGCTCGGGCCAGCCTACGCACACCAGGCGCAGCGAGTGGGTCCAAATCCCTGAGGCTAGCTGCTCAGAATGTTTCCATCCCCTGCTGCACCCATCTCCCAGCTTCTCCCCAGAGAGCTTGTACCTAGTTGCCCACTCACCTGGAAAAGCAAAGACAGGCCTTACTGGGTTCCTGCCGAGTTTGCTGTGGCCTCTTGACCGTTGGCTCCAGGTGCCTCTGGCCTGTAGACCTCCCCGTGACCGCACGAGGGGGCTGCCGTCCGGATGCCTGAGCTCAGGCTCTGCCCTGGGAGGGCCCGGCTGGAGCGGCCCTCACGTGCAGGTGCTCTCTTGGCAGTGTGAAGCTGAACGAGCACTTCCTGAACACCTCGGACTTCCTGGACACCATCAAGAGCAACCTGGACAAAGCTCTGGGCCAGCAGTAGCGGGTGGGAGCGCTGCTGGCTGCCGTGGCGGCCGGGCTGGGGCCGAGCGGGTGGCCACAGGTCCCCCCCAACCCCGACACGCCCCCGCAGCGGAGGGTGAGCCTCACACCCCCTCTTTGGAGGCCTTTCTCGGGGACACTCTTTTTTATAAGCAAGATGTTTTTAAAAGTATCTGTGTGTTTCCCCTCATGGTGACATGAGGCAGGAACGGTGTGTTTTACCTCAGCCAGTGGTATGTTTTGCATACTGTAATTTATATTGCCCTCGGAACACATGGTGCCGTATTTAGCTACTAAAAAGCTCTTCACAAAACAGTCTGCTGTGTTCGTCCCTGAGGGGAAGGAGGCAGCTGGGGCCTAGAGGCAGAAGCCCTCAAAGGGCTGGCGGATTCCCCCGGGGGCTGCCCGGGGTGCCTTGGGTCACAGCAGGCCTCTGTCCAGTCAGGGGGCCACCGGGGGGAGGGGACCAGGCAGAAGGCCTGTGGGTTCCCTGGAATTTCCTAGCACGACCTGGCTTCTGTATCCTCTTTTCCATTTTGAGATTGTCACTTCCGATAGAGTACGGTTATATATATATATTTTTTCCTTTGATAGTTTTAACTTTCTAAACGTGCCCAGACCTCTTTATTTGCCTGTTTCTCAGTCCTCGAAACAGGTCCCACACAGTGGCCGCCTCAGTTCTCTTCCCCACGGCTGCCGGGGACTCAGGCCTGGGCCTGTGAGTGGGGCCCCCATGTGGTCCAGGCTAGTGAGTCCCAGACTTGGGTTCTTCTTCACCATTCTGTGGCAAAACTTGGAAAAGTAAGTTTATAAAGTTGCTATAAAGCTAAACAGATCCAACTTAAAGGGCTATCCTTTATTCGGGGATTATGTTCTACTTCTGGTGTTAAAATGTCCTAGGGAAGAGTTGTGTCTTTTTTTTTGGCCGCATGGCTTGCCGGGTCTCAGTTCCCTGACCAGGATCTGCAGTGAAAGCGCAGAGTCCTAACCATTGGACAGCCAGGGAATTCCCGAGTTGTGTCATCTTGACTTGAGAAAATAAATACTTGGCAACCCAAAGTCCATTTCCCACATTTGGGTGGGCTCTCACGTATTCTGAAACCCAATAGCTGGGAGCCTTGGTAGCTTTGAGATGGGCTTCAGCTGCCCACCTCCACTGACAGCTGCCTTCTGCGCTAAGACCACTCTTCCTCAGTAATCACTGGACTCCCGGCGCTCTAGGAGGAAAAGCTGGCGTGATGACTCTGGCTGGCCCAACTCCTGGGGGGAAGCTCAAGGTTTCCGGCCTCTTCCCCATCAGTAACGAAGGGCTGGCAGCTCCCCAAAAGGCACAGCCTCTGAAGCCCAGTCTGGCATCGGGAGCTGGCTTCTGTCCTGGTGGCCTGTTGGTGGGGAAGCGGCTTTTTCTCTTCGAGTGGTGGGAATTCTGGGGCCTTGACCTGCGCCCCTTTCTCACGGGCTTGGAGCTCTGCAGGTGGCCATTCTAGTGCAAAGGATGGGCTGGGGCTCCTCTGGGCCTCCAGAGAGGGAAGCCTTGTAGGGAGCTCCTTCTGAGGGAGGGGTGAGGACCGGGTCCCCAAGAACCATGGAAAGAAGCACTCGCAGTCACCTCACTAAAGAATATTCATTTATTTATAATTATTGCTAAGTAAACTTCTCTTTTAAACAGGAACATAAAAACACAGTAGGGCTTTGCACAAGTGGAATTTCTAAACAGTTGGTTTGTATACACGTCAAAATAAGTTAGAATGGGATTTGTCCAGGAGTTTCCAAGTCACCCGAGAGGCTGCACGCCTCTTTTGAAAAGGTTGGGGTGGGGTGGGGGTGGGGACCGGAGCCTTGCCAAGACCACCGCCCACCCAGCTCCAATTGTGAGTTGTGCTGCTTCCTTCTCTCAGCCTTGCCCAGGTCCAAGGCACAGGGCATGGGGGGCGTTCAAGTATTGAACCTTGCAGAGGGCTGGTGCTGATGGCGGGGCTGGGGGCAGAGAGGAGAGCCCCACCCTGGGGGCCAGACCGTCTCTCATGGGTTTCCAAGACCAAGGCCACTGCACTGGCAGGGAAGAGGAAGAAGAGGAGGTACAGGGTTCTTTTTGGTACCAGGGGAGAAAGAAGTTGTGGGAAGAGGTAGTTTGCGGGGATGATGCTTCTGCTCAGCAGGAGAAAATGTCTTCTACAGTGACGGGGTCACTGCCACCTGAGGGTCATCATGGCGGGCACCTGGGAGGCTGGGGGGCCTCGGGGTCTGGAGAGCCACAGTCGGGGCGAGGCTCCCGTGAGCCCCAGCCCTCTTATTTGCTGCTTAGCATGAACTCTAGCAGAGAAGGAAGGGGCACCTGGCTGCCTGATCCCGAGGCTACCTTGTCCTCCCCTCCGTCCTGATCTCAGCCACCCTGAGGCCTGGCTTGGTCCTTCACTAAGGATACGGCCTTGGGGGCACCTCCCTCCTCAGCCGCTCCCCGCTTCCTGGTTTCTGGGCTGAAGCTGGTGGCTTCACCTCCTGTGCCTCTGGGAATGGCCTTGCCTGCTCCCCTCCACGGAGGCCGCAGGGGGCGAGTGGGTGGGCGTCTGGGTGCCCCAGCATTCCTGAATGTGCTCTTTCACCGCCCTGGGCCTGCAGTCTTCAGTTCCGGGGCAGGAGCTGGCGCGGGGACCGAGGAGATGAGAGCGGGCTGGCGAGGGAGCGAACCGTGGGCTGAGCAGGGGCGGCAGCCCGGGCCGCTGCTCTGGGTGGTGCAGAGCAAGTCACTAGCCGGAGGAGCTGGGAGAGGGTGGACGGCCTGCCGGGCTCTGCCTCCTCCTGCCTCTCACCTTGGCCTCCGGAGGCTTCCTGCCAGCAGCTGAAGCCCCAGGGCCAGACCGACAGTGCCTTTCGAGCCCGAGTCCCGCCAGGGCAGGCCACGCTGCTCTTGGTTGGGGAGGCACAAAGCACGCACAGCACACGAGAAAGCTTCCGCTGGCAAAAAGAAAATGATCTCCATCAGAAAAGATAATAGGTGACACAGAGTTGGAAAGGAGAAAAATAAATTACCTTCAAAATACCCCCCTTTGCTCAAAAAACCTTTTTTTTTCCCTCTATGGTCTTCATTTTCCTTTTTAAATATGTTGCTCTTCCTGGGACCCTGCTGACTCTTGGCTGTCCCCATCCTCAAAATGGATACTTATTAGACCTTAAATAAGAGGAAAACTCCAGGCCCCCACCCCTACATAGGCCCTCCTTGGCCTCCTTAAGGACAGCCCCTCTTGGTCCCCAACGACCCCATCACTGGTCCCCCCACTCAAGGGGCCTCCATCTGTCTTTGTTAGTGTGTGTCTGACGCAAGGCATGTCCTGGCTTTGTCGGGGGACCCTGGGGTGGTGCCCCACTTCGAGACAGAACTGGATAACAGTTTGCTGAAATCCACTTTAGGGACGCCCACTTCCAAACAGGGCTGTAAGATGCGAGGCTTCTGGGGGTCGGCTGGAGAGGACGGTAGCTGGGGGTTGGGCTACACCCCGCTTTCCTAAGGCCAGGACCAGGCCGCATGCACACCTGGCTGGAGGAGAGAGCGGGAGGCACCAGGAGGTAGAAGGCAGAGGGCCCTGCCTGGCTGTCCATGGACAGGGTGGGGGAATGGGCTCTGGGCCTGGGCTTTTTGCAGCCCAGGGGCCGGTGGGGGGTAAGGGTGGGGGGCAAGGCTGACCAGCACAGGAGCTCAAACATCCCTAGAGGCAGGAGAGGGTCCAGAGGAGAAACAAGACATGGCTCAAGAGATCTCCCTCCAGTGACAGGAGCCCCGAGGAGCCATCAGGATGGCCCTGCCCACACGGGCCGCCCCAGCTCTGCTGGGCCTGGAGAGACTAGAGAACCTATGCCCTTGTGACCTGTCCCCAGACGGCCCCCATCTGCATTTCTCCCACAGCAGCAGGCCAAGGAGACCCAGACCTGGGCCTCCCGTGTTACCCTTCCTTCCCTAGGATGCCTGGGGCCTGTGCCTGGTTCACAGCTGAGGCCAGTAGTACAGTCTCCATTTGGTCTACAAGTCCCTAGTGGTGCAAACGACTGAGTGGGAGGGAGGGCTCAGGACAGTGGGGCAGTAGCTTGTTTTTCAGCTGCAGGAGGTGCAGCCTGCAGCACATGGGTCTCCCCCCACGCCCCACGCCCTCCTTGCCCCGTCCTGGGTGGCCTGGCCTGTGCTATAGCACGTTGTAGTAGGCCATCTCTTTCATGGCCTGTTCGGTGAGGACGCTGGCCTCGGCGCTGCTGTCCACACCGGCGTAGGCGTAGGCGTTCTCCTCGAAGTCCTCGATCTCCTGCTGGCTGTCAAGCTCGGAGGGGTCAGTGCCCGTCAGCTCCATCATGGGGTCTGCAAGAGAGGGCACAGTTAGGCCTGGATGCTGCCTGTGGTCACTCCCACACGGGAAGCAGAACTAAAGAAGTCATTGCCAGTCACTGCTTCCAAAAGACTCTCAGCTGCCTCCTCTGCCCTCCTGCTCTGGGAGGCCCCCGACTCCCGTGGCTTCTCAAATGTGTGCCGAGTGGGTACAGGCTTGGACTTGAACTCTTGGGGTCATCCCTCTCTTGTACCTCCTGAGTCACTAAGCCCTTATTTATTCTTCGCAACATTACTCATTAGTCTCCTTTGCCATATGAAAGCCTCCTGTACTATATCATGTCTGCAATACCACTCGTTTGGCACCTACTGTATGCCAGGCACTTCACATATATCATCTCATGAATGCTCACAGCAACCCCGTTTAGGAGATCAAAAGGAAGTTCAGAGAGGTTAATCACCTTGCCAAAGGGCACCCAGCAAGTGCTGTTGTTTTGATCCACTGTGCAACTCTACCTCACTTGGCTGGAGGGCGCTGTTTCTCCTCTGACCTGGCGCCAGTTCTACCCAGTGGTATCCTCAGGCCTAGCTCTCCAAGGCCAAGCACTCAAGGTAGGTTAACAAAGACGATGAGATAAAAACTCTAAGAGGCCTCTTGTAATTTTATCAAATTGAAATCTTTTATAAAGCTCTTACTGTTGGAACAAAAGCCAGATAGAAAACTCCACAAAGGAGCTTGGGTGGGGCTGCCTTCCAATGAGTTATGGAGGGAGGGAGGCCCAGGGTGTGACCTGGGGACCTGGGAGTCTTGCTGGCAGGGACTGTGGCTGAGCCCCAGTGTGCATTCTGCCCCTGTCCATCTGGGATATGTGATGTGTGTTTGGGGAGAAATGGACCCCAGCCCAGGGGTAGCCCTGATGAGTCTAAGGCAGGGTTTTCCAACCTTGGCATTATTAACATCTTGGGCCATAATTCTTTGTTGTGGGGGACTGTCCTGTGCATTGTAGAAGGCTTCCCAGCATCCCTGGCCTCTATCAGCGAGATGCCAGTAGCATTGCCCCCGCTGTGACAACCAAATGTCTCTAGACATGGCCAAATGTCCCTGGGGGGCAAACTCACCCCCAGTTGAGAACCACTGGTTGAAGGGTAATCCCACCCATTGCCAATGAGTGGCTCAGGGTTAGGGATGGGACCCAATTCTGGCCAGTGAATCATGAGGAAAGGCCGCTAGTGAGTTCTTAGAATGTTCTTATTAGTTTCACAGAGCAAAGGAGAGCAGGCTCTTACTCTTCCAATGGAGGTGAACAAGGAAGCATATTGCCCTAAAGGCCACTGGCAGCTATTCTGCGACTATGAGGAAAAGCACAGCTAATAATGTGGACAGAGAGAGGGAGCCTCACCCTGTCATTGTTGAGGGGCTGAATCAGCCAACTTTGAAGACAGCCTGGACTACAAGTCATTTCTTAATTTATTGCTTTACTGTTTAAACCAGTCTGAATGGGGTGTCTCTTACTTGTGCCCATAGCATCTGACTTTATAAAATGAGGCCAGCTGTCCCAAATCTCTTTCAGTTTAAATTTTATTTATTTATTTTTTTGTGGCCGCACGCACCACATGGCTTGCGGGATCTTAGTTCCTTACCAGGGATCAAACCCCGGCCCTGGGCAGTGAGAGCATGAGTCCTAACCACTTGACCTCCAGGGAGTTCCCTCAGCTGTACCAAATCTTATAGCCCCTAGGCACTTTCTTCCTCAAATCCTAGTGCCACACCTTCATACCATATAGTTGATTAAAAACAAGCTAAATAAAGACCCTGGGAAAATTTCTACCTCTGGGTCTCTGTTATCCTCCCAACCTCCCTTTATTAACTCTATTTGGCCTGTCCAGTTGGCCCCAGGGAATACTCTGTACCATTTTTTACAAAGATGTTGATCTACCTCCTGAATTACAGTCCTATCGTTTATTGGGTGGTTCCATCTAGACTGTAGGCTGCCTTCCTCCTGCACAAATGTCAAGCCTGAGCTTCTCAGACCAAGGTTATACGTGAGTGGTGGGTGGACCTGGGCCCCAGCCATTCCCGTGCCAATCCCTGCTTTACTTTCTGTCATCTGGTACAATCAGGAACAAAGCAACCCTAGGCATCCCTGGTCAGGTGCTGACCTCAGGTGGAAACAGCTTAGGCCTTAACCACCCCCTGGGAGCGAGGTGTGCAGGGACAGCTACTTCCAAAAGGACCAGTCCTGCTTTGGTCCCTCCTGGTGGGTTAGCTACCTGGCATGTCCACTAGAGTACTGGCTCTCAAACTCTACTGCGCATAGAATGAACTAGGGTGCTTAAAAAAAAGTCCGGATCCTGGGCCACACGCCAGATCAGTTACATTCGAATCTCTGTGGTTGAGACTCAGGCATCAGCATTTTAAAAATTCTCAAAGTGATTCCAATGTGCAGCCAAGTTTGAGAACAGTTCTCTGGAGTCTAGGTCAGAGGTTCTCGAAGTGAGGTTCCTGACCAGCAGCTTCGGTTTGACCTGGGGAACTTGTTGGAAACGTAAATGATCCGACCCTACCCCAGACCCACAGAATCAGAAGCTCTGAAGGTGGGACCCAGCAATTTGTTTTAACAAGCCTGGAGTGATTCTCATGCTCCCTTGCTCAAGTTTGAAAACCATCACTTTATTCAATACTTCCTCAAACTTTCCGGTGCAAACAAATCACCTGGGGATCTTTTGGAAATGCAGAGCCTGATTCAGCAAGTCTGGGGTGGGGTGGAGCCTGCCACTCTAGCAAGATCCCAGGTGATGCAATACTGCTGGCCCTAGAACCACATTTTGGGTAAGAAGGGGCTACAGAGCAACTATATGCAGCCAACAGCGTTTCATCCTCACCCAGAATGGAAAACTGATGACACCTGTTTCTGCCAGAACACTCCCGGCCATTCACTGCTCCAAAACTAAATCAGGGTTATTGCAGCATCCCCCAGCATCCAATTGACTCCTAGAAAGTAACCTCACATGGCAAGTCAACTCACCCGGTGATTGTCGGGGCACATTCCCAGCTAATTTGTCTCAGAAGGAGCACCAGAAAGTCAAATAGCTCCAGACTATACAAGGAACCTTCCTGAAGTGTGGTTGGCTTCTCTTCCTGTAGGATCTCTCAAGTGCCTCCTCCCCATGAGAGGCCAGAGCGACCACAGTTCTTCCAGTACTGACCAGTGTTGAGGGGAGCAGCTATCACTAACATGTAGGGATGTTATAACCAACAGCCAATGAAACCTCCACCAACTGCAGAGGTAAGGACACTTCTCCTGAGTATGTGGGCTACATTCTTTTTGGCAGGCACTACGAAGAATGTGACTGATTGTATATCCCTTTTTGCCTTGGCGACTAGGAAGCTCAGGGCTCCCCTCTGCATGCCCATAGGACCTCCCATGGTGTACTTGGGGTTGTGACCTCACCTGGCTCTCCCTTATCTTTACAGTTGCCAATTTTCCTTTTGTTACTTTCTTTCCCATCCATTTAAAAAAAATGTCATCTCTCAGTAATGATCTTGCATGAGTTACCTAACTTCTCTGTCCTTCAGTGCCTCCATCTGTAAAATGGCGATAATAACAGAGCCAACCTCACTGTGAGGGTTACGTGAGTTAATAAAGGCCTGGCACACAGCACTCAACAAGTTATTTTTATTATTGTTTATGTGAGCCCTCGTAAGTCCTCTGAAGAATACACAAATATCCCATCATTATCACCATGGTGACCCTCCAGGGTGCTCCCTCTCCAGACCTGAGCCCACCCCAATGAGGTCTCAGGCCTGGCCAGCCTCCCCACTCCCCTCACTGGACAGGAGGCTCCTGAGTGTGCCATGACAGTGCCGCTCCTGCTCTGTCCACTGCGTGTGGCCCACCCACCTTGGCTGTCCAGGCCGATGTCCATGACGCCGTGCTTGACCTTCATGTGCCGGCTCAGGTTGCCCTTGAGGTTAAACTTGCTGGAGCAGTAGGGGCACTTGAAGGGCTTGCTGCCCGCGTGCAGGTGCATGTGGCCCAGCAGGTTGTACATGCGGTTGAAGGACTTCCCGCACACCTGGAACACACCCCACCCGGCCTCATCAGCCCGGGAACCCGCGCTCTCCGGACCCCCAGCCACTCCTACCTCCACGGCTGGGCCGGAATCCCATCGGCTGTGGACAAGCACTCACTTCGTCCTTTCCTATGTGACCCCAGAGGCCGAGGACTGAGCCACTCCCTGCTGGTCACCGTTCCTGTGTGTCTGCCCCACGATCCCTGAGCTGAAGCTGTCAGAAACCCAGGGCTCGGATCTCCGGGTGCACTGAGTCTCGGGTCGGGGCTCTTTCCCTGCGGCTGTACCGTTACCTTCACCCCCTCCTCCAATTCTCAAAAAACAACCTCAGTAGCTTGTAGGACCTGAACCCTCACCGCCCACCCCAACCCCCAGAGCCCAGGCAGTTTCACCCAACCAGGGCTCCCTTGCCCATACCGGGTCCCGGCTGCTGCCGTCATGCTGAGGCCACACGTGGGGAAGTCCCACCTGGGGGCCCGAAGGCCTGGTACCTTGCATTTGAATGGCTTCACGGGCGAGTGTACAATCATGTGGGTCTTGAGGGTCTGCTTCTGCACGAAGGTCTTGAAGCAGATGTGGCACTGGTAGGGCCGAACGCTGGTATGGATTAGCATGTGCCGCTTCATGTTTGCCTGCAGGGTGAACTCCCGGCCACACACCTCGCACTTGAACTCCTTCACACCCTGTGCGGGGTGGGAGCGACAGTCAGGGCCACACAATGGACACAGGCTCTGGAAGTGCGTGCGTGTGTGTGTGTGTGTGTGTGTACCACAGGGTCAGTGCTTCTGGGAAATGACTTCCTGGGGATGTTCCAAACAGGGGCCACGTGTTTGAAATGCCCAGGAGGATGTTGGGGAAGAACCATTTACTATGGAAAGCATTCCAGTGATAGGGAGAGATCGGCTGGGTCTTATTGTTCTGACCCATACACCTGCTGTCTCCTGCCCAAGAGGGCAGGTGGATTTGTAGGTCTGCACCAGGGCACCGAGGCAAGCGTGTTCGTTTGCACGTTAATTCATTCATTAATTCATCAACCATTTACCAGGCACCTGCTATAAGCCAGCATCACATCAGGCACCAGAGGCCTCTGGCCAAGAAGTCACAGCCTTAGCCTGGGGGCCTGGATGGCTTCCTGAGGTCAAGATGCATGTATATATTTTTCACCTCAATGCTGTCTCTCAGTGGTCTTTTTGGTTCACAGACCCCTTTGAGAGTATGATTAAAGGTATGAGCACCCCAGGAAAAATGAAAAAACATTCAGGTCTGTGTAGAATTTAGAGTTCTCAAACCTCGGAGCCCGTCCGCGACCCCTGAGAGTGTATTCTAAGCTTCTCTTGTGATAAGAACAACCTGTAGCTCTTGTGGAACATAAAGCCTCTCAGGCCCCTCCCTGGAGATCCAAATTCCCACGAATTTTTAATCCCAACAGGTTCCACAGGTGATTCTTATCACTGATGGACTTTGGAACACAACCCCAGGAGACAAAGATTCCAAGGGAAAACCCTCTGGTTTGGATGGTCAACACACTTTTCCATGGTCTGGAGGTGACCCCCAGAGCAGGACAGGGTGCTGTGTGCACAGGAAGCACAATGTATTGTCTGCGGAGAAAAGTGAGGACAAAAGTTCCTAGAACCCCAGTAATTTAGTAGAACTCCAGTGGCACAGACACATTTCTGTGGTCATAGCTGCTGTCCCAACTGCTTGTTTGGTACAAAGTTTCATGTTATAATTTAACAGTTCCCGTGTCTATTTCTCTCAGCAGACAGGCTGTGTCTCCTGTCTTGTATGCTTGCTTGACAGAGCGAAGATGATGTGTATGACCACGAAGGGGCCCTGCCCTTTGGGATGGTGTGCGCATGTGTAAACTGAGGCTGATAATGGGAATGTTTTCAATTTTATCAGCCTTTGATTTTTGCTTTTGCCTTTTCTTCACAGTATTATTTCTCTTTTAACACTTTGTGGACTTGGGAGGGATTTTTAAGTCTCCTAGTAGAGGAGAAAGATGGCAAATATATAGCACGTGTACTTATCACTTTGCACTCTCCCCACCCTCAACCCCTGCAACCCCCAACTCCCCACAGGCGGAAAGAATCAATCATCTGGTTTTACAGCTGAGCCCAGATTCAGCTTCAGAATCCTTCTTAACATTACACTCTAGGTAGCTACACCAATTGAATGAGGAGCACCTGCAATGAAACCTAAGAATCACCTCTGCTCCAGCAGAAAGAGTTCCCAGGGCTGGGAAAGGCTGGATTCTCGGCCTGGCAGGCTGTTTCTTCCCTACTCACCGTAGTGTCCACTGTGAGAGATAAGGACATGAGTTTGACCAGGAGTGTCTCTAAGTCCGCAATTATGGAGAGTGGCAGCTCTAGGCATGTTCAGCTTCAAAGAGTGAAGTTGGTTGGATTTGGGGTGGAAACCATGGGTCAGGACAAGTGCCAGAGTGGGACTGTGGGACCTGAGAGGTCTCATTCCCCTTCTGGATGTAAGAGCCTCTTAAAGGAGGTGACGTTGGCTGAAAGGCAGGGTGGCCAGTGGACTGAAGGAAGAGGAAGGTAGGGGAGAACTGGTCAAGTTTATGTCTAGGGACACAGTGGAAAAGGACAGTGTTGCTCCACCTTCTGTCCCCACAAGCCACTTTGCTTCATTTTGTCATATTCTAGAACCAATTGTACTTTTCCATAGCAAATATTTTTCCTTACATCTATTCCCTTTTTTTTTTTTTCGTTACGCGGGCCTCTCACTGCTGTGGCCTCTCCCATTGAGGAGCACAGGCTCCGGACGTGCAGGCTCAGCGGCCATGGCTCACGGGCCCAGCCGCTCCGCGGCATGTGGGATCTTACCAGACTGGGGCACGAACCCGTGTCCCCTGCATCGGCAGGCGGACTCTCAACCACTGCGCCACCAGGGAAGCCCACATCTATTCCCTTTTAAGATGAAATATATTTAGCATTTTCCTAAAGGGAAGGCACACAGCTTTTGATAGACTCGTGTAATTACAGGGAGCAAAGGAAGCCCTCTGAGCTTCTGACCATCTATCTCATCCACCTCCCCGTGGCACCCTGCCCTCTCTCCGGCCTTGGTCCTCCCAGCCACAAGATAGAGAATCAGCGATTCTCCAACTGTGCTCCTTGGGTCCTGCAGGGGTTCCTCAAACATTTCAGTTAAAAAGTTTTAAAATGAGTCAAGTTTTACTATTTAAAAAAACTAATTTCAATTACATTTTTTTCTAACACTCATCAAAAAAATATAACTATAAAAATGAGAGATGTTCACCACCTAAAAGATCTCAGGCAGTGCTTCGGGAAGCACTGGATGAAAGCACGGCAGGAGGAGAGGGCAGAGCCTCAGGCCTGGGGCCAAGCCCCCGGCGGGAGGCGGGGGGGAGACCCCAGGGGCCGGGCCCTTGCTGGGGGAGGCCTGTGGCGTCCTTACCTTGTGGGTGAGCGAGTGCTGCTTGAGGTGGTGGATCTGGCTGAACTCCATGCCGCACTCGGTGCACACGAAGGGCCGCACGTTCTGGTGCTTGAGCATGTGGTTCTGCAGCTGGCTGCGGTAGTGGAAGGACTTGTCACACTCGAGGCACTGGTAGAGGGTGGGGCCCTGATGCGAGGCCAGGTGGCGCTTGAGCTGGGTCAGGGTGGAGAAGTCCAGGCCGCACTCGACGCAGACGTGGCAGCGGCCGCTCTCGTGCTTCACCTCGTGGGCCTTGAGCTCGCTGGGGTAGGCGAAGCCGCGGCCGCAGAAGTGGCAGCTATAGGGCTTGACCTCCGAGTGCAGCAGCATGTGGCGCTTGAGGTGGCTGGTCTGCGTGAAGGCCTTCTGGCACACCTGGCACTTGTGCGGCCGGGTGCCCTGGTGCGTCAGCAGGTGTGTCTGCAAGTGGCTGGGCTGCTTGAACAGCTTGCTGCAGTGCGGGCACGAGTGAGGCTTGATGCCATTGTGGCCCAGGATGTGCGTCACCAGGTTGTACTTGGATGTGTAGGACTTCTCGCACATGCGGCACTGCCAGCGCTTCTGACGGTCGCCTGCCTCCACCAGGTACGAGTCGTCGATCTGCACGTTGATGTCCAGCCGGTCCAGCTGGGCCTTCTTGTGGCGTTCCACCGTCGAGCCGGCTGCGTCGGCCTCAAACTCGCCTGCCTCCTGCCACACGAAGCCCTGTTCCGGCTTCACGGGCTCCGGGGACTCCATGGTGGGGGCCTCAGGGTCGCTCAGGGGGGCCAGGTGCGGCGGCTCAAAGCCACACTCCGTGGGCAGCGCCTCCGGCCCGGGCAGCGCCATGCTGGGCTCGGGGAAGCCGTCCCGGGCTGGGTCAGGGAAGTGGGGGTCGAAGGGGGCTACGTCCAGCTCTGGCCGTGGGGTTCGGGGCAGGTGCCGCAGTGTCCGGGGCTTGCGGCTGAAGACGCTGAGGTCGATCATCTTGACAGCGCTGCTCTGCACCAGGGCCTCGCAGCCGCCACTGGCCACCTCGGTGGGGGCCTCTGCTGGGCCCGCATCCTTGTCGTCGCCGGGCACGGACACCTCATAGACCTCCTGATCCTCTTCCTCCTCCACCTTCTCAAACTTGACCTTGGGCACCAGTCGCACGGGCGGCCGTGTCTTCCGCCGGGTGTGCTTCTCGAAGGCTGCCTCCACCTCCAGCACCTCCTCCTCTGCCGGCTCCTCCAGGGCCCGCCCGTTGCAGGCCAGCTGGTAGACATCTGGGCCCGGGGCCCGGGGCTCCCCCATGGCCGCCCCGGACAGCTCCGGCCCCAGGTCCGGGTAGAAGGCTTCGGCGCTTATGGTGGCTCCAAAGAGCTCATTTTCTGAGACCAGGCCCAGCACGGCGGCCTGAGCCAAGGACAGCACCACCACAGCATCCGTCTGTGTCCCTGAGTCCATGAAGCCCTCCATCCCGTGGCGGCTGGCTAGGAGGGCATCGCTGCAGAAGGAGAAGGGAACGTTAGCACTGCCGCTCAATGTTGCGCAGACAGATGACAGACAACAGACAGACAACAGACACCCTCAGCAAGGGCTCAGCCAGTTTTGGGCGTGTCTGTCCCTGACGCCTTTCTATTCCTGCCTTGGGAACAGGGCACACTTGTAATTATGGGGAGCAATGATAACCCTCTGTGTATCTGATCATTGCCATGTCCTCCATCTCCCAGTGGGGTCCTGGGTAAGCCCTGCCCCCTTGCTGACCTCAGTCTTCCCATCTGTGATACAGGGTGGTTGGATTTCCTCAGTGGTTCCCAAACTATGTTCTGCATGTCCTTCAGGAGTTCCCAAAAAAAAAAAAAAAATCGGATCCAAAATTGCAAAATATAAAGATTCTGCTATTTTAAAAACCCATCTACTCAAATGTAATATATACCTCATTCCTGCACATTCAGTAGGCCCACTGGCTTTGTTGCCAAGGTATAATTAACTTTGCACAGACCTTGAGACTGTACAGTGAGGTGTTAAACAACTGTCACCATTTGTAACGGCTTGGCCATGTGAATGTGGTCTTTTGGGTTTTTTTTTTAATATATTGGGCAAAAACAAGGCAACACACAAAAATCAACTAGGTGCCGAGGCCGATCTCAGACAGCAGCTACCTCCTGTCGGCCCTGATGCTAAATGACTGTGCCCATCACAACAGGTCACTGTTCTTGATTAGCTAAATGTTAGACATTTAAATACCTAAATTTATACCGTGTAAAATATAGCTTGTGGGGACTTCCCTGGTGGTGCAGTGGTTAAGAATCCGCCCGCCAATGCAGGGAATACGGGTTTGAGCCCTGGTCCGGGAAGATCCCACATGCCGTGGAACAACTAAGCCTGTGCGCCACAACTACTGAAGCCCGCGCACCTGGAGCCCATGCTCCGCAACAAGAAAAGCCACCACACTGAGAAGCCTGCGCAATGCAACAAAGAGTAGCCTCCGCTCGCCACAAATAGAGAAAGCCTGCGCACAGCAACGAAGACCCAACGCAGCCAAAAAAAAAGATATTAGTGGGTTTTAAAAAAAAAACATGTATAGCTTGTGTCTGATTTGTACACTGGAATTCCATGTGAGATCTGATTTGAAAGAAGGGCTCCATGATGGCTACCAAGTTTGAGAAAACTGGCTGAAATGAATGCTAAAACTGGCTCCCAGGGCTTCCCTGGTGGCGCAGTGGTTGAGAGTCCTCCTGCCGATGCAGGGGACACGGGTTCGTGCCCCGGTCCGGGAAGATCCCACATGCCACGGATTGGCTGGGCCCGTGAGCCATGGCCGCTGAGCCTGCGCGTCTGGAGCCTGTGCTCCGCAACGGGAGAGGCCACAACAGTGAGGGGCCCGCGTACCGCAGAAAAAAAAAACAACAAAAATACTGGCTCCCAGGTTCACAGCTATGCTCTCTGATCCAACAGGTGTTTCTAAAAAAGCCAATGAGTCCACCTATCAGGGTCCAACCCACGGTGCATCAGCTTCCTGCCTTCATAGAGGCTCCCGGTGCACCAGTGCCCTCCGTGTAGCCCGGCCTTTGCACAGGGATTCTCCCACCCAGGTGCCCTTTCCCCAACCCCGGTGAGCTGCCGGCTCCTCCCACCAGCGCCCCAGGCTTCCCTCAAATTCCCCCTGTTCCTGGGGCTTCCCAGCCCTCCCTGCCAGCCCGGATGTGGAAGGGCCTCCTCCCTGGCCTGGGATACTCATCAGATTATACCCCGCCTCCGGCTCAGTGCCCAGCACAGCACATCAGAGGCACCCCATAAGGAAGGGGAAAGGAAGACAGGACTGGGGTGGCTCCTGCCTGCCTTGCTGGCTCTTCTCCCAGGGCCAGGGTCAGGTGCATGGCCGGCGGCGGCCCTTCCTCAGGAAACCAGCTCCCGGCCTGGTGCCTCCCTCCCCCCACAGGCCAGAGAAGCTTCCCCTTCCTGAAGCCGGCTAAAAATAAAATACCCCAGGGAGGAATTTAGCCTCCTTGAAACAGACACTAAAGATTAAACTATTAAGCTTAAACCAGGGCTCTCATGGAAGGGGTCAGATGGAAGGAAACCTTTGGGTCCACCTGGAACAGGCTGGGGGGTTAGCCCTGATTTAGAGCCCACCTCCCACCCCCTGCTGGAAAGAGCACCCAACTTGAGCTTGGCCTCAAGTCCCAGCTCTGTCGTGTACAAGTGACTAAGCAAAGTCACTTCAAAGTCACTTCTGCGTCTCAGTTTCTCTGTCCAAAAATGGGGATGGAAACACCTACCCATGGGAGGGTTGTGAGAGCCCAGAGGTCAGAACATAGATGAAGGGGGTTAGTTAATTATAAAGCCCTCACCAGATGTAAAGCGTCACTATTATTTATCTGCCCAGATCTCTGGAAGCAGCCTTTTCTGATGAAAACCACAGAGCTAAGAGACTTCTCCATTCTGGGGCCCGAAATTCAAGCAAAGGTTTGGGTGATTCTGTGACAGCCTCTAGAGACTAAGAACTCATTCACTGATTAGTGCAGCAAATATTTGCTAAATCCCTGCTATGGGTCAGGCCCTGTGCTTGGAGATGTAAGGGAGATGAGGACACCCCTGTGGTGTCCAGAGATGACCCCTGTGCCCACCGGAGCCCCTGTGGGGGAGCATCACTGCCTTGGATGGCAGCGGCCCATCTGACACAGCGCCCAGCAGCACCCAGCAGCAGCCCTCGTGTCTGCTGTGGGTTTGAGAAAACAAGCAGTTCAGCACTTTTGTCTAGACTTCCTCAAAGGCAGGGCCAGCGGAGGGGAGGGACTGACCCTCAACAGCGGAGCCTGTGCTAGGACTTGGCCCTGGATTCTAAATTCAAATCTGGACAATATCCTTTTCTAGCTCAGGTATATCCTGTCACATCCTGAGCCTCAGTTTCCTCATCTCTGCGGAGGGGGATATAGTGCCTGAGTCCTGGGGTGCTGAGGAGATGAGATGAGGATGCCAGTGGAAATGTTAGTTCCCTCACCTGTGCTCTTCTTCTGGCCCCAGTCCCTGGCACCACCCCTCTTCTGGCAGCTGAAGGGAACGGGAGCAAAGAAACCCATAACATCACTCTACTGGCAGATGAGTCGGCGAAAGAGTCAGCCAATATCAGCCTGTGGGAGCTGGAGCACAGGTCTGCTGTGGTCCCCTACACGGAGGGTGATCATGTAACATTCCATCCCTGTTAGGAGGGACCTTCTAAGAGTGAAAGGGGCCACTCCCAAGGCTCACACCAGGATCCCAGGTGCAAGCCGAACCTGCCCTTGGCCACCACGCGTCCCCCTCCTGCAGGGACAGGTGGCAGGTTTCACTTTGGGGCTGAGGACTGGAGCCTGTGCCTGGGTGTAAACGGGGACCTGCCCACAGTCCTCGCTCTCAAGGGGTTCGAGCCCACGTGCGGGGACGCAGAGGTGCCAACAACTAACCATAAAGGTGGTGACTGAGTGCTCACCAGGTCCCAGGAAAGCCATTTCATCCTACGAACAATGCCATGGGGGCGGCGTGGGGGTGGAGGTAGTGAGCGCCACACTGCACAGCCCAGGAATCTGGGGCATAAGTACCAACAGCAAGCTCAAGAGTGCCCTGGCAGTGAGGGCAGAGCTGGGTCAGCACGCGGGCCCCATCCAGGCTCCACTGCATCTTCTGTGCAACCTGGGAGGTCACGTCATGGCTCTGAGCCCAGCCTCCTCAGCTCCCAGGTGCTGCCCTGCGCCCCTCAGGCTCCCAGGAGCCAGCAGCAAAGCTCGGGCAGGCTCTGGGCAAACCGCAGCATAAAGCCTCAGACCTGTCCCTGCCTGGCTGGTCCAAGGCTCCGGCCGGACTGGGGAACTGGGGTCCCCCTCGAGGGCAGCCACAGCCCTTCCTTGGGTCTCCACTCAGAAGGAGACCTCCATCTCCTTTTCCTGGGAGCCTCCATCAACCCATCTGCCCATCTGGCCCGTCAGGCCCCTGCTTTCTTTTACTTGCCTGACCAGACACATATCACCCTGTAAATACATGTTTAAGGGGCTTATGGGGCTCAGTGTTCACTGGGGCAGCCAGGCAGGCTGTGTGTGTGTGTGCTCATGTGTGTAGGAGGGGCTCTGTTTGTTGCGGCAGAAGAAAGACGACAGAAGGAAGAACGAAGACAGAGGGAATCTAATTCACCTGCGTTTCGCATATGTGTCAGTCCGCCTATCACACACAGGGCTGGGGAGTGGGAAACTGGTGGCTCTGCAACCCTGGTGCCATTATTCCCCCTCCTCCTGGGCCATCTTTTTGGTCCCCCCCCTTCTCAGAGGCCACAACTCTCCCGTTTTATGTCCTGGCACAGGCTGCCCAGGGCAGGACGAGAGCCCGCCAGGTGCGCCCCACCTGTGTGCCAGGGCGGGCCCCACACCTCAAGGACCCTTTTGTCATCTTCCTGGGCCCCCCGTGGCACCTCCTTTCTCAGGGCAAGGCCTCTCTCCCCCCTCTTGTGCAGCGGGTTCAGAACAAAAGCTCTCTACGATGTCCAAGAGAAAGGGGAGCTCAGACCGCCCCGGGCTCTGCACAGCCTGGACTATGAGATGAGGGCGCATCAGAGCTGATGCAGCTCAGCCTCCTACCAGGACACCCTCGGTCTCCAGGGTGGAGAGAAAGGAAATGGCAAAGGCAGGGAAATAGAGGAAATGGAATCACTGCCTGATTGTAGTTTAAAGACTTGCACTGGGAGTAGGGGGAAGGGAGGCCATAGCAGAAAGAGAGTGAGAGAGAGAGAGAGAGAGAGAGAGAGAGAGAAGGGCTGTGGAGGCCAAGAAACAAAAGCAGGGGAGGGGGAGGGGAAGGAGTAGAGTGGAAAGAGAGGAGGGGACTTTGTCAGTGACACCAGAAGCCCAGGGCTGCCCTATTTCCCAGGGCTTAGCATCACCCCCTCCCAGGCCTGAGCGCCAGGCCAGCCCTGGGGAGTGACCCAAGTCTCATCCCCTGAGGCCCAGCAGGAGGTCTCCCCAACCCAGGCAGACACCCAGGTCCTCCAGACCTCTCACTGTTGCTTCATCTATTGCTGTACTATGGTTCCTGTAAACACTGACACAAGCTTGTCAAATGAATTAACGAGTGACTTGCTATGTGACCCTGGACAAGTCACCTGACCCTTCAGGGTCTCGGTTTCTTCATCTGTGAGATGGACACAAGAGGCTTCTTGGAACCTTGAGGGCAGGTTAATCCATTGGCTTACCTGCCTGTCTTCCAGGGTCCCCTCCCCAAGACGAGACCTTTTCTCATCCACACTGCTTTAAAAGATCATTTCCTCTCACTGAGACCCCCTTCAAGCACCAGGGGAGGGTCAGGGAGCTCAGAGTAGCTCTGGAACGCAGAGAGTGGGGCAGAGCACTTGAGGCCTGGTCTGGCCTGGGGCTGGCGGGACAGGAGCCATTTGGAAGGAAGAACCAATAGGGCCTGGTGACCACCTGGCTATGCTTTGCCTCATGCTCACCACCAGGACATCTCAAACTTAAGTCACAGGAATGCTCTGGGGCTTCTGTGAGCCCAGACTTGGGATGTCACCAAGCACCCTGATGACTATTTTTGAGGGCCTAGCAAGTGCCAGGGCCTGCTCCCTGACACAGGCCCCGCAGTGCCCTGGGCTTCTGCTAGGGGGAAACGTTCGCCCCTTGGCTTTGAATCACCAGGCGACTCTGAGGCTGTGGTCTCCAGTCCTGCCACTGAATCACTGACTCAACACACCTGCCAGGTGCTGGGTGCCGATCTTGGTCCTGGGGATACAGTAGGAAGCACGATAAGCTCCCATCCTCAGGGAGCTGCTCTGAGTGAGCTCAGTCTAAAACCTGAAGCGCCAGGATCTTTGGGAGGTAGGAGGTGCAGCGCTGGGGTCGGGTGGGGACCAGCGGAGCAGCCCCTGGGTCCTGAAAAACTGAACCCAGAGTGGGGCAGAACAGGTAGCTGGGCCCGGGGAGGGGAAAAGGAGGTCCAGGTATGCACACAGCTGTAAAAAAATACACAAAACGAAACAAAACAAAAAAAACCCCCAAAACAAACAAAAAAACCACTCACGGGACTTCAACTTATAGCAAAACCACCCTCTTTGTTTCCTCTCATGTCCCCCTGATGGTAGACTTAAGGGTAAACTCTGCTCACATCCCATGAAAGGAAGAGGAAGCGAAAGCAAAAGCTGGAGGTTTGTGCAAACCTCAGAGCTCCTTGCACAGTCTCACTTCTGTCCAGCCCACAAGGCCTCACTCGACTCAGCAGCTCCAGGCCCAGCGCTGACGAGGCAGCTGGGTTGGGGGTGGGGTGGCCAAGGGGGAAGTGTATGAGTCTCCTTCTTATAGGGGCCTCTCTCTGCCTCAGCTTCCCCTTTTCTCTGTGGACAGATTTGCTAAGCCCTGCCTCCAGAGGCCAGAGTGGCTGGGCCACCAACCCACAAACCACAGGAAGACCTGACGTTCACCATGTATGGCTACTTCCTTTTCCAGAAAAGGAAACTGAGGCTCAGGGAGGGGAAGGGACTGGTCCAAGGTCGCACAGTGAAATGCTGGTAAAGCAGGTCTCTGGCCCGGAAGCCCACCCTCAGCCACATGGCCTATAGGATGAAGTTCCTGTGCCTTAGCTGACTGCCCAAGGCTGTCCCCAGCCAAGCTCTACCTGACCCTCCTTTAAGCCTTCCTGTCCCTCTGCATCACACACACACACACACACAAACACAGACATACATGGAGCTGTTTCCTACCTCGGGGCCTTTGCACAGCCTGACTCCCCTGCCAGGACTTGCCCTTCCCTTGCACTGGGTGAATATCCCTTCATCTTTTCGGAGTCAGTGCAGGCACTGCCTCCCGGGAGATATTCCTTAGCCAGGGGCGGGGCGAGGGCCTCTTCCACAGCCTGAGAACATCAAGTTAATTTTACATGTGGCTAGGCTGGGTGCCCAGTTGTTTGGCCAAACGCTAATCTCTTGATAGATGTTGCTGTGAGCCACACAGCAACACATCTACAATCTGTTGACTTTAGCAGATTACCCTCCTTATTGTGGGCAGGTCTTATCTAATCAGTTGAAGTTTTCAGAGAAAAACGGAAGTTTCCCAGAGAAGAAGGAATTCTGCTTCGAGACTGTTATCACAGAAATCCTGCCTGGGTCTCCAGCCTGCCAGCCTGCCCTGCAGATTTTGGACTTGCCAGCCTCCACAATCGTGTGAGCCAATTCCTTAAAATAAATCTTTCCCTGTGTGTATATATCCTGCTGGTTCTGTTTCTCTAGAGAACGCTGATAAAATCATGTTGATTCATAGTTGTATCTGTTTATGGGCCATCTCCCCCACCAGACATCCACCCCAGAGGATGGTGACTGCAGGGTGGGGCAGAGAGGGCCCAGCAGGGGAGTGTCCGGAGAGAAAGACGCCAGGGCAGGGAAAGGGGAAGGGAGGAAGCCTAGTCGTCGAGAACCCGGAACGAGTGAATGAATGAATGAATGAATGAGACTGAGGGGAAATCCTTGCCTCCTTGCAGAAGAGTTCTACAAATGCTGGGTTCTTCCCCACGCCCTGACCCATCTCACCTCCAGGACAGTCCCGCCTCCTCCCTGGGGTGGCCTCCAGGCTGCACAGAGAAGGCCCAGGAGCACTGAGGTCCCTCCAGCCCTATGACAGCGAGGACTGTTCTGAAAGCGTTCCCCCTCCTGCTCTCCCAGGCCTGGGGCACCGAGACCCATCCTGGGAGCCACACCTCTGCCTCTACAAGCTGAGGTGAGCTGGGCTGAGGCACTCCTGGCTGCACAGAGCGGCCACTGTGTGAGGGCCCCTCCTCCAGGGAGGTCACAGGGACCCCTAAACCCTAGGAAAGGAAGGATGGAGTCCCCACGGCGAGAGGCACAATCTTGGGCCCGCTGTATTCATGAGGCCTCTCAATTCAAACTCCTCCAAGGGCAGAGACTCTGGCTCCACAGGGTCCGACTGGCATTGTTTGATGAGAGCACCAGTGTCCGGGCCTCACCCCAGGCCAGTTAAACCAGAATCTCTGGGTCTGGAGCCTGGACATCGTATTTCCCCCAAACAACCCCAATTTATTCTGATTCTCGAAATTAATTGGTAAGAGCTGACAAGCACTCTCACGTGACCTGGCCTTGAAGGCCAAGCAGGTTCCTCTCTTGGAAACGCGGCTACGCACCAAGCCTTACACTCTCAACCAAAGACTACGTGAAGGCACGCCGTGAGGTGGAGTCGGGACCAGGGGGCAGAGACCCTAAGCAAGCCGGGCCGAGGAGGAGGGAGCGAGTGCGTCCAGAGAAGCAAGCCTGTGGGCTCCTGGGGAGCCCTGGTCCCTGGATGGGGCCAGCCCCTGCTGCCAGCCTGGGGAACCCTCACTGACCCCTGTGTCCTGAGGAAAACTGAGTGGGTCCCTGACCCTTGTAGAAATGAGCCCAAACTAGCAGGGCGTCTGCCACACTAACTGCTGGGGGCAAACGCTGAGCTTCCCGCAGAGCCGCACACGGAGCACATGTCCACTTCCCGTGGATGCGGGTAAAGGAGTGATGTGATGCCTCTCATTTGAAGTCACCAGGTACCCAGAAGCCGTGGGCCCTGGGTCCTCCTGCCTGACCCCTCACTTGTCACAAAGGAGGAAAGCTGGGCTCTCCCACAGCAGGACAGTGGCCTCACTGAAGGTCCTTTGCCCAGGCCACTTTGGCTGTGTACCCTCGAGGTTGGTCTTAGAATCTTCATCAGCAGGGTTGGAAGGAACTTTGGGGACCCTCCTGTGCAATGCTGTCATTTTACAGATGTGGAAACTGAGGCCCCCAAGGCTCCCAGCCCACAATGGGGACCAAACTGAGAGTTCTTGATTCCCAGTGCATTTCCATCCATCCATCCATCCATCCATCCACGTCAAACATGGCAGCCACCCCACATACTTGGGCCCTCCTACCAGGCTGTTGGCCTGCATCAAGTCCAGACACGTTACCAAAGACCTGTAAGAACTTGCTTGATTGGCCCCTGCTTATGTGGCAACTTCACAGCACTTTGCTTGTCCCCTTACTCATCACCCTCCAGCCACGTGGGCTTTCCTCATTTTCTATAACAGACTTTCCTGCATGAGGCCTTTTCACATGCTGTTCCCCGTGCCTAGAATGCTGTTCCTTGTCCCTCATCCTTCAGCTTTCAATCAGGCATCACTTGCTCAGGAACCTTCCCTGACGCCCCTCTCCCCAACCAGGTCTGGACCCCCAAGTTCTAAGCAGTTATAAGGTTAATACTTTTCCTTCCTGGGCTTTATCACAATTTTTAATGACAGATTTGATTGTATAAGTACTCGCTCAATGTCTGGTGTCCCCATTAGATCACAGATTCTACAAGAGGACAGAGAACTCGTCCATGTGCTCACAGTGCATTCCTAGCAGAGTGCACGTACAGAATGAATTGTTGCCCTTTTGAGAATATCTATATTCAAGTGCAAAGAAAAAAGAGGCCCCTTGCCGAGCCCCAGGTGGAAATCCCCAAGTCTGTACTTCCTTTCCCTGAACTTCAGGACTAGTCCCCGTTCCCAGGGGAAAGGACAGCAGGTCTCATGTTTCTGGAAGGCTCTGTGTCTTTTCTCCAATTCCAGAAGCAAAAAACACATCTATCCTCCAAACAAGTACACTCTGCTGGACCCAAAGATCACCAGCTTAATGTTAACAGGGAAAAACAAATAAAACTTGGGCTCACAAGTTCACAGACAAAGATAAGAACCACAAATGAAGGAACAACGGGAGCATTTATTGGGCTTGAACTTTGTCAGGCCCACGTGCAATTTCTAGGCTTCTAGGCAGCCCTCTGGGGTTGGGAGTACCATTTCCGTTCTACGGTTGTGGAAACTGAGGCTTAAAGAGTGGCAGTCCCTGACAGGTAGGGTAAAGAAGACCCCAGCTGGGTCAGCCCTGGGGGGCCCAGGCCCAGCTCTCTCCACCCTACCACCTTTGGGCGAGGATGAGTTTTCTGGGTCCAGTCTTATTCCCTTGCCAACCTCAGTTTCTCCACACCGGGGCCTGATTCAGACCTGGAAGCCCCTCGTGGCTTCCCTTCCTCCTCCCCGAGCCTTGTCTCGGGCCCCGCCTGCACTGAGCTCTCAGCCCTCTCCATCCTGTCTTCCTCTCCCTCCTTCCGTTTCCGTGGCAACCCCATCCTCCGCTCTGCCACTCGGTCCTGCATTCCCATCTCTTTCTTTCCTCTTTCATCTCTCCCCTCATCGCAGTGTATAGTCCAAATCCCTCCCTGTCCTTTGCTTCTGGTCTCTAGTCCCTTTTACTCGCCTTTTATCTCTTTCAATGTTCTCTTGTCATCTCAGGGCGACATTTATTTATCTCTTTGCTTAAAAAAAAAAAAAGAAAGAAAGAAAGGAGAAAAAAAGAAACCCCATTTCATCAGCCCGAGGCTTCTTTCTCTTGGGTTCTCTCCAAGGGCTAGACTCAGACAGATCCCAGAATGGACCCCCTGCCTTGCCACCATGCAGGCCCTCTACTGACCTCACTTACTGCAGGGAGGAAGGAAACACAGATGGGAGGTGTCCGGGGGCGAGGGCTCATTGGGGGAAGGCACCCTAAGGGGCTTGGCCCTGCTCCTCTGAGGCCAGGCTACAGGAGGTGCCAGAGGCCCCCTCAGGAGAGAACACGGCCGGACCTAGACCCAGGGCTAAGTGGGGGCCCAGCATCCCTCTGCAGGAATTCACTGCAGTTCAGGGAAAGTCCACACATACACTGCCCCATGCCCCATACCTCCTCCAGGCTCCACCCTGCCTTGTGTGAATGCATGCATGGGACACAGGGCCTGGCCCAAGGCTGGGGCACACAGCAATGCTCAAGGTGCCCAGCTCCCCTCACTCCAAACAGGATAGTGAGATTCACACCCATTCTTCAAAATTCACTCTTTCGCTGTGATCCTAAACGGCCTCTGAGAAAAGGAAGCACCCACTTGTGGGCTGTCCGACCCATGTCTCTGTCTCCACTGTTTAAGGCAGGAGGAAGGGTTGTCAGTTTTTTCTAACTTCTTTTTAGCCATCGTTAACTGAGCTTATACTAACGAACAGGCACATGATCCAGGCCATCCCAGGGAGATGAGCATTTTAATTTTCATTTTACAGATGAGCAAACTGGGGCTTGGAAAAGCTGTTACTTGTCCAAGTCACAGAGCCAATAGGAGGTAAAGGTGGGATCTGAGCAGGTTAAAATCATGCTCTTCCCCTTTTTCTTTCCTTCTTCCTGTGTTCCCCGGAGGGGAGGGTCACGCCAATCCTGCACCCAGCCTCCCCAGCCCCTGCCTTCTACATTTCTGTGTTTAATCTGGAGTGATCAGAAGTGACAAGAGAAACAGATTTACCACAGAAAACAAAGCAAGCTGATCGTGGCTGGGGCCCCAGTGTCTCAAAGCGACAGAGAGAACACAGGGGTTTGTGGAAAATGGTATCAAGTCCCCTGGAAAACCAAAACCACAGGGAGAAGAAAGGGGCCCTGCACCTTCAGGAGCCCCACAGGCAGTGTGAGCGTCTGCTGGAGCTGTGATGTGTTGTTGACCAGGGGGGAAGTATCAGTGGCCGCTAAGTCCTGGGACCCAAAGTCCCCCCCTGGAGTAGCCCCGGCCAGCCCCGTCAGGGGCGGCTGGCAAGGCCCGGCCCCAGGACGCAGCAAAGCCCAGGAACCCAGGCCTGCCAAGCCCAGGGAGGTGTCAATGACACGACAGCTCTGCTTCTCCCCTAAAAGGCTGGCTTAGCACCTCAGGAACTCTGGGAGCAGGGTCCGAGGAGGAAGAGGTGGGAAGCAACAGAGGGGGAGGGGGAACGGGGAAGGACAGCCCCTCACGCTGCAAACAAACAGAGCGGAAAGGAGCCCGGCTCTCGGTCTGGCAGGCCTGGCCGGCCTCCCCATCTCTGCCACATATGAGCTGGGTGGCCTTGGGCAAGTTCCTCAACCTCCCTGGGACTTGGTTTCCTTGCTGTAAGATGGGGACAGTGATATGAAAAGGATCCATCACGTACTGAGCCCTTCCTTCTGGCCAGGCTTGTGCCTGATGAAATCACGTACAGAAAGCATGCCATCTTGATAACAAACCCACTTACAGAGGAGGAAACCAAGGCATAGAGGAGTTGAGTGACGCATCCAAGGTCACCAGATACACAAGAGGAGTAAGTGGAGTTCAGGTTTCATTCTTGGGTCAACTTAAGTGCTCTTTCAGGTAAAGGAAATAAGGGAAATACAGGTATCCATGAGGAATACCAGGACCCTGGTGGATACCAAAATCTGCAAATGTTCAAGTCCCTTATATAAACTGGTATAGTACAGTCAGCCCGACTGAGACGAGTTTGATAACAAGGCTGGTGCATAGTAAGGACTCAATTACTGGGAGCTGTTGCTATTGTTATCATTCCGTTCATCACCCACTCCCAGGGCCAGGCTGGTGCTGGCTGCTGGCGGGACACAAAGTTCCCTGCTCTCAGGGACCTCACATGTTGGTTAGAGAGACAAGACTAAGAACCACGAAACAGGACAGCAAGATATCAGAGAAGAAATAAGCACAAAATGCATGGGGTACCACAAAAGGACAGAGTAATCGCTTTTTTTTTAATTTAAGGGGTCAGGGACATTCTTGCATGTAAACCAGCACTTTGGGAGTCCACAGAGACTCAGAGCATGAGCAGCAGGGGTCTAGCCCCACCCCCTTACACACTGGTTTGGGTGAGCCTCAGTCTCCTCATCTGTAACACGGGATGATGGTCCCACTTCCCAGAGCTGAGCCCATTAGCCCAATGAGCACGTTCTGTGGTATGCAGTACACAAAGGTTGTGCGGAGGGGATGGGGAAGCCTAGAGATGGGAGAACCTGGCTGGGAAGCCCCCTCCCCCATCTGATGCAGCCAGAGATGAAGGGAAGGTAAAAATGCAGAAGAGCAGTGGGCCAAGAACAGCCGAGGAGTGTGGCCTGGCCTCTCCTCTCTCACAGCAGCCAGCGTGATTCATCCCCAGCCTCCATCCCAGCAGCGTCCCTGGCAGCGTCTGCCTCCTGAAGCTGATGCTGTAATCAACATTTATTTTGCAGTCACCCACACACCCAAGTCGAGTATGGATTTATGCCAGGAGAGGAGTAAAGAATGCCTCTCTCATTCACGTAATGCCTCCATGTATCTCCTGAGGGGAGGGACAGCTGGGGAAACATTTAGGCTGAGTGTACACACGCAGACATCAGACGCATACAGCTGTCCATGCAAGCTATCATCAGCGGCAAGCAGGAACACCGTGCAGCCCATTCTTTCCTTAGTCACCTAATGAACCACACTTTCACACAGTGAGATGTGGGTCAGGACCCACATGATGGGTGGATGCCCGTGGTCTTGAGTACTTTGCAGTCCAGCCGGGAGGATGCATGTGGGGGCATGGGGCAGCCCATGATGCAGACATGAGATAAAAGGTTTAGGGGAGACTGCAGAGAGAAGGCAGGGGGAAGAGGACGGGGCCACCACAGGCAGGCCCTGCTGGGGTCTGTACACTGCCAGGAGCTAACAGGGAAGGGGAATCTCATCCGCAGGCTGGACTGAGAGGTGGGAGGAGAACCGGAGGGCAGTGGGGCCCGGGAGGGCCTTGAGGGCAGGTCCCTCGAGGAGGGTGGGTCCACAGACATCAGAGGAGAAGGTGCTCAGGGTGGCCAGCTCAGCCCAGAGTGGGAACTGGTTTCCTCTTTGATCTGGATCATAAAGGATGACTCTGAGGCCCATTAGAAGACCTCACCTTGGGACTTCCCTGGCGGTCCAGTGGTTACGACTCCACACTCCCAATGCAGGGGGCCGGGGTTCGATCCCTGATCAGGGATCCATGCCGCAACTAAGAGCCTGCATGCTGCAGCCAAATATACATACATACATACATATATATATATATATACATATATATATATATATATATATATATATATATATATACACACACATACACAGAGAGAGAGAGAGAGAGAGAGAGAGAGAGAGAGAGAGAGGGAACTCACAGAAGGCTGAGCTCTGGGCCATGTGTCCCCAGCCGCTAAAGTTCAAATGCATGTGGTGTGTGACCCAAAGGCCAAAATGATTTAAATGGAGGTGACCATTACAAAACAAGCAAATTGTCTGGCTATCGCTAGAGATGTTTGCGGTGGACTTGGAAGGTTTCCTCACCACGCTCCCTGTGGTGGGGACAGCCTGTGGGGTTGAGGGTCCTCAGGGCAGGCCTTGGAATGCAGGGTGGGGCCCCTTGGCTGAGGGCAGCAGGAAGGTCTGGAGTGAGCTAGGCCACTTCCTGGCTGTAAGTCCTTGAGCAAGTTGCTTCACCTCTCAGAGCCTCAGATTCCTCAACTGTAAAATGGGAATGACAGCTGCCTTTCCCACAGGATGGCCAAGATGATGTGAGCGAAAGTACCTGGCACAGGTGCTGCCATTTGACAAATGGTAATTTTTCGCTTTTACCATTGCAACGTATGTAAACACACAATGTGCATCACCTACGGCCCCGAAATATTTGATATTTTCTTACTGTCACTAAAAATATCTGTCATAAATCCCACAAAGGAGTGGTAAGTGCATGAACATTTGGAAAAAGCAGCTATTTTGAGGGAGAAAAAGTAACCAAATCAGGTGCAAGGGGAGAGATGCTGGAATTGAACCCCGTCTCGAAGGAAGGTTCTAGCTCAAGTTTTTGGCCCACACAAGAACCCCTGCGTTGCCTGAGGGGGCCGTGAGGGTCCCTTGGGCCCCAGGACCCAGAGTGGAGCCGTGGAGAGGTGGGAAGACCTTTCCTGGGACACGTGGAGAAGCCTTCATCACAGATGCCAGATGTTTTCTCTTTCGTGAAATTTTGCAACTCAACGGGGTAGCTCAAAAGACTAAATTTCTAAGAGAATTACAAAACCCAACTCTCCTCACTAGAATGTAGTCTTTCTGGGATCACTGGGCACCTTCTCAGTCTCACCACTAATAGCTGGGATGACCCACCCTTAGCAAACAGAGCCCCGATAGGTCACAGGGTGAAGGGGAGATTCCGAGAATAAGACCCCTGTGCTGGCCTCAATTCCTTGAAACTAAAATGCCCAGGAAGCTTCTTATGTGAAGACCATGCACGCTTACATGTGCACCGGCCAGGAGGCAGGCAAGGGTCAGGAACACTCAGGACCTCCTCCGAGAGCCTCAGTGGATTCCCTCCTCCGAACACCCCCAGATCTGAGTGTCAAAGTGCACAATGAAACAAGTTCTTCTGGGACCCAGAAACACAGGCTGGGCAGGGGAACGAGCACACCCACCTCCACGGGCAGAGCCCTCGACGGCTTACAAAGTCCTTTCCAGGCACGATGCCACTGGGTCCTCCTCACCTGGTCTGAGCAGCCAGCCATATGGGCAGCACCTGTGTGGGCAGTGCTCTTATTCCCATTCGACAGGTGGCAAAATCCTGATGTTAGTGGACTGGCTGACGGTCCCGAGAGCTACAGTGCCAGCCTGTGCCGACTCTCAGCGCATTATCTAATAGCGACCACAGTCTGTGTGGTTGGTACTGGTACCACCCCCCTCATTCTACGTATAAGGAAACTGAGGCACGGAAAGGTTAAGAACGCCTTTAGAACGGTGCGCTCCTTGTGACTGCTTCCACAGAGATAAGCAGCAGCATTTAGAAACTTTTACAGCAATTTGACGTTGCTATGGTATCTAGGCAAGGTTGATAAGTTATCAGTCTGCAAGGATTAGAAATAATAATAATAGTTTAAAAACAGGTTGAGAAGTACTGGTTTAGTGTCCAGACTCTGGAATCTGAAGGCTTGAGTTTGAATCCCACCTCTGCTACCTCCCATCATTGTGACTATTTCTCCTGACTAAGGGGGGAGTGGTGCTGACAGCACCTGCCTCACAAATGAAAATATTCAAAGCGCATATAGCAGAACCTGGCAGCCTGTTTGCTACTATTATTAGCATTCGGAAACTTGCCTGGGGCCACAAAGAGACTTACTAGAAGAGCCAGCTCCTTGCGGCCAGGTCTTAAAGGGGGGATTGACCATCAGGCCCTCTGCCACCCTGGAATCGGGGGACCCAGGAAACATGTCTGTCTCCGAAGCCTGTTCACAAATATAGACCCTCTTGCTCCTGCCAGGAGCGAGCTGCCTTCACAGGCTCCCCTTTCATCTCTAGGCCAGGGTGCTGTGGTTGCCTTAATGGGGTGTAAGGAGATGTTCTTGTCCAAACTGGAAAAACCTGATGAGCAGCCAGGCCCGCCCTGGCAAGCTTGGGTTTGGCAGCAAGGTGTCTTAAGAGGCTGGCAGGGCCAGAGGGGCAGTGGTAGCACCCAGGGAGATGCTGCGAGGGATGGTGTCTGCTCGCTGGGTATCTCCATCCCTTCTCTGGAGTACAAATCCCTACATCCGTGGAGGCAGGATTTGCTACCTTCACCCACACAGCTCACCTGTCTCGGTCACCCAGACTCAGAGGGAGGACACAGCCTCTTCCCAGCCCTTTGGAGCCCCAGGCTGTCCTCCTCCCGAAGGGTATGTCATCCACTGAACTTGCACACAGTAGGTGCTCCACCCGTGTCCCCTGATTAAACCATCCTTCGGGGGGTTCAGATCCACCTCCCTGACATTCTTCTTCCAATGAGCCTTCTCATTGTCCCCACCTGTCCTGCTGTCCCTCCCTGCTCATGCCACCCTCTGCCTGGTGCTGACTTGTCCTTCTACCTTCCTCCATGGATGTGGCTGGGACCCTGCCCCAGTTTTGCTTGGGGGGGGGTCCCGTGCCCTGAGTGGGTAGGGGATGGGGCCCTCCTTTTTGGGGGCTCTCCAATTACACAGCACTTGGCTGCTAAGGACAAATTCAATTGACACTTCAACAAACATTTTGAGGGACTTCCCTGGCAGTCCAGTGGTTAAGACTCCGCGCTTCCAATGCAGGGGGCACGAGTTTGATCCCTGGTTGGGGAACTAAGATCCCACATGCCGCGTGGTGCGGCCAAAAAAAAAAGAAAATATAAAACAAACATTTATGAAGCGCCTACTACGGGCCAGCTGTGCTGGGTGGGATGGAGATACAGGGCTTATCTTTGGGAGGTTCCCTTCAACCCAGACCTCAAGGCCTGGCAGCTTGTGCCAGGACACTCGGGCCTGGAGCCCAAGCTCCATCTCACCCAGGCCACACACCCCAGGGCTCCTTCCCAGAGATCCCTGTGTCTCTCCAGGTGCCCTGGCCCCGTCCTGGGGTCCCTGGGCAATTGTGAGCTAAACTGAGGTCCCTATGTCCCGGGGACCAGAGCTGCAGACTTGGCCCTTTGTCTTGTGTTCTGAAAGGGTACAAAGGGACTTCCAGACCTGCAGGCTGAGGCCGTCCCTCCACAGGGAAGAAATAGGCCCCCAGACCTCACTCCTCTCTCCTCCAGGCCTGCCCCGGCCTCTCAGGCAGCCCTGCTCCTCTCACATGGCTTTCGATGTCTAGGTGCAGCCCCTGACACTCCCCAATTTCTTGCCTTCTCTCCACCTCCTGAACGGGGGTCAGGTCCCCGTCCTCCATCGGCTCCTCCACCCCTGCTCTCTGTCTCCTCTACTGAAGCTAAACTGTTCTCTGGAAGGTGACAGGTGAGTCCTGCAAACAGAGGCTCTGATTTGGGTCTTCTCCCCGACAAGGCAACAGCTGCCTCCCCACCTCGGCTCCGGCCGGTCGCGCTGCCCTCTCTCTCTGCCTCTCCTTTGCTGCCTTCATCAGGCCTTGGCCTCTGCTTTCTCGTCCTACAGGGGTTCCCTTGGAGAAAGCCTCTCCCCTGTGTTTCAACTCTCACCTCCGTGCTGATGCCACCAGACCCACGCCTCTACCTGGGCCCTGCAACGTTCCCTAGACGTCAGACCTTCAATCAGTCAGCACCTGTCTAAACCCCAAGGATCACTCGGCTCCTTGGGGCCAGCCACTGCTGCCAGCTCCCTCCTTTCTGCTGTCCCAGTTTTCCAGCCTCCTCTCCAGGACTCCAGGGCCAGCCAAGGCAGGCCCGCTGTCTCCACAGCCGGGGCCACGCCAGACAACCATGAGGCCGCGTGTGAACCTGGCCTTCCTCCCTGTGCTCAGCCCTGCCCCAGGGTCCCACGGTCTCCCTGAGCCCTCCCCCGGCCAGAAGGCCAGGCTCCCACAGAGGAGGGAGGTCTGGGGGCTCTTCATCCACCTCTGGTCCTCACCTTCACATCAAGGCCCGCCCTGGGGCCACGCAGAAAGGGAGCCCGTCCCCAGGGCTGTGTCTGCATCCTGCAGGCGGTGCCACCAGGTCTGTAGCCAACTGTCTTGGTGACCGATTCAGGAACTGCCTGACCTGTGATGAACAGCTTCCTCTGGTCTGATGGAGACCCTTCCCGAACAGCCTTCCCTCTCAAAGGAGGAGCCCAGAGTAAGCCGGGGTCGTGCATGGTGGTTCTTTTTTACACATTTAGAGCGCGGGGGAAAATGAAAACATCCACATTCTCCCTTCCTCAAATAAACCGACTTCCCTACTCATCCCGTCCCTTGGAAACAGAAGCACCATTCAAAAAGAAAAAGGAAAAAAGAATTAAAAAAAAAAAAAAGGGGCAAAAAGAAAAAAAAAGCAACTGAATAGAAAAAGAAGAAAAGGGACAAAAAAAGAGAAGGAGAAGAGAGCGGTCCCCGAGGGAGCTGGTGAGCGCTGAGAATGAAAGGCAGAAAAGTGAAGGGAAGGAAAGCAGAGATACAAAGGGGGAGAGAAAGACAGAAGCTTTGAAAGAAGGAATGTTCCAGCGTGAATACAGCATGCAGGGGAGAAGGGAGCGCTTGAAAAGGAGCAGCCAGACGCAGTGACCCCTCATTCACAGAAGGTGCCAATCACCGGGACAATGCAGACCCTTTTTTCTTTTCTCCTTCTCTCCTTTCTGGGGAGAGAGGGAGGGAGGGAGAGGCTGGGAACTGCAAGTTAATTCCTAAAAGTACAGAAAATAAATGCAGTTCCCCTGGAGAAGCATCAAAGGGCTGCTTTAAAGGCTTCCCCAGAAACTCACTACACCCACAAGAGAAGTGCTCCCTCTCGGGGAGCGGGGGGCACAGGCCGGCGGCCATCAGCTTTATTTCAGGGTCAGCCGCCCCTGCACCGTCCTGGCCACCCCGCTGTGGCTCCTCCCACTGGGTCCCGGGTGAGCCAAGGCCTGGAGAGCCCCAGGCCGCAACACTGTGGGTGAAGCCTGGCCTCCGTGGGCAGCTTGGCCCTCTTGGTTCTCCTGCTCTAGTCTGAGAGTTTGAGAGCCCAGGTAGGAGGGCAAAGGAGGAGGGTCTGAGCGAGGCAGCTGTTCTGGCTGGAGGCCAGCCTGGGCCGTGTCCGCTCAGGTGGCACTGGATACCAGTGGAGGGAATGACATTTTGAATCGGCCCTGGGACGGGGTGTCCTCTCCTGGGACTGCTTCAAGGAAGCCCAGTGCCTGCTCAGGCCAGGCCGTGGTTCCAGGAGAGTGAGAGGGTGGTGGGTTCGTCCGCTTCACTGGCTGCCAACTGTTGGATCAGTGTCCTTACAAGGGAGGGGCCTCTGTGGGCACTGTGGGCACATCACAGATCAGCACTCTGCTGAGTTGGCCAAGACCCAAGGACTAAAACACATGTAGGTGCACCGAACTATCTCAAGTCCCTCTTTCGAAACAGGCCTGGATCTGGACTCTGTCCTTCCCTCTTTCCTGCAGGCAGACATCGGTTATGACGGGGTGTCTACCATGTGTGGGGCCTGTGCTATGCTCTGGGGTAAGCAGTGCACAGGATGGTCCCTGCCCGCCTACGACCCTCAGTCTAGTGACCAAATGTCTTCCCAAATGTCCCTCTGAGATCGCAGGTGAGCGTCCCTGGCCCCTCTCTTTGTCTTCCCTTCTCTTGCTCTTCCTGTTTTTCAATACTCAGTGAGTCATGATGAAACCTGAAATGGGGTCACCTTTATGCAGAGGTTTCTTTTTCCTTCTGATCATCCAAACGCTGGATAATGAGAAATGCCTGGGAGCAGAGAGGCTGAGTGGAAGAAGACTGATTGGTTTATTGATTGATTGAGCGAGCCTCAACCTCACTCATCTATTGAGCAATCAGTCTGTGCTGAGCTCTGCGGCGTGGGCTGCGATTATAAAGCGACGAGGACCAATCCGAGGCCCTGAGATGCTTGAGGCCAACCTAGTGGGTGATGGGGGTGGGGTGCAGCACAGATCCGGGAATGAAAACCCTGCCTTTGCTAGCTTCACCTGGGAAAGGCTGTTGTTAAGTTGGAACAGGCCCAGAAGGGCCTCCAAACCCAAGAAAGGAAGCCAGGAGAAGGGGGCACACAGAAAATGCAAGGGAACTCAGGGCCAGAAAGGTCACCGAACCACCAGGAGCATATCATCACGCTTGCATTTCAATCCAACAAATGCGAATTCCACAAATATTTACTGAGCACCTGCTATGTGCCCACCAGCTCCTCAGCATTCCTAGGAAGACAGCAGTGAACAGGACCCAGTGGGGTGGGGGGGGGGGCGGGGGAGGCCACAGGCAAGAAAACAGGCGATTGTATTTAGTGCACTAAGGTCTGTGTGACGGTGACAGCAGGGGGCTATGGGGGCCCAGAGGAGGAGCAGCCTACAGGAGGTGGCAGGCGGGGCAGCGGAGGGGGTGGGTGTGTCAGGGAAGCCTTTTCAGAGGAAGCTGCATGGAGTCTTTTTAATATATCAAAATGAACTAAATTTTCATTTGTTTTGAAGAAGCTTGAAAGAATTTCACTGGTGAAATACCCCAGTGTCCAGAAAACAAAAAAGAACCGATGAATGAACTAATAGACAAAATATCTGACAGATGTTTTCTCGATCTTTTGGTGTACTGGGAAGAATCAGAGATAGAGAAAACCAAGCAGGTGAGGACAATAATGAATTCTTTTTAAAAAAGTAATAGCTCAGGGACTTCCCTGGTGGTGCAGTGGTTAGGAGTCCGCCTGCCAATGCAGGGGAAATGGGTTCGAGCCCTGGTCTGGGAAGATCCCACATGCCACATGCCGCAGAGCAACTAAGCCTGTGCACCACAACTACTGAGCCCACGTGCCACAACAACTGAAGCCTGCACGTCTAGAGCCCGTGCTCCGCAACAAAGAGAAGCCACCGCAATGAGAAGCCTGCACGCTGCAACAGAGTAGCCCCCCTTCGCCACAGCTAGAGAAAGCCCACGCACAGCAATGAAGACCCAATGCAACCAAAAAAAAAGGTAATAGCTCAGTGCTAGGCTCAGCAGTGAATGATATTTATATTGTGAATTTACCCCCAAATCATGATAGAACGATATTAGCAGGAAAGGCAGTAATATGGAGGCAATAGGTAACATCCAAAATTGGTAAACTGAGAAGCAGTAGAATAAACATTTTTTTCAGAGTATAGAGGTGAATAACAGAAAGGAGAAACTAAAAGGAATTGAGAACAGTGAACCGGTCTGGAGGGCTGGAGTGGGGGGAGTGAGGCGGGCAGGGGGCCTGCTGCTTTATCCGTGTAAGCCCTTCAGTACTGTTTGACATAAAAAAAAGATGCATATGCATTACTTTGATAAAAGACAAAATTAAATGCAAGCAAACAAGCAAAAGAGGCTTGGCAAAGGAGTCACTGTTAAGTCAAATTGGGATCACTCTGAACTCCTTGGAGGACTCAGCCAAGAAACAGAAAGGGCACCGCGCTTCTACGCTTATGAGAATAGAAACTGCTTTGAGAGAGAACAGAATTCAGTGGGCTCCTGCCCAAGATAACACAATTAGGGGGAACAGGACGGAGGGAAAACTCTTGCGGAAAGAACCTGCAGAATACAGGCATGTGGCTTTAACAACGAGACCCATAGCACGAGGAACCCTTCCCTGGGGGACCAGGAGATCCAGAGACGTGGGTGCAGCTACCTAGCGCTCTCCTGCAGGGGCCCAGATCCTCAGGGGGTGTATTCATGCAGCCGAGTTGGGTGAAGGCAGCATGATCTACATACAGGGAGGGTGGTGGTCGAGCGCTCCAGCCTGAGCCCAGGGACCCTTCACTTCACCCCACCCCAGCCCGAGCTTACACTCAGCGTCATGGCCGCCGCACCCAAAGGGCCCTTGTGCTCTGGCACTCACACACGTGTTCCTTGTTCCCACCAGCCACTCCTGCTGTATGTTACAGTCTTTTCCAAACCTTTTAAACTTGAAACATGTCGGGCTTCCCTGGTGGCACAGTGGTTGAGAGTCCGCCTGCCGATGCAGGGGACACGGGTTCGTGCCCCGGTCTGGGAAGATCCCACATGCTGCAGAGCGGCTAGGCCCGTGAGCCACGGCCGCTGAGCCTGCACGTCCGGAGCCTGTGCTCCTCAATGGGAAAGGCCACAACAGTGAGAGGCCCGCGTACCGCAAAAAAAAAAAAAAAAAAAACTTGAAACATGTAACAGCCAACGCCCCACTTGTCCAGGGGTCTCCTCTCTGGCAACCTCAAATTCCCCCAAGAATAGAGAATGCAGGGTATTATCCCCAAAAGCACAGAAAGGCTACAAGTAAATCTGAAGCGAGTGCCTCCAAGAGGGGCCTTTGGTGTCACAGTCACTCTTCCCTCTCCATGGGACAGAGACCCTCACTCACAGCCTTTGGACTCAGTTCTCACAAGCCTGTTTATCTGGCTTCCCAGACCACAGCAGATGCAAGTTGCATATTAGAAGGAGCAGGGCAGTGGGAGGCATGCCACTGCTGCAGGCTGTAAGAACTGACAGAGAGGGTGCAGGATAAAAAATTCACCAAACGGCAGCCTGGGACCATTTGGGGTGGGGTTAGCAACTCCTCAGAACACAGTTCAGGAACTAGACTCACATCCATGACTCAGAGTCATCAAGACAGGTGACAGGTATTGAGCATATTCAACAGTCACAGTCTAGCACTCCGGGATGCGCGTGTTGGGTCCAGGGCTGAGGTTCGGTGACACCACCTTGTAACTTACCCAGTCCTGGGGCAAACACAACAAAGGCATCAACTCTGCCCAGTCTCCCAGATGCCACTGCAGTGATGGGTCAGCAGGGCTGGGCTCTGGTCCAGTTCTGCCAAAGCCACGCACCTGGGCACAAACTCAACCTCAGAATCCCATCTACTAAATGAAGAGAACACCTTGCCCAATCAAGCTAGGCTTGCTGTGGATCAAGTGAAATGCTCTTTCTAGTCAACTGAAGCATTTTATGAATATAATGTCATGTTATTAAAGCCCCCTCTTTTTCTGGGTGGCTGGACAGGACATCCCATGACTCACACAGGGGTAGGGGACAAAGGAATTACCCTCCACTGTACCTTCTGCCTTAGGACTTTTTTTAGACACAACGAAGCAATTATCAGGTGAGTTTCAAAACCATGCAGACTTATACTTGAATGTACTCAATCAGACAAAGCCAGAATCCATTCTACAAGGCCTGCCTGGACTCTTCAAAGCCAATGTCACACACGCACACACAATACAGGACTGTTCTAGATTAAAAGAAGCTAAGAAAGCTTAACCAAATGCAACACGTGAGCCTTCTTGGACCAGGAAAAGAACATAAAAAGGACATTTTTGGAGGACAACTGGGAAAATTTGCATAGGACTGTTTATTAGGTGATATTATTTTTAAAATTTATTTATTTTATTTATTTATTTTTGGCTGCATTGGGTCTTCGTAGCTGCATGTGGGCTTTTCTCTAGTTGCGGTGGGTGGGGGCTACTCTTATTGTGTTGCGCGGGTTTCTCATCATGGTGGCTTCTCTTGTTGCGGAGCACAGGCTCTGGGCACGTGGGCTTTAGTAGTTGTGGCTTGCGGGCTCTAGAGCGCAGGCTCAGTAGTTGTGGCGCAGGGGCTTAGTTGCTTCGCGGCATGTGGGATCTTTCCGGACCAGAGCTTGAACCCGTTTCCCCTGAATTGGCAGGTGGATTCTTAACCACTGCGCCACCAGGGAAGCCCTAGGCAATATTATTGAATAAGGGTAATTTTTTAGGTAATTTTTCTCTCGCTCCTAAAAGATACCTGCTGAAGGATCTTTTCAGGGGTGAACCATCATGCTACCTATAACTCACTTTCATATGACTCAGCAAAACCATTTGAAAGAGAGTGGGATAAAAGATAAAACAAACATGGCAAAATGGTAACAATTGTGACCCTAGATGAAGGTTCTTAGCTTTTCTGTTAGGCTTGACATTTTCAAAATAAAAAGTGATGAGGAAACAGACCATGCAGGCGAATTGTGACTGTTCTCTGCATTTGTTGGGCCGATCTTGGTTTGTTACCCAACCTGCCCGATGCAGAACGTGATGTGCTAATGACGAAGAGATGAGCCACTGCAGTGCTTCCCAATCTGCACAGTTCATGCAGGAAAATATAATGGGGAAATATACTGGCACTGTACACTGGGGTGCACAGCCCTGCCCCGCCCAGGTGCCTGAGGGCTAAGGGGAAATCAATACCTGGGCACGGCTTAGAGGCTCCAGCACTCAGCTCAGCATGTTGGCAGGCAAGCCAGGCCTGTAGGTCAAGGAGGGTAGACACTGTCAGGTCCTCACTTGCTTCTCTGCTTCCTCATTGAGTCTTCCCCTGGAGGAAGGGGGGACCTTCTCCCTCAAACTTATCTCCCTACAGGTCTGGAAACACAACATCCAGATTGTAGTACTTTATGCCTGGGCCCATCACTCCCCAGATCCCGAGTTCTTTGCGGGCAGAAGACAAGGATGCAGACTGTGGGGATTATGAATGCCAAAGATGCTCTATCCGTTAGAACCACAGCACACCTGTTGGAGATCATTCTGACTATAACGTTCTAGTTAGCCCTCACCTAGCCAGGTGGTGGCCTGAAACTCCTGGCTCTGCTGCCCAGGGGTGGTACTCACTGGTGATCAGGCCTCAGTTTCCCCTTCTGAAGAAGGTCCCTTCCAGCTGACTCTCTAGGGGTCCCATATCTGCTTAGTGCTCCCTTAGTTCATCCTGGTCAGGGCTTAGAGCTGGGTGAACAAGACAGCCTTCCCATCAACAGAGAAAAATCCTAGAGCATTCCTGTGCTGGGCAAGTCTGGCAACTGCCTCCTGCCACCTTCCCAAAGTGTTCATAAGCGATTCCTGGACTTGTGGCCCTGGGGGAGCAAACGCAAACACCCAGGATGGTCCACCTCCAGAGACTTTGGTAATTTTTAAAAGCCCCTCTGATGATCTAAATGTGACCAGGGTGGAGTCCATCTCCCAGGGGACCAGGTCCTCAGAACTGAGCCAGACTTTTAATTCAGTCCCGCTGCCCCTCCCCACCCCCAGCTGTTCCTGATGCCCACCTTCGGAAGCCTGCCATCCCTCTCCTTCTCCCCACCTTCTGAGACTTCTTGCATTCTTCAAGACACTTGTGGCTCAAGTGTCCCTTTAGAACCCCAGGCTGCCTGCCTCTCCGGAGGGCAAGGCCGTGAAGGCCACACATAGGATCTGGTGCCTTTCACAGGCATCGGGAAACCAGAGGGGCTTTTAGGAGAGGATATATCATGATCCGATGGCTGTTTTGAAAATCCTTCTGGTTACTGTGTGGAGAGGGTGAGGGAAGGCCAGGACAGTGTCCCACTGGGCTTATCTACTTAACCCCTTGTAGCACCCTGCCCCCCAGCTCCAGGCCTGCATGGAAGCGTGGAAGCTGCTGCCTTGGGAGCCATGGCCAGGTCTGTCCCCAGGGCTCACGCGTGTCACGAGGAAGAACGGAGCAGGCTTTCTTTCCACTGTGACCAGTAGCGCTGATAGCTGACTGTGGGGTGGAGGCAGTGAGTGACGAATGCTAACAGTGAGAATTCATCCCAGGCTCCCAGTGGGCAGAGACCATCTGGACAGAACCAGAGGCCACTGAAGGGATGTCCCTCGTCCCTCGGTGGGGGAAGATGCTTGCTTGGACCACTCCCGAGAGAGGCTTTGGAAATCCAAGGAGCACTCTCCCTTTGCCCTTCAAAGGGACACTGAACTCAAATGGCACCAAATGAATGGGTGGAAAATGTTATACAGCAAACATGGGAAGGGTTTTCCCCCAGATAAAAGCAATGGAAGGAGGAAGACAGAAATAGAGGTGGAGGGAGGGGGGAGGGCAGCAAGGATGGAGGGGAGGAGAGAAAGAAGAAGGAGGGATGGGAGGGAGGGAGGGAGGGTCTCAGAGCTTTCTCAGGTTACAGAGAAAGGGGGAAGCAGGGGCTGGAGGAACAGAAAAGAGAAGTTGAAGTGGGAGTCACTCCAACCCTTGAGAAGAGCTGCCCATGGGGCAGAGTGGGGACAGCGTGTCTCAGAACTCGCAGCTGGTTTGGATGTAAAGTCCCTCCTCTACCCAAGAGAAGCCTCACACAGAAGTTCACAAGGCTGGGCAACGCTGACCTCGGGGTGCCGTCCCATGGGGCCCCAGGCATCATGCTCTGCTGTGGCCGTCTAGGAATTCGTACTAATTCTCAAACAAGGGGCCCTCATTTCCATTTTGCACCAGGCCCTGTGCAAATTATGTAGCCAGTCCTGGCTGACCTTTCCAAAGGACGTTTTGCTACAAAGGCAGAAGCAGGAAGGCCGGGGGCCGGCTCTGGCTGCTCTCCCTGTTTGCTAACCAAATACTCGCCTGGCGTTGTTGACTCAGCCACCAGGTAATAGTAAGCACAGGGCTCCCCACCTCAGCTGAAGAGCCTGACTCCAGTGAAATGTGCACGGAGCTGTGCCTGTGCGTGTGCTGTAAGTGTAAGCGTTCAAGAGGCTGAGAGGGGGACTTCCCTGGTGGTCCAGCAGTTAAGACTCCACGCTCCCAATGCAGGGGGCCCGGGTTCGATCCCTGGTCAGGGAACTAGATCCCACATGCGTGCCGCAACGAAGATCCTGCGTGCCACAACTAAGACCCGGCGCAGCCAAATAAATAAATAAATATTTTTTTAAAAAAGAGATTGGGGCTTCCCTGGTGGCACAGTGGTTGAGGGTCTGCCTGCCGATGCAGGGGACACGGGTTTGTGCCCTGGTCCGGGAGGATCCCACTTGCCGTGGAGCGGCTGGGCCCATGGGCCATGGCCGCTGAGCCTGCGCGTCTGGAGCCTGTTGCTCCGCAGCAGAGAGGCCACAGCAGTGACAGGCCCGTGTACCGCAAAAAAAAGAAAAAAAAAAAAGAGAGAGATTGTGAGTGTCTGCTACACACCAGGCACCAAGGGGTCCTGACCTTGGCGCTGCGTGCAGAAAGCATGGCCCTGCTGAGGCTGAGAGCCAGCCTGACAAAACCAGCCCAGTCCCGAGAGACCTGCCTTCCAGGTGGCTGGCGGCTGAGGAGGCATCAGGACCTCCTCGCCTCCGGATCCTCCACCGTGGCGGATGCCAGCTGGGGTGTTTGGGACCACGACTACGCCTTGTGCTGTGGCTCCCACATTATTCGAGAGACCACTGTAGGGTCACCAGGTCTCCAAGTGAAGTGCTGAGGCAGACCCAGCTCAACACCACGGCCAAGCCCAGGTCCCTCCCCTACTAGTGCTCGCCTTCTCTGCTGGTCCTTCACTCAAGGGCCAAGAAGCAGGCCAGGGACCCCCAAATCCCAACACTATACTGGCCTCTCCCCCTGCCAGCACCTCCTTTCTGAAGACCAAAGGCAGAGTCCCTGCAGGCTCCCCTCGCGCCAGCAGGGAAACCTTGGGGTCTGCTGCCCCAGCCTGGGGTTCTTCCTGAGGCCCCTGCCATCAGGCCTCCTCTCCTGAAGGGGCAGAGGACCCTAGCAGCATCATTTCCAAGGGCTTGTAGTTCACATCATCAAAACCTCTCAAGCCCAATCTGGAGGGTAACTTGGAAGGGGCTTAAGTCCCCGCAGGTGCCAGGTGTGCAAAGGAAACACACCTGCAGGCAAAACCAGAGGCAGCTGGACACCAGCACCCTGCCCACGGCCAGGACAAAGCCAGGCTCAGCAGGCCTGCAGGGTGTCCGGGCCAAGGGCAGGCAGGCCTCTCAGAAGGGGCCAGGAGAGCAAGCCGAGGAAGCAGGAGGCCAGGCCTGAGAGGGAGGGCCCGCCAGGAACCGAATTAATCAGCAGGAAACTGATGGTTATTTCCTGACAACTCCACCACCACTACCACCACCAAGAGCACAGAAAACACACACACAGGAATTCAGAAACAGGGAGGGCAGCTGGCAACTTCCTGGAGACCCACAATGCAGCCACTTTTTCAAATACTCTAGACAAAACAACACAGAGCACCCTCTCTTTCCCAAGTGCAGACGGTGTGCGGAGCCCCTCGTGTGTGTTATCTCATTTCTATCTTGCACGAAAACCTTTCCAGGAGGGACTGTCATTCCCCGTTTTCTGAACTCTGAGGTGCAGAGCAAAGGGAGAGGACCAAAGTCACAGCTAGTGGTGCCCGAGTTTCCAAGGCCAGGCTTGGCAGGTCTCCGACGGCCACCCCTTAAGCCACCTCGCTTCACCACCCTGGACCAACCAATCTCTCCCCCAGTCTCCACGACCAGGGTTTACAGGAATCCTATGGCACGAGAGGAAGGGCTCAAAATAGAGGAGTCAGCTGGTGTGGCAGTGGACCCCCTTCTGCATGAACTGGCCTCTTGGGCTTTGGAGGGTGGGGGTGAGAAGTCTTCCGCCTCTCGCCCGACTCTTCTTCTGCTTTCCACTTCTTCAACTTAAGAGCACATCTTTTAACATAGCCAGTGCTTCTCAAACTCTCTGCATTGGAAGATCTGTTTTATTTTATTTAGTTCTTTTTTTATTTATTATTTTGGGCTGCGTTGGCTCTTCGTTGCTGCACGCGGGCTTTCTCTAGGCGGCGAGCGGGGGCTACTCTTCGTTGCGGTGCACAGGCTTCGCATTGTGGTGGCTTCTCTTGCTGTGGAGCGTGGGCTCTAGAGTGAGGGGGCTTCAGTAGATGCGTCACATAGGCTCAGTAGTTGTGGCACGAGGGCTCAGTAGTTGTGGCTTGCGGGCTTAGTTGCTCTGCGGCATGTGGGATCCTCCTGGACCAGGGCTCGAACCCGTGTCCCCTGCATTGGCAGGTGGATTCTTAACCACTGCGCCACCAGGGAAGCCTTGGAAGATCGGTTTTATTTGAATCCCTGGAAGGACTAACAGGCAGCTCCTGGTCCCTCGACCTGTCACATGAAGTCAGTGATGCCCACCCTGGTCCACACCCTGATCAAGATGGAGCTGCTGATCACCCACCTGGATGTCGTCATGGCAACATTAAACTATAAAAGTTTCTAAGCCTCATTCTCAATTTCTCTTGGCTGGCTAGCATCGGTCCACGGCCCATCCTTCTGTGTGGCACTGGCCTAAGAATGTATGACAGTGTTTATAAATTCAAAATTTTTTAATGCAGAGGTGTATCTTTCCTCTTAGATGAAAATTCTACCCATGGGTAAGAGAGCCTCAAATTTGCCCTTTCTTAATATTTCAAACATGCGTTCTTAATCTCCACTGTTTGGGGGTGCTTGATTTTCCACAGTCATCTCTCCTGCCTCTCCTCTCTCTTAAAAATGGAAAATAATACATTTAAGTTCCTTAAGTGTTCTTGGAATTTACATTCAACGACACGTGACCTGCTGAGTTCCATGAAGCTGAGGTGTGAAGAAAATGTTCTGTCAATGAGAAATTCACAAGTGCTCAGAACAGAGCACAAAATTTGCAGTCCTTAACCATGGTCATAGCTCCAATCGGTTCCTACAGATGAAAACGGGCTTTGGTTTATACCAGCCGAAGCATTTATAGGTTAAATCTCAAAAGATAAAGGCCGCTTCAACAGTTCAGTTGGCCCACGTTGGCCATAACAAGACTGGCAGCTGGGAACCACCTGAAGGCATTACGACATGCAGATGCTTGGGTCCCGCCCAGATCCTGGGGACTTGGGGCTGGACACAGGGAACTGCATTTTAACCAGCTCCCCAGCAGGGAATAACAAACGGTGTGGCTACTGAAGGTGCCCTCCTGCGTAAGAACCAGGAGTGAAGGGGTGTGACCAGTGGCCCAAAAGATTTGGTCTTGGGAAAGTAAAACAAGCCCAAAGAAAACCAACTGGGTTTATTCCACTGAGGCAAGTGCTACGTAAAGCCCTGGCATAGAGAGACCCACGGAATAAATTCAGTTTGTTTGTTTGTTTGTTGAAGGTGGTCTCATATTCTCTACTTAGCTGGGCCTGGCACATAGCACACTCTCAACTAGTGTCAGCTGTTTTTCATAGACCAGGTTATTAAAGCCCAGAAGGCTTGTGATTTTGCAGAAAGTCAAGTTCTTGGTGAAACCAAGACTTGCCCTGGGACTCATGCCTCTGTCCTCTGTGTCTCAGTTTCCTCATCCATAAAATGGAGATAATACTTGCTTATTCTCATGGCTGTTGTGAAAATTAAATGAGGGAATGGCTTTGTAAGCACATTTAGCCTGGTCTCTAGTAAGCACTTAATAAATAATAACTGTTCAGATAACCATTATCAATTTTGAAAGTCCGAGATGACATAAAATCTGTTTCCATGTGAGCTGGAATTTGTTTATTCCAGATGGTTCTTATTAGCACTAAATGCCCTGGACATGCTGAGTGGCCAGAATAGTCTCTGTGCCTTGGTGGAGACTTTTGTTATGGGCCGGGAGAGCTAACCACCCTTCAAATATCCCACCCCATGACACACACCTGGCTTGCGCTTGTTCTTGGGGAGACCAGCTGGCTGGCGGAAGTTCTCTGCAAACATGTCCCTGGGCTGAGTCCCTCTGAGAGGTTTTGCAGTGGGCACTCGTCCAGAACATTTATTATGTCCATAATATGCCGGGCATGGCGCTGGGCACTGGACAAAAGAACAGCAATAAAGAGAGCAGAGCCTTCCCCTGCCATGAGCTTACAAAACTATAAAGTGGGTATAAATTGTTTTTGATTAAAATTTCTATTGTAAAGTTAATAAAACCACCCACTACAAAGAGTTTGAAAAAGATGGAAGTGAAAAAAATTAATACTCCTTCTCATCCTAACTCAACCGCTTCTTATGTATTTCTTCCTCGTCCTCTTCAAGCGTATGGTTTTCACATGTATTTTTTTTTTTTTTTTTTTTGCGGTACGTGGGCCTCTCACTGTTGTGGCCTCTCCCGCTGCGGAGCACAGGCTCCAGACGCGCAGGCCCAGCGGCCATGGCTCACCGGCCCAGCCGCTCTGCGGCATGTGGGATCTTCCCGGACCAGGGCACGAACCCGTGTCCCCTGCATCGGCAGGCGGACTCTCAACCACTGTGCCACCAGGGAAGCCCTGTTTGTTTGTTTTTTAATTTATTTTTGGCTGCGCTGGGTCTTTGTTGCTGCACGCGGGCTTTCTCTAGTTGCGGAAAGCGGGGGCTACTCTTTGTTGCAGTGCGCGGGCTTCTGATTGCAGTGGCTTCTCTTGTTGTGGAGCATGGGCTCTAGGCGCGCTGGCTTCAAGTAGTTGTGGCGCTCAGGCTTTGTTACTCTGCGGCATGTGGGATCTTCCCGGACCAGGGCTCGAACGCGCGTCCCCTGCATTGGCAGGCAGATTCTTAACCACTGAGCCACCAGGGAAGCCCTTTTCACATGGTTTTGATCATGGTGTGTACAATCTGGTGTCCTGCTTATTTTCCCTGGATGACACTGGCAAGTTTCCATGTTTCATGTTCATAATCAATAATTCATGTTCATAAACACAGAACATTCAGAAGAGTGCACAGATCACCATCCGCCTGCCCATTCTTGCAGTGAAGGACATTCAGGTTGCTTCCAATTTGTCCACACTGCCCACAAAATGCCTTCATGCATTCATGCAGAAAGATAGAGGGAAGAGGCAAATGCTATGTAATTTGAAGGTGTCAGATGGGTCTGGTTGAATAATGCCACTGTGTGAACTTGGGCAAGCTACTTAACCTCTTTGAACTTCAATTTCCCCCCAAATGGGCATAACACCTCCATCATACAGTTGTGGAGAGGATTTAACAGGAGACCATCAGTAAAACACCGAGCAAGGGGCCTGATACTCAATAGATGTGTGCCTTCTTTTCTCTCATATATCACAAGGTCATGACTATGACTCCTGAGTGCCTTCTCAAGGACTAGGGCAATCTGCAGAGAAACCCTCAGAGCATGGTGTGCCAGCTCCCCAAACCCTCCATACAGATTGCTAAATTCTGGGAGACTTAGCATTTGCAAGCTGAAGTATTCAGGGGAGAAGTGATATGTGCTCTGCAATTTACTTAAAAAATGGTTCAGGACAAAAACATACACATGTACAAATAAAGCAAATATGGCAAATGTTCACCTCTGTTATATCTAGTCGGGTGTACGAGTATTTACTGTACTATCCTTTCAACTTTTCTATATATTTGAAATTTTTCATAATAAAACCTTGGGGAAAAACCTCTTGCTAATTTAAAAGGCAAAAAATGGTATCATGCTTTAAAAATTTGCATTGCATCCATTTATTTGTTCAACAGATATTAATTCAACACAGTCAACAAATATTACTTCAATAAAGTATCTGTCATGCAGTGAGTTGACCTGGTCCCTGACCTCATGGAGCGTACCATCTGGCATTTCTTTGGGCTGGGTGTTTATTTGCTAATTATTAATATAGTTTGTTCACTTTGTCTTCAAGTTTAAATCTTGATTTTTAAAACTAATATGTATAGGTTCTTGGTAGAATTAAAATATTAACCCTTCAAGTGTCTCATGAGAAGCTCTTTTCCCCGCAACTCTCAATTGTTTTGTAGAACTTACATAGCAGTTACAATTTTTTAAAGGTAGTCAAATCTGTTAAATTTTTTGATGACTTTTTTTATTTCTCAACTTTGGAAATCAACCTCCAGCCCAAAATTTGTTATAGAGTAAATTGTACATACTGTTATGTTTACTCCTTTATATTTCTGTTTCAGTATTATCCTGGTGACTAGCATTTTAAAAGCCATGTTAAACAGTGATGGTGATAGCAGGCCTCCTTATTTTGTTACTGGTTTCAACAGGAATGCTTCTAGTGTTTCTCAGTTAATTAACATTGGCTATTGGTTTGAAATTGATATCCTTAATCAAGCTGAGAATGCAGCCTTCTATTCCTTTTTTGGTGTATTGATTAGTTAGAAATGGATGTTCGATTTTAATCAATTATCCCCCTGCATATATTGGAATCAATCTGATTTTACTTCTTTAACCCATTAGCATGACGCAGTTACTATATTAAGCTTTCCTAATATTGACAATTCCCCCCCACTTGCCCCACTGGGTTATGGTGGATGACTTGTTTAACATATTATTGAATTCTATTTCCGACACAGCATTTTCATTCTTTAATATGGTCTTTTTGCCATGTTTAATATCAGGCTGATTTTGCTTTGAAGAATGAATTGGAGAGCTCTCCATCTTTTGCTAAGCCATGGAATAGCTTAACATTATCAGTATTATCAAATCTAAAACAATTACCTAGCAAAAACACTTGGCACTGGTGTCTTCTTTAGGTAGAGGGGGCAGTAGTTGATGATGATTGCAAATTTTTTCTCAATTAACAACATATACATTTTCAGAAAAGCATTCGTTTAAATGAGATTTTCAAATTTAAGCCTAGTGTGCACATATTTTTATTTTTTAAAACCTCTCTACCTATTGCAGTGTCCCCTTTCTCATTCCTATTATTTTTTTTCTTTTCTCTCTTTTATTTTTCAAATAGATCTGCCAAAGGTTAGGCCACTTTACTGTTTGTTTAAAAACAGAATCAGCTCTTGGATATACGTGCTAATTTCACTGTATTTCTATTTTCTAATTCATTTATTTCTGCCTTTATCTTCACTTTTTATCTTTCCCATTTTCCTTAGGGGCTGTTTTTTATTCTTTTTTTCCCTCTAAGATCTCAGGCTGAATGCTTGGTTTATTTATTCTCTTTTTCTCTCTCCCCTTTTAATAATAAAAACATTTAAGGCAATAAGAATAGTGCCAGATGTCTCCCATAGGTTTGGTTATGTGGCACTCTGGTTTTCAATGCTTTCTAAATATTTGTCACTATGTTCTTTATTTCTTCCTTGACCCAACAGCAATCTAGGAGAGTTTTAAATTTTTTCAAGTGGTTAGGCTTTAGTTCTAGTATGTTTAAATTTATAATATTTTGGCAAGGTTTACTGCATGGTGATCACAGGACTCTCTGACTGGCACAACTTCTGTTTTGGGTAGACCGTGAGTTCTTACAGTTGGTTACTGGTGGCTGACAGAAATATTTGCAGAGCATATGCTCGCTTGCAAAGCCCAAGTGCTTTTGAAAAGTTTTTGCTTGCCATAATGTTATGTCAAATGAAAAAGGATATAAAGTTCAGGGTGTTTGTAACCAGTTTAAAATACAATATATTTACCTATGTGCATGGAAAAAGACTGTGAAGAAATATATAAAGGTACTAAACAGGGTTGGTAATTTCTAAGGGGTGAGATTATGGGCAATTTTTATTTTCTTTACAATTTTCTGTATTTTCAACTTTCCTATATAGGCATAAGATTTACTATTTTCATAATAAGATTTCTTTAAACGCTTGGTAACAGAAATGCTTGCTCTGAGTTTTGTCTTTGCAAAGCTCCCCCTGGCCAGAGAGTTAAGAAGTCACCAGGCAGAACTTGAGGGATAACTGGATTTGGACCCCAAACAGTGTCCACACCTGAAGACGGTGGCCCTGCGAGGAGCCCACAGTCACTCAGGCTGTGGAGGTTCCCCCTGCGGGAGGGGATTCACTCCCTAGGGGTCCCCAGGAGCACCACCTTCGTCCCTCCATGCTCCTCATGCTAATGACCATCCCCCCATTACTGTCACGGAAGAGTTTTCCCTCAGAGGGAAAGAGTGAAATCCAACTACTGCAACTGATGCGTGCAGGCTTTTATTTCCTTTCTACCTCAACACGATCTCTGAGGCCCGCTTCCAAAATGGCATTTTCAGCCCAAGGTCAACTGCAGAGCCAGTGTGAATCCAGAGGAGCTCTGGCCCCTGGAAATAGACAAGGTGGCTGTACCCCCAGATCCTGCCACTCAGCCCAACACCAGCAGCTCTGGAGGGGGGCAGCCACGTTCCCACGAGCTGTGCGCTCCGTGTGTGGGGCAATAAACTCCAGAGACGTCCAGAAGCCTGCTCTGGGACGGAGGAGAAAACAGGGAGGGAAGCTGAGGGAGAGGCTGGGAGACCCATCGTTTCAGAAGCATTTCACAAGCGTGCGACTGGCAAAGATACCACACAGGCGCCCTGGCCCTGCGTTTATTACCTTTACTAGGAGTCATCTCACACTGGGGTCTTTCTGCTCTGTTTCTCTGTCCTCCATCCTCGCTCACCCAAGTCCTCTGCTAGAAGACAGATGCCTCGGCTGGCTTCCACTGAGCCCCGGGGAGTCTGGGGACACTCTTAGAAACTCACAGAAGAGAATTCTGACCCACAGGGAACGTATTAAGATGGCCAAGCAAAGATGGCAAGGGCCAGAGGAAGTGCAGCGACAGGCAAAAAGATGCTGGCGTGTGCCGAGCGCCCCAGGAGTGGCTTGTCCCTTGGGAATACGTCTTGTCTCTTTCTCGATAAACTTTCGCCCCCCACCCCTGTGGCTTCCTATATCCAGGCAGCTCTGCCCACCACCCTGGCTGTTCTGGGCAGTGACCTTCAAGTATGTCTATGTTTCATCCTGATGCCACTTACAGGTACCAACTTCCTGCCCTCTGCTCCATGCAGTGTCTACACAGTGGAATGAATCGCCCAAATCAGAATGTAGCCATTGCCCTTTGGAAGAATGCTCTTCAGGGGAGGGGTGCTACCAGTGCATCAGCCCCCAGAACTTGCTGGGGGAGAACAGGAGTGGGCAAGTGTTTCAGCTCTAATTTTTGCCTAGAAATCAATAGGCTCTCCAGTGGCTCATCTGACCCACCTCTGCATCTCCTGCTTTACTTTTCTGGGGTGTCTTGAGAGTTAGGTGGCAGAGAGGTTCAATGAATGGAGTGTGAACTCTGGATTCAATCATACCTGGTTCAAATCCTGCTACCATCCCTTACAGGTGCAAGGCCTTGGGAAAGTGGCTGCCTTCATGAACCTCAGTTTTCTGCCTCCAAAATGGGTCAGGGGGACTTCCCTGGTGGCGCAGTGTTAAGAATCTGCCTGCCAAACCAGGGGACATGGGTTCGATCCCTGGTCCAAGAAGATCTCACGTGCCATGGAGCAACTAAGCCCGTGCATCACAACTACTGAAGCCCACATGCCTAGAGACCACGCTCCGCAACAAGAGAAGCCACCGAAATGAGAAGCACGTGCACCGTAACAGAGAGTAGTGCCCGCTAGCTGCAACTAGAGAAAGCCCACATGCAGCAATGAAGACCCAATGTAGCCAAAAATAATTTTTTTTTTAAATGTTAAAACGGGTCAGGAATGCTGTTTCTTACAGAGTCACTGAATTAGAAGAGTCTAGCCCAGTGTCTGCCCCAGAGCAAGTGGTCAACAAACATTGGTCCTCTTTCTCCTTCCCTTGCTGGGATTGAAGAAACCCATCCTGAAGATCTTATGCAACATTTCAGAAGACCTTCCTACATTTTCAATTCAGTCACTATGTGTTGAGAATACACCTCAGTGGAAAATTTTTACTTGGGGTTATTTCTTGGTGAGTTCTAAGAAACACGGTCAAGCACAGAAAACGTACTTTTATACATTATCTGTAAACAGCTGGTGCAGAGCAGAAATTTTAGTTGAAGTGAGAAGGAATTCAAGCAAAAGTGCTATACTTATTCCTCTGAGGGATTTCTCAACCCTCAGATCAATTTTTCCGAGGGGATTTCCCCACATGGAATAACAGCATAAGCCCCGAGTGCCCTGGCTTATGCCAGAGTGATCTGTCATGTTGTTTCTTTGCTCAGAACCCACTGGTGGCTCCCCCAGGCCTCTGGATGAAGTTCAAGTCTTTGGACACATTCCCAGATCGGCCCCTCCAGCTCCATCTTCTACCATCCCACCTCTATACCCTCCCTCCCATCCACACCAAACCACCACTGACTCTTTGAATGCGCCTGCACTTTCTGCCTTTGTATATTCTAGTCCCCCAATGGAACGCCCCTGCTTCCCTTGTCTGCTGAGACTCAGCGAAACACCACCTCCACCAGTCTTCCCTGCACTCCTCTGCACCTTCACCACGTCCAGAGAGCGAATTTCCTGTGCTCTTGTCTGCATATCCCATATCCCTTCTGGCTGGGGGCCTGCTGGGAACAAAGACCATGCCATTCCCCTTTATATCAGAGTTTAGGTGATATAGGAAATGGGAAATGTTTGCTGATTGAATGAAGAAATAAAGAAACGACACAGGGAGGTTTGTAACAGAAAAGAGTTTTCAGGATGGTGTGGGGTTCTCCCCAACTTCACAGGCCTGTGGTACACAGGTAACAATGATTACCACGTATCACACAACACAGAGCACACCTATGAAAAGTAGGCACATGAACCCATTTCGCAGGCCACGAAATCAAGGCTTGGCTGGGAAGGCTGGGACTCATCAGGGCTAGGAGATGGTGAGCCAGGATGGAAGGCCATGGCTCCTCTGATCCTGAGTCCCACAACTTGCAGTAAGGTCCTCCCCTTGCCTGTGAGCCCACTTCCACGGCAGGCAACCTTTTAGATCCATCCCTGCCTGTGGGGAGAAGAGCAGCTCTGTGTTTCTGTGATTAATGTACTTTTCGTCCTGCAGAGCCTCCTAAGGCCAACAAAGGGCCAGGTCAGAAGTTACAGCACACACGGGAGCAAACAATCGACTATATCTCAGGCCACGCAGAGCCGAGACCCTCACTCTTGGACCCAACTCTCCCACACTGCTAAGGGTGGGGGCCACGCCGTCTCTCACAGGACACCAAAGCTGCCCATTTCTTGTGCCTTTGGTGGGTCCAACATCATTAAAAGTGGACCCTGGTTTTCTCCAAATCAATTAGTTAAGAAGCAAGGTGACGACTTTCATTGGAATCTAAGGTTACAGAATGAGGTCTGTAACATTGTGTCTCAAATGGGGGAAGGGGGTAGAGACTGAGGAATGGGGATGGGCCATTCAGGGAAGAGAGGCAGGACCTGGCAGATAAGAGATCTCATCCACCAGACAGATAACAGGGCTAAAATGACAAAGGAGCTAGAAGCCGTGCTGGCCTGTTGAGAGAAAGAAAGAGCATATTAAATTTTAAACAAAGCCCACCCCAGGGGAACCTCCAGCCTCCCTCTCCCAACCCATGCCTCCCATTTTCAGCACACTCGTCATCAAGTTCATAGAAACCGAAATGTCCCTCATCTCTAGGGGCTGGGTTTTGTGTTTTTGTTTTTCTGTAATCCAACGGGCAGCAGCTGGCACACTGTGTCTCTGGGGGATGGTGGGGAGGGAGTTTGGGACTCCCTGAGCCCCTGTGGCCTTCCCACCAGGCCTGAGAAAGGAGGGCAGGCTGGAACCAGCTTCGGCTGGGACAGCACCACCTGGACAGGGGATCGATGGGGGGCTGGGAACCAGAGCAAAGCGGGTGCAGGGAAAGAGCAGGAAGTGAAAGGTCCAGATGGTAGGCAGCAGCCTAGGTGTCACTAGGAGCCAAGAGGAAAGAAGGAACTAAGAAGTAGGGAAGGTCCTCAGAGGCCTCATCAACCAGCGTAAATAATGTGCTGGTATGGAGGAGGAAGAAAGCAGAAAAGGAGGAAGAGGCAGCTAGGAGCTGGAGAGGAAGGCCCAATTTAGCCCAAGCAAATGTTACTTCCTCAGTAATTCCGTCAAACCTCCCTCCCCCGCCAGCCCCCCACCTCCACAAAGTGATGGATGGGAATCGGGCTGCAAGGGCTGAAGGTCTGGGCAGAGACACTCCCCTGGGCAGGACCCATGGGACAGGGTCTGAAGCCTGCACAGGAAATCTCCATGCCACCCCGACAAACACCAACCAACCTCAGTCTATGGAGTTAGGGCAGGATGTTTATTTTATAAGCATCTTCTTCAAAGAAAGACCGGCCTAAGCTCCCTGAGAGAGTCTGGAATCCTCAAAGCCAGCACTGCCCCAGGCACCCTAAGGATGGGCCCCCTGGGGTTTCCCTGGGGAGCCACAGGCCTGCCCAGGTGCCTGCAGAGGAGACAAGAAAGGCCTCCAGCCTCAGTGCTTGAGGCCCACTGCAAACAAAGGGACAAGGATGGGAGGTTCTCCTACATAGGTCAGCTGTGCCCCGGTCTCTCAGGCCTTTCCCAGGCCGGTGCCTCTTAACCAACATGAGTGAAACAGTTGAAAAGCGGTGTCTTAAAAACGCATAATCAGCTTTTAAAAGAATAAGACTTAGTATTCACCTAAAAGGAATCAAAAATACTACACGACATTTCTGGAGGCCAATTTAACCATCTATATCCAGAGCATTTAGAATGTGTCCTTGGTCCAGTGGATTCCCTGCTAGAAATATATCCCAAGGATATAATCAAAAAATACCCAAGGATGTTCACCACAGCATTCTCTATAAGAGAGAAGAGGAAAAAACCTAAATTTAGGGGACTGCTTAAATATGTGGAAGGGTATATCATATACTGAAATATTAATAATTATAGGTGGTTTTAATTTTCTTCTTTTTGCTTGTTTCTATTTCCTAAATTTTCTGCAACAATCATAAATCTCTCTGTAACAAGAAAAAAAATCAATAAAAGCTATTTTCTAAAAAACAAAAGGAACAGATCCAAGAGACTGTGCATTCGTTGGACATTCAAATCTGAACTGGATTTGAACAAAACAAAACTGGACAGAGACACTTAAAACCACCTAAGAATATTTTCAAGGACTAAGAGGTGGTTTCCAGTGAAGGGAAATTAAAATCCTCCAGAAGGCCTGAGTGAGTGCAGGAAGGGTGAGTCAGGAGCAGGGAGCCAAATCCCCAGAAGAGTCAGGACCCAACATTTCTGTCCTTAGAGTAACTGCCATGGTGGGGGAGGGGTTGGGGTAGAGGGCGGGGATGAGAACAGGCAGAGGGGCCGGAGGTGTGAAAAGACAGATGTTACTTTTGTCCCTGATCAAGGAAAGGACAATGGCCATCTCTTTAGACAGTGAATTCAAGCTCAGTGAGATTTGTTCATCTACCTGGCAACAGGGAATGAATTTTTACAACCAAGGTATAGAAGCCCCCAAACAGAGGTGTGGAAGAGAAATTCTGACAAGCTCTGTAACTGAAGCAAAAGAACTTAGCTGATGTTACACAGAAATTTTTCCAGATAATGAGCTAGAACACAAGAATATAACGGAGTGGAACGCTCGGGAGGGCGTTAAGAGTACCAGGTGTAGCATTAACAGAAGGTGGCCTTTGCGTAAGATGACCTAGAGCCCAAGGAAGGAAAAATCCCACAGGACGTGGACTTAATTATTCAAGCATCAGGAAAACCTGAGGAGCAATGGGAGATGTCTAAATTTCTCCAGTCCTCTTTCTGATCAAAAGCTTTAAAATCTATCTCAGAGATCAAAATTCATCCATTTGGGAAACGTTTATGGGGTGCCTCCTATCCATGCACGCATTCAGCAGACAGCCAGGTGCAAACTTGCCGTGGGTGCCACTCTGTGATGTTCAAAGCACTTCCACTTCCACTGGCCTAACAAACAAAAATGGACAGCATGGGTCACTAGCATGCATCCCTCATAAAGATGCCAAGTAGCACAGTGACAGGGTGCTGGACATGCCAGCTCAGGCCCACGGATCCTGAAGACTTCCCACCCCCATGAGCATTCCTCAGCCCCAGTGGACCTTGACTCTCTCTTAAGAAATGATGACTCCAACTTGGAAAATAAATATGACACCACACATGAGGACAGCTGGTGCTGGATGATTCTGTGTCTCTTAAAGACATCAAATTCTTCCCCCAGGTGAAGCTGTATCCTATAAATTACAGCCTCGCATTATGTATGGCCAACACCTTTAGCTTTGTTCTCCGTGGAGAATTTCTCTTCAGCAAAGAGGAAGCAGTCAATACCCTACTTTGAAAACAGCACAGGTGTTTCTGTGAGACAAAAACCAAAACAAAAATCAAAAAAACACCTCTTCCTCCCTTTAATTAAAGGGATTGCACCTGTGTATAGAAAAATAGGAAAAAGTTGTTCTTCCAGAATCTTCCATGTACTAAGTACTTTCAGCCCTGAAAACGTCCCCACCGTAAAACAAAGTGAAGGCACCAGCTTACGGTACCAGCAAGTGCTCCCTTGGCACCTGGCAGCAGCTGGTACCTACCTGAGGCCAGTTCATAACAACAGTAATAAAAGTTCCCTTGAAATAGTGTTAAGGTTCAGACACTCTGATGAAAGCTGGGAACTTCAAAGATAGGACTGCAAAGCCCATCCCTAATCCTCCTCATTGTGTCTGATGCGGAGGGCTGGGTTCTGGGCTGGCTCCACCACCTACTGCCTGAGCTTTGCCCAGTAGGACTTGTGAGCCTGCCAGCCAGCTGGAGGAGGCGGGATGGAACTTTGCACTCACTCCCACAGGGGGTCGGGGGGGGGGGGGTTGTCCAGGCCATGGTGCACAGCCATTGGTCCTTGACCTATGAGAAGTCGGTTAAAAATAAAGGAAGGAAACAAGAAAATTCTGATCTACAGACATGAGCCCAATGATTCTGGAGTGAGAACTGGATTCAGTGCCAGGTTCCAAGGCTCTCTCCATGAACCTGGGCAAGTCATTGCAGACTTCCAGGCTTCAGTTTCTTGGTCAATAAAAATGGTAACCTCCCTAGGGGCTGCTGAGGGGAGTAACTAAAATACCCTGTACGAAAATGCAGAACAAAAGTGTGATCCCTATTCCCTTCCTCCCTCCTTCCCACCCTCCCTTCTTTCCACCCTAACCTCCTTTAAAAAAAATTTTTTTTTAATTAGGTAATATAGGGAATTTCCTGGCAGTCCAGTGATTAGGACTCCGTGCTTCCACTGCAGGGAGCACGGGTTCTGTCGCTGGTCAGGGAACTAAGATCCTGCAAGACACGCAGTATGGCCAAAAATAAATAAATAAATTAGGTAGTATATGCACAAAGTACAAAATTCAAAATGTAGAAAAAGGAACACAGTGAAAAGTCAGCATCTGCTGTGGGAAACCACTATTACCAGTCTCCTAGGTATCCTTGCAGAATGCTGCATAGCCAGGCATTCTGTCTCTTACTTTCTTACTTAAGAAAATAGCTCAGCAACCACATC